>NC_091958.1:43745033-44045033 GCF_031021105.1 Erythrolamprus reginae
ATCACCGGCTGCCAGCAAGGTTCACTCAACCTTCTATCCTTCCAAGGTCGGTCAAATGAGGACCCAGAATGTTGGGGGCAAAAGGCTGACTCTCTGTAAATTTATTCATTTATTATTTATTTGTTTATTAGATTTGTATGCCGCCCCTCTCTGTAGACTCGGGGCGGCTTAGAGAGGGCTTAAATTGCTTAGAGAGGGCTGTAAAGCATTGTGAAGCGATATATAAGTCTAAATGCTAAATACTAAATGCTAAGCTAGAAGCAAAGCCAGGCAGAGGCCCAAGAATTTTGAGCCATCTTGGCATATTTATTTTATTATTTTATTTTATTTATATGCTGCTCGTTCCAAAACGGATTCAGACTGGCTAACAACAGTCACAAATATAACAATAGTAAAAAAAAAAAGACTAGTAAAAAATACAACAATAAAATCAACAATATAATAAAAATGATAATATCATTTTTAAAAAACGATGCATACATTACAATCTACAATCCATTCCGTGCTCTGTGCAGGTTCCACTAGAGCAGTGATGTGTAACGTTTTTGGTGGTGTCCCCCACCCCCGCCCCGTTTTGGGCCTAGTAGACCTCCCTGCAGCTTCCTGGGACCAAAAACGGGTCCATGCTCTCCCCCCCCATGCATGCACATGCTTCCCCCCCCCCCCCCGTCCTGATATGTGCATTCAAGTCTCCCGCAAGAGTTCCCACACACACATCCCAAAAATCAGCTTGCCGGTTGAAGGCGTGCGTGCACACGCATGCGTGTTGGAGCTGAGCTGGGCAACGGCTCATGCCCGCAAAGAAGATTCTGCATGTAAGTTTATTTTATTTATTTAATTTATTCGGGTTTTTTATGCCCCCCTTCTCTTTAGACTCAGGGCGGCTTACAACATGTTAGCAATAGCACTTTTGAACAGAGCCAGCCCCCACAATTCGGGTCCTCATTTTACCCACCTCGGAAGGATGGAAGGATGGGTCAACCTTGAGCCGGTGATGAGCTTTGAACCGCTGACCTTCAGATCTAGCAGTCAGCTTTAGTGGCCTGCAGTACCGCACTCTACCTGCTGCGCTATCTCGGCTCACAGTTATGGCATGTGATTTGCCATCACGGCACTAGAGCTATGTGTTTGTTTGTTTGTTTGTTTGTTTGTTTGTTTGTTTGTTTGTCTTCTGTGCCGCCTATAGAAGGACTCAGGGCGGCTTACAACAGTGATAAAAATACAATAAAATAGATACAAAGATAAAAGAAGTTGAACATTTCTAAACTAAAGCATTGTAAAACGAAACCCCATAAAGATAAGAAAAACAGCCACCGCATACACATGCACATCATTCATAAAATGGCCCATCTAGAATGTAAAATTTATGGCCCCCAAACCTGCCCGCACAGCCAGGTCTTCATGGTCCCGTAAATAGCCTGGCTATTTTGCGGTATCCTTCCCCTGCAGTCAGGAGGGAAGGGAAATTTTGCAGTCTCCTTCCCCTGCTACGCCCACCAAGCCACCAGAACTGGTAGGGAAAATTTTTGAATTTCGCCCCTGGGCTAACACCCTTGTTAACCCTTCTTTTTGCAATTATTGTCCTGCAGCTCATTTCTTGCGCTTGTTCTGAGCACTCTCTTAAGTACAGCATTGTTCATTGCTTTATTCTGATTCATTTCATTTTATTCTGTATTTCTCAGCCTTGGGAACTTTTAAAATACAGTCATACCTTGTCTTACAAACTTAATTGGTTCTGGGACGCGGTTCTAAAGGTGAAAAGTTTGTAAGACGGAACAATGTTCCCCATAGGAATCAAAGGAAAAGCGATTAATGCGTGCAAGCCCAAAATTCACCCCTTTTGCCAGCCAAAGCGCCCGTTTTTGTGCTGCTGGGATTCCCCTGAGGCTCCCCTCCATAGGAAACCCCCACCTCCAGACTTCTGTGTTTTTGCGATGCTGCAGGGGAATCCCAGCAGGGGAATCCCAGCAGGGGAATCCCAGCATCGCAAAAACGAGCACTTCGCTGGCAATGGAAGTCCATAGGTGGGATTTCCCAGCGAAGGGAGCATCAGTGAAATTGCAGCATCTCAAAAACACCGAAGTCCTCGAAACCCCACCTACAGACCACTGTGTTTTTGTGATGCTGCGATTTCACTGAGGCTCCCCTCGCTGGGAAACCCCACCTCCAGACCTCTGTTGCCAGCAAAGCGCCCGTTTTTGCACTGCTGGGATTCCCTGGCTGGGATTCCCCTGCAGCATCACAAAAACACGGAAGTCCGGAGGTGGGGTTTCCCATGGAGGGGAGCCTCAGGGGAATCCCAGCAGCGCAAAAATGAGTGCTTCGCTGGCAACGGAAGTCCGGAGGCGGGGCATCTCAGCGGCAGCGGTGGGTTTGTAAGATGAAAATAGTTTGTAAGAAGAGGCAAAAAAATCTTAAACCCTGGGTTTGTATCTCGAAAAGTTTGTATGACGAGGCATTTGTAAGACGAGGTATCACTGTAGTGGATTTCAATTTCCAACATTCCCCAGAAACCAGCTATGGGGAGCCCACACCTCTTAGAAGTTCCCAAGGTTGAGAAACCCTCAGTAGAGCTAGAGGTTTAATCCCCCACCCCAACTCACCATGGAAAGCATTGCGCTAAAAAGTTACCGCAGGGAGGCGGAACCAATGAAGATGTTCCGCCCCAGACGCCTAATGGATCCAGAGGGTTTCCAGACGGCGCTTGGGGTTATTCCAGAGGCACTCATCCACAGTTCGGCAGAGTCTCTTGCGGAGGCCTGGAATACGGCTGCTGCGGAGGCTCTCGACCGGATTGCGCCTTTGCGACCTCTCCGTGGCGCTAGACCCCGTAGAGCTCCATGGTTCAACGAGGAGCTCCGGGAGTTGAAACGCCAAAAGAGACGTCTAGAGAAGCGATGGAGGAAGAGTAGGTCTGAATCTGATCGAACACTTGTAAGAGCTTTTATTAAGACTTACAAAGTGGCGCTCAAGGCGGCAAGATGCGCGTACCATGCCGCCTTGATTGCATCAGCGGAATCCCGCCCGGCCGCTCTGTTTAGGGTGACCCGCTCCCTTCTTAACCAGGGGGGAGTTGGGGAGCCCTTGCAGAGTAGTGCCGAGGAGTTTAACACGTTTTTCGCTGATAAAGTCGCTCAGATCCGGGCCGACCTCGACTCCAATTGTAAAACAGAGTCGGCTGACAACGAGTCAGTCGAGGTGACTGGGGCACGTACTTGTCCACCTGTCTGGGAAGAGTTTGATCTGGTGACACCTGATGAAGTGGACAAGGCCATTGGAGCTGTGAGTTCCGCCACCTGTTTACTGGATCCGTGTCCCTCCTGGTTGGTCTCGGCCAGCAGGGAGGTGACACGGAGCTGGGCCCAGGAGATTACCAACGCTTCCTTGGGGAGGGGAGTTTTTCCATCACTCTATAAAGAAGCGCTTGTGCGCCCCCTCCTCAAGAAGCCTTCCCTGGACCCAGCAGTACTTAACAACTATCGTCCAGTCTCCAACCTTCCCTTCATGGGGAAGGTTGTCGAGAAGGTGGTGGCACTCCAGCTCCAGCGGTCCTTGGAAGAAGCCGATTATCTAGGTCCCCAGCAGTCGGGCTTCAGGCCCGGTTACAGCACGGAAACCGCTTTGGTCGCGTTGATGGATGATCTCTGGCGGGCCCGGGACAGGGGTTTATCCTCTGTGCTGGTGCTCCTCGATCTCTCAGCGGCTTTCGATACCATCGACCATGGTATCCTTCTGCACCGGTTGGAGGGGTTGGGGGTGGGAGGCACTGTGCTTCAGTGGTTCTCCTCCTACCTCTCTGGCCGGTCGCAGTCGGTGTTAGTGGGGGGTCAGAGGTCGACTCCGAGGTCTCTCCCTTGTGGAGTACCCCAGGGGTCGGTCCTCTCCCCCTTGCTATTTAACATCTACATGAAACCGCTGGGTGAGATCATCCAAGGACATGGGGTGAGGTATCATCAATATGCCGATGATACCCAGCTTTACATCTCCACCCCATGCCCAGTCAACGAAGCGGCGGAAGTGATGTGCCGGTGCCTGGAGGCTGTTGGGGCCTGGATGGGTGTCAACAGACTCAAGCTCAACCCGGATAAGACGGAGTGGCTGTGGGTTTTGCCTCCCAAGGACAATCCCATCTGTCCGTCCATTACCCTGGGGGGGGAATCATTGACCCCCTCAGAGAGGGTCCGCAACTTGGGCGTCCTCCTCGATCCACAGCTGACATTAGAGAACCACCTTTCGGCTGTGGCGAGGGGGGCGTTTGCCCAGGTTCGCCTGGTGCACCAGTTGCGGCCCTATCTGGACCGGGACTCATTACTCACAGTCACTCATGCCCTCATCACCTCGAGGTTCGACTACTGTAATGCTCTCTACATGGGGCTACCTTTGAAAAGTGTTCGGAAACTTCAGATCGTGCAGAATGCAGCTGCGAGAGCAGTCATGGGCCTACCCAGGTATGCCCATGTTTCACCATCACTCCGCAGTCTGCATTGGCTGCCGATCAGTTTCCGGTCACAATTCAAAGTGTTGGTTATGACCTATAAATCCCTTCATGGCACTGGACCAGAATATCTCCGAGACCGCCTTCTGCCGCACGAATCCCAGCGACCGATTCGGTCCCACAGAGTGGGCCTCCTCCGGGTCCCGTCAACTAAACAATGCCGGTTGGCGGGCCCCAGGGGGAGAGCCTTCTCTGTGGCGGCACCGGCCCTCTGGAACCAACTCCCCCCGGAGATCAGAACTGCCCCTACTCTTCCTGCCTTCCGTAAACTCCTCAAAACCCACCTTTGCCGTCAGGCATGGGGAAACTAAATATCTCCCCCTGGGCACGTTGAAGTTATATATGGTATGCTTGTATGTGTGTATGTTAGTATTGGGGATTCTCTTAAACTTGTAATATTTTAATTAATTGGATTGTATTGGATTGTTTTTCACTTGTTGTGAGCCGCCCCGAGTCTTCGGAGAGGGGCGGCATACAAATCCAAATAATAAATAAATAAATAATAAATAAATACCTGTGCCTAAAATAAGATGTTAAGAATGTTCCCACTGGTTTATTGCTTATCGCAGTGGAAGCAATTAATTCCCTTTCACTCGTTTCTAAGGTTCTTCCTTCCTTATCTGCGATATGCTCACGTGGTTGGGTTTTTCAACATGCTCGTTGTTGCTATTTAAAAAAAAAAAATTTTTTGAACCTCACGTCCCAGTTCCAATAACATTGGAAACATGTGATTAGCCACCGTGTGTAGATAATAAAAGTGGCTGGAGAAATGAAATTGTCTCTGCGCTTCTTCCTATTAGTGGACGGGTGGATTTTTGTGGGCACATGCCACATCCTGTTGAGTAGAAGAGTATTTCCTTGCATGATAGAACGAAAAAGGAACAGCAATGTTTGGGGGGGGGGGTTGTTACTACTGCAAAGTGTGTATGCAATGTGAGTTTGTTTCTTTTTCCCATTTGCTACCCAAGGGTAACTTCGGTGCCTTGTTTTGTTATGGGAGCTGTTCTGCCGGGCTCTCTGGTAGGAGCCTCCCGAAAATTCAAGGGTACAAATTTCAGACATACACACATTTGAAAATTCAAAACAATGTTCTTTATCACAAAAGTCAAAATAAACAAAGCACTCTTTTTGTATTGCAAAGAGCACTCTTCCCAAAACAACCGGGTAGTCTGTACAATTTCCCTTAAGCAGTCATTAAGTACTTAGCTAGCAGCTGTGAAGAAACTTCACACCCCTTCTTCTTCCAACGAAGTGAGACACACACACACACATGTTGCTCTGCTTTGGTTTCAAAGGCGTGAAAAAGCAACAAAGTCCAGAAACACAAGATTCCTGACAAACTCCTATCAGATATTCTTCCACAATGGCCAAACCCACATGCTGCTATTTATAGCAGCAGCCCTAATTACTGGAGGCCCATCCAAACACAGGTGGCCTCCCTTATTTCCTGTAATATGTCCTTACTTGGTCTCTTCTACGCATAAGTCTGCGCTTGCGTGGGTCCAAAATGTCATCATCTGAATCAACGGAAGATAAGGGAGATTGACTGCCTGGGCTGTGTGCCAAGCCCCCCTCTGCCGAGTCACTCCCACCTTCTTCTTCGTCCGAGGAAACTAAACTCTGAACTGATTCTGTTGGCAATAACACAGGCCTGTGACATATTGAATTTTCCCCTGCATCCACCTCCCCATTCCCTGGGGTAGGAGCTGGGCCAGAGCCAACCACAACAGGAGCGAAGACTCTTATTATGCCCATTCTAAACTTTGAGTGCATAATGGAGCTTTGAAAAATAAGTTTTATTTAATATATTCAGTGGTACCTCTACTTAAGAACGCCTCTAGTTAAGAGCATGGACAATAGAAATTGTGCTTTGACACTTGCTGAGAAAGCCAGATTGGGAACCACGCCATGGAGCTACGCTGACCTTTCAAACTGAATTTCTGAATTATTATTTTTTTCATTCATCCCTGCTTGAGAGGTCTCATCCATTTTGACTTGAATTTCAGCTCTTGTAATTACATCTTCTTTTATTTATTTTTTATTTAGTTTCCGGTGCTCCAGGAAAACCTGGATGTGTATCTGGGACTCCAGCAGTTCATTGTCACTTCAGGGACAGGTAAGATAAAGATTCTGTGTTTGAAATCTCAGGTCAATTAACTGTGACCAATGTTCATTAATATTAGGAGCCCTGGTGGTTAAAGTGCAGTATTGCAGGGCAGACACTGCCACAACCTGGAGTTCGATCTTGATGAGGCTCAAGGTTGATTCAGCCTTCCAATCCCCTGAGGTCGGGAAAATGAGGACTCAAGTTGATTTATTTATTTATTCATTTATTTATTCATTCATTCATTCTTTAAATTTATATGGGACTCAGAGCAGCTTACAGCAAGATAAAACAGCAATCAAATAATTAAAATGCAGTAATTAAAATACATTTAAAACCCAATAACCCACTGCAGTCATACAAACAAACATCTCCATCAATCATATCTTGGCCAGAATAAGATGTCAATCTCACGGCCTCCAGGCCTGCTGGCAAAGCCAGGTCTTCAGGAAAGCCAGTAGGGTGGGAACATTGTGGATCTCGGGGGGTAGTTGATTCCAAAGAGCCAGGGCCGCCACAGAGAAGGCCCTCCTCCACGGTCCCGCCAACCTACATTGCTTGAGGGCAATATGCAAATAAGGCTGACATTGTAAACCACCTAGAGAGTGCTGTAAAGTGTTATTTATATTATATAAAAATATATTAGGGGCAGTATATAACCCTAAAAATGAAATAATCATATTTTAACAATCCCACAATCCCCCGTGTGGTGGAGTCTGGCCAACTGAATATTGCTGAGTGTTTACTCTCCGGATGCCCTTCCTGTCACCAATGCAGAGTTCTATTCAGCAGATATTGTATCATTGTGCCCAGAGAGAGAAATATCTGCCTCTACATAGGATCAAACTCATAGCCTCCTGATTGCCATCTTCCCCATCGCTGCCTCCCCACTGCACTGATAGCAACTGATTAGGTCACACAGAGTCAGCCTTCTCCGGGTTCCGTTGGCCAAGCAATGCCGGCTGGCGGGACCACGGGGGAGAGCCTTCTCTGTTGCAGCCCCGGTCTTCTGGCACCAACTCATCCCAGAGATTTGTACGGCCCTCACTCTCCTCGCCTTCTGAAAGTTTGAATGAGGGATGACTGAATGTTATGTATACTGGGTTTTATTTTTTACTTGTTTTTATCCATTGTATTGTAGTAACCTTTGTTACTATTTTATCGCTGTAAACCACCCTGAGTCCGCTAGGAGAAGGGCAGCCTATACATTCAATCAATCAATAGCTGCGTCAAATGAGCCGGGGTGGCGCAGCAGGTAGAGTGCTGTACTGCAGGCCACTGAAGCTGACTGTAGATCTGTAGGTCAGCAGTTCAAATCTCATCACCGGCTCAAGGTTGACTCAGCCTTCCATCCTTCCAAGGTGGGTAAAATGAGGACCCAGATTGTGGGGGCAATAGAATGGCTCTGTTAAAAAGTGCTATTGATAACATGTTGTAAGCCGCCCTGAATCTAAGGAGAAGGGCGGCATAAAAATTGAATAAATAAATTGAATAAATAGATAAATGTAGGCCCCTGGGGCTATACCTGAGAAACTATACCCAGCTATATCTGATAAAGAGTATATTGTACTCTACAGAAGAGTACACATTAATAAATCAGTTTTGAGCTTTTCGTTATTGCCGTCTCCTTTCTTTTTTTCCTTTTTTTAATTAAAAATTAACTTTATTTAAATACATAAAAAATACAATACACCATTCAACACAAAAACATTTCCAAGCTAATAACCATTTTTAAATAGAATTGTTACAGAGACATAGGAAGGTACAAAGTGAGGTGGTAGCTTGACATTGATTGACAATAGTGCAGGGGAGGACTGTAAAGGACGGTTTGGAAGAACCTCCATTTGGGTGCTTGGCAACTGTCTCATATTTATCATGGGTGCAGTGTCCTGGGGTCATCTAATCACCTTTTGTGATCTTCTGACCAAAGTAGTCAAAAGGGAAAGAGGCCAGATTTACGTTACAATGTTGATCCTAACTTACCAACTGCGGTGGTTCACTTAACAACTGTGGTCATGAAAAATGGAACAAAAGCCACATTAACAATCGTCTCGGTTAGCAGCAGAAAAATTTGGGCTCAGGTGTGGTCCTAAGTCGAGGACTGCCTGTAGTGCCTGAGATTAAACTCAGGATTAAACCTAAGGTTGGAATCCTGGATCATTGCTTGTTGTTGTGGCTTGTTCTGAGAATAATAATAATAATGATGATAATAATTTATTAGATTTGTATGCCGCCCCTCTCCGAAGACTCAGAGAACTGTTGGCAGCTTTCGTGGAAGGAAGAAGGGCAAGGATGAGGGAGAATTAGAGTAAAGACTTATTCATCCTTTTCAGAAATTGTCCTTTTGTTTAATTGGAGCCATGAAAAGGTCTTCAGTTCAGCGCTCCGACAGGCCAAAGCCACTCCTGGACCAAATGTGCCCGTAATGCAATCCCAATAATTGTTTCATTTCCTGCAAAGGGAACATTATAATTAGATTTCTGCTCTGAGAGCTTCTTGTGTTTTCAGGGTTATCGTTGTGGATGAGCTCATTCCTTAAATTCCATTAAGAGCAAAAGTTATAAAGAATTATAATTATAAAGAATTATATAAAGAATTATAAATGTTGTGGTTAGCTCTGGCCCAGCTCCTGCCCCAAGGAATGTGCAGGTGGATGTGGGGGAGACATCCACATGCCGCAGGCCTGTTTTGCTCCCGACGGAATCTGCCGACGGAGCCTCCTCTGACCAAGGAAGCGTGAGTGACAGGGAAGAGGGGAGTTTGGCAGACAGTCCAGGAGGAGATCAATCATCTGTATCATCCTTGGATTCTGAACAAGAATTAATGACACATCCACGCATGCGTAGAGTGATGCATAGGAGACAACAACTGAAGGATTATTACAAGAGAAAATGAGGCCACCTGTGGTTGGGTGGGGCTCCAGTAATTAGGGCTGCTGCTATAAATAGCAGCGTGTGGGTTTGGCCGTTATGAAAGAGTATCTGATTGCAGTTCTTCAGGAATCGTGTGTTGCTGTTTTTTGGAAGAAGAAGGGGTGTGAAGTTTCTTCACAGCTGCTAGCTAAGTACTTAATGACTGCTTAAGGAAAATTGTACAGACTACCAGTTGTTTTGGGAGGAGTGCTCTTTGCAATACAAAAAGAGTGCTTAGTTTATTTTGAATTTTGTGATAAAGAACATTGTTTTGAATTTTCAAACGTATGTGTGTGTCTGCAATTTGTACCCTTGAATTTTTGGGAGGCTCCTACCAGAGAGCCCGGCAGAACAGATGTAAGGTATAAAATAGTCAATATGAGTTGATACTTTTTAAAAAAATATAAGTTAATTTTGTACTTTCTTTTTAAGGGGCATTTAACTATGGAATATAGGGATCAAGAAATATGAATGAATGAATAAGGATATAAGGAAATGATTGATGTACTATGGCAGTGATGGTGAACCTATGGCACAGGTGCCACAGGTGGCACGCGCAGACATATCTACTGGCACATGAGCCATTGCCCGAGCTCAGCTCCAACATGCATGTGTGTGCCATCCAGTTTGAGTACCATTTGTTGGGGGTCAGGGGAAAGGGAGGGTCTTGCCTTCTCTTTCTGCTCAAGATCCCCGTGGGCCATTGTGGGACACAGAATGCTGGACTTGATGGGCTTTGGCCTGATTCAGCAGGGCTCTTCTTATGTTCTTATGTTCTTAGCTGATTTTTGGTTCACACAGAGGCTCTGGGAGGGCTTTTCTGGCTTCCAGAGAGCCTCTGTGGGGATGGGGGAGGGCATTTTTACCCCGGCTCCAGGAAAGCCCTTGGAGCCTGGGGAGGGCAAAACACGAGCCTACTGGGCCCACCAGAAGTTGGGAAACAGGCCGTTTCTAGCCTCCAGGGGGTGGGGGAAGTTATTTTCCCCCTCCCCAGGCATTGAATTATGAATGTGGGCACTTGTGCCCATACTCTTTTGGCACCCAATCTATTAGGCAAGAGAAAACGGCTAACAGATAAAGCAATAGCGTTTAAATTCAACTAGAAAATAAAACAATCTTTGTAATCCAGGTGGCAAAACTAGAAAAGGAGTTGGCATGCGATAAATGATGTACAGTGTTCCCTTGATTTCCGCGGGTTCAAACTTCGCGGATAGCCTATACCACGGTTTTTAAAAAAATATTAATTAAAAAATACTTCACTTTTTTTTTTCTATACCACGGTTTTTCCCTCCTGATGACGTCATACGTCATCGCCAAACTAATAATTTTTGCAAATAAATAACAAAAAAATTAATTATTGTTAATAAATAATTATGTTTATAAATATCAGGATCACGAAGTGTCTTATTCAATGGTGAGAACCAGTAATAATGGTGAGTAAATAGTTGTTAAGGGAATGGGAAATGGTAATTTAGGGGTTAAAAGTGTTAAGGGAAGGCTTGTCCATAGCCAAAAATGGTGTATTTACTTCCACATCTCTAGTTCGCGGAAATTCGACTTTCGCGGGCGGTCTCGGAACGTATCCCCCGTGAAAATCAAGGGAACACTGTATACGGAAAGTAAATAGATATAAATTTAAGAAATATTAATGTTGGCTTGTCTTGGTTAGGCTATGAAAGCTTCGACGACACCGAGCAGAGAATTTTAACAGAGCGTGGATGTGTGATAAAGCCAAGACACAGACTTAGTTAAATAAGTATTATTTACATATAAACAAAATATAAACAATCCAGAATAAGCACGAAGCAAATACAGAATACGCACTGAGCAATTACAAGATTAGCACAAAGCAAAATACAATATAGGTAATAAGCATGAAGCTAAAATACAATATAGATAATAAGCACAAAGCTAAAATACAATATAGATAATAAGCATGAAGCTTATACGAGAAGATATGCACGAAGCGTAAACACAACTCCCCCTCTCTCAGGCAAAAGTGAAAAGGAAGTGACTGAGCAAAATAATGAGCTTTTATAGCTTCAATGAGGAAGTGACGAAACAGCCTTGAATATTAACTCTTCAAGTACAAGTTAACCCTTTAAGTGCACATTAACTCTTTAAGTACAAGTTTGGTACAAGTGTACAATATGCAGTTTACAATGGCAATCCCTAACAACCATGTACCCTGTACTAACAATTAATTATGTTTGGTGATTGATATATGTTTATTATATTGTATTGAAGGTATATGATATTGCACTTATGTATGTGTAAAGAAAAATAAAAAACTTCTGGGGAAAAAAGAGCAAAACTGGGACTAAACCGGACGGGGGGTGACTGCGGCCCCTTTATGACCTGTGGACTTCAACTCCCAGAATTCCTGAGCCAGCCATTGCTCACTCCTGGACCTAGTGGGTGGGAAGTAGATTATTTTGGAAAAACGGGGACAAGGCGTCTCCACGTTTTCCCATAAGGCATGTGGGCTCCCCCTACAGGCCACCGACTGAACATCACCGCGGAGAACGACTGCCGGCGTTTGCACTGCTCTCTGCGGGACCTCAGCTCCTTATTGCAGGCAGTGGGGCGGCTAGCGGAGTACTTCACCGGGGACATGTTCGCGGCCAGGTTCAGTAATGCTCTTACCGTGGTGGAGAGGTAGGTAAAACCCACCTGTACGAAACTGCCTAAAGGAATGTTTCTCAACCTTGGGCACTTTAAGATTGGGTAGACTTCCATTCCCAGAATTCCCCCTTCGTGTACTTCCCGTGCTGATGTTTTTTCAGCCTTCGCTCCAAAGATGCTTTTTTTTCCCCAAGTGGTAACTGGACTTTCGGGGGTTTTCTAATAAAAGGTTTTTTTATTTTTTTGTTTCTCATACAAATACACATTTTTCTTAGCCATTAATAAACATTTACCTTATCTTTTCTAATATTGATACATAAAATATATGATAGGCATTGCTCTTTCACCATTCCATATCCTTCCCTTATTCCACAACAACCCTTCCCCTCCTTATGCACCAAAGACAAATTCCTTGTGTGTCCAATCATACTTGGCCAATAAAATTTCTATTCTGTTCTATTCTATTCTACTTTACTCTACTCTATTCTATTCTATTCTGTTCTACTCTCCATTCTATTCCATTCCATTCCACTCCACTCATAAGGATACAAGCCACAAAGTTACAGTCATACAGTCATTATAATAATAATAATTAATAATAATAATTTATTAGATTTGTATGCCGCCCCTCTCCGAAGACTCGGGGCGGCTCACAACAATGATAAAAACAATATTATAGTGGCACAAATCTAACGTTAAAAGAAATAACTAAAACCCTATCATATTAAAACCAAACAACACATACATACCAAACATAAATTATAAGAAGCCTGGGGAAAAGATGTCTCAAATCCCCCATGCCTGGCGTTATAGGTGGGTCTTGAGTAGTTTACAAAAGACAAGGAGAGTGGGAGCAGTTCTAATCTCCGGGGAGAGTTGATTCCAGAGGGCCGGGGCCGCCACAGAGAAGGCTCTTCCCCTGGGGCCCGCCAGACGACATTGTTTAGTCGACGGGACCCGGATAAGGCCAACTCTGTGGGACCTTATCTGTCGCTGGGATTCGTGCGGTAGCAGGCGGTTCCGGAGGTATTCTGGTCCAATGCCATGTAGGGCTTTAAAGGTCATAACCAACACTTTGAATTATGACCGGAAATTGATCGGCAGCCAATGCAGGCCACGGAGTGTTGTAGACACGTGGGCGAATCTGAGAAGCCCCACAATGGCTCTCGCAGCAGCGTTCTGCACGATCTGAAGTTTCCATTAGTGGAAGGAGACGGGTGATAGGAACCATGAGAAGATTAATAGTAGTGCAGACTTAGGAAATAGCTTGACAACGTTGAGGGAATTGTTTAGCAGGTGATGGTGTTCAGGAAAAAAATATCCTTGTGTCAAGTGTTCAGTGCTCCATGGCAAAGTGAAGTTGAATAAAAGAGCTGCTGGTACTATTGTTACTTTGTCCAAATAAGTCCTACCTAAGACCTCATGATGATGATGATGATGATGATGATGATTATTATTATTATTATTATTATTATTATTATTATTATTAATTGGATTTGTATGCCGCCCCTCTCCGCAGACTCGGGGCGGCTAACAACAGCAGTAAAACAGTACAACAAAATCCAATACTAAAAAAACAGTTAAAAACCCATTATATAAAGACCAATCATGCATACAAACATACCATACATTGTGAAGGCCTAGGGGGAAAGTGTATCTTAGTTCCCCCATGCCTGGCGGCAGAGGTGGGTTTTAAGCAGCTTACGAAAGGCAAGGAGGGTGGGGGCAATTCTAATCTCTGGGAGGAGTTGGTTCCAGAGGGTCGGGGCCGCCACAGAGAAGGCTCTTCCTCTGGGTCCCGCCAAGCGACATTGGTTGACGGGACCCGGAGAAGACCCACTCTGTGGGACCTAACTGGTCACTGGGATTCTTGCGGCAGAAGGCGGTCCCTGGTGTTCCTGGTGCCACCGCTGCTTCATCATCACAGCCCTGGCTAAACCAGCACATCACCTCATTTGCTTGTCTGGTCAGGGCAAACAATGTTCTTTGATTGTCGGTCAGTTAGTCAGATCATAACTATTGTAGCCGTGTTACTGTCACATCCCAGCAACCGTGTAATTGCAACAACAGTTACAGGAACCGCATTATTGTGGCTTTCCCTAATCTGTTGTCCTCCAGATAATCGAGCCCATCTCAGAATCTCAAAACACCATCTGAAATCATGAGGTCCTTTAAAAAACCCAAAGGATTAGAATCAACAAGGTTGTAACCCTGAATGCGGTGGGGTGGGGGCGTTAGCTTTGGGCGCTATCAAGACAGATCTGAAAACCTAAGATCAACTTTTATGTTACAGCAAGCAGCAAAATTCCGTTCATTCATAAATTGCAACTCACTTCCTTTTTTTTTTCCCCCCCCTTCCCTCGTTTAATCTGATTTTTCCAGGTTGGTCAAAGTGACTCTGTACGGGTCCCAGATTAAACTCTATAACATTGAAACAGCTGTGCCATCTGTACTAAAACCTGACTTGATTGACGTGTGAGTATGATGTGAAAACCGCAACCCTAATAGACCCTAGAAATGCTCTCCTAAAATCTGGGCCCTTTATTGAACCCTTGTAAATGTTGTCCTTCTGTAATGGATCGTCCTTGAGTTTTGGAGATACCAAAACCCAGACTGGGATGAGATGGGTTTAACTGTGGTTAAGTCTTCCCAACCAGGCCTCCACCGGGAATTCTTCTCCAAGATCTAAGATCAAATCATTCTCCCAGGCTTTGATAACCCTTATGGCTATCTTGCAACCTCTTCCCCATTTATCATATAAAGAATGGTTGCTGGAACTGGGTATGTCTACTTTGATGAAAAGAAGGACCACGGGAGACATGATTTATTTATTTATTTTATTTATTTATTAGATTTGTATGCCGCCCCTCTCCAAAGACTCGGGGCGGCTAACAGCAATGAAAAGACAATGAAAACAAATCTAGTATTAAAAAATAATCTAAAAAACCCCCAATTTAAAGAACCACTCATACATACAAGAATACCATGTATAAATTCTATAAGCCTAGGGGGAAGTGAAATTTCAATTCCCCCCTGCCTGACGACAGAGGTGGGTTTTAAGGAGCTTGCGAAAGGCAAGGAGTGTGGGGGGCAACTCTGATATCTGGGGGGAGCTGGTTCCGGAGGGTTGGGGCCACCACAGAGAAGGCTCTTCTCCTGGGTCCCACCAAACGACATTGCTTAGTCGATGGGACCCGGAGAGGGCCAACTCTGTGGGACCTAACCGGTCGCTGGGATTCGTGCTGTGTTCCAATATCTCAGGGGTTGCTACAAAGAAGAGGGAGTCAAAGAAGAGGGAGTCAAGCTATTCTCCAAAGCACCTGACGGTAGAACAAGAAGCAATGGGTGGGAACTAATGCAGGAGAGAAGCAATCTAGAACTAAAGGGAAATTTCCTAACAGTGATAACAATTAATCAGTGGAACAGCTTCCCTCCAGAAGTTGTGAATGCTCCAACACTGGGAGTTTTAAAGAAGAAATTGGACAACCATTTGTCTGAAATGGTGTAGGGCAGGGGTCCCCAATCTTCGTAACTGTAAGACTTGTGGACTTCAACTCCCAGAATTCTCCAGCCAGCATATCTGGCTGGAGAATTCTGGGAGTTGAAGTCCACAGGTCTTAAAGTTGCCAAGTTTGAAGACCTGTGGTGTAGGGTATCCTGCCTTAGCAGGGGGTTGGACTAGAAGACCTCCAAGGTCCCTTCCAACTCTATTATTCTATTCTATTAGCAAGGTGTTGGTAGCATTTGACAGAAAACCAACTCCCCTTGCCCTAAAATATTCCAGGACGCTTAAGACCCCTGATTTCTTCAATCCTGCCATCTCTGCTAATCTCCTGCTATCTTTGCATCGGACGTTCTCCATATTGCTTATTTCATCCCAGCGAAATAAGCTCCTGTATCCTGAATCCTTTTGCCCTTCGTCCCATTTGCAAAAGGACATGAGAAAAGCTCTTAATGTTGTCGCGCTAACGCTGGGCACTTTGGGTGCCTTAACTCTTACTAACAATGACCTAATAGCTCCTTTTTCCACTTCTGGGAAATAAAGACCCATCCATATAAAATGGAGATACAGTGATACCTCTTCTTACAAACCCCTCGTCATACAAACTTTTTGAGATACAAACCCGGGATTTAAGATTTTTTTGCCTCTTCTTACAAACTATTTTCACCTTACAAACCCACCACCGCCGCTGGGATGCCCCGCCTCCGGACTTTTGTTGCCAGCGGAGCGCCCGTTTTTGCGCTGCTGGGATTCCCCTGAGGCTCCCCTCCATGGGAAACCCCTCCGGAGTTCCATGTTTTTGTGATGCTGCAGGGGAATCCCAGCAGGGGAATCCCAGCATCGCAAAAACGGGCACTTCGCTGGCACCGGAAGTCCAGAGGTGGGGTTTCCCAGCGAGGGGAGCCTCAGTGAAATCGCAGCACTGAGGTCCGGAGGTGGGGTTTCGAGGACTTCAGTGTTTTTGCGATGCTGCAATTTCACTGATGCTCCCTTCACTGGGAAACCCCACCTCCGGACTTCCGTCGCCAGCGAAGCGCTCGTTTTGGTAATGCTGGGATTCCCTGCTGGGATTCCCCTGCAGCATCGCAAAAACACAGAAGTCTGGAGGTGGGGTTTCCCATGGAGGGGAGCCCCAGGGGAATCCCAGCAGCGCAAAAATGGGCGCTTCAGCTGGCAAAAGGGGTGAATTTTGGGCTTGCACGCATTAATCGCTTTTCCATTTATTCCTATGGGAAACATTGTTTATTATTTATTTATTTATTACTTAGATTTGTATGCCGCCCCTCTCCGAAGACTCGGGGCGGCTCACAACATGTAAAAAACAAATCATAAGCAATCAGACAATTTAAAATATTTAAATATTTTAAAAAACCCCATATGCTAACAGTCACACACACAGACATACCATGCATAAATTAAACGTGCCCAGGGGAGATGTTTCAGTTCCCCCATGCCTGACGGCAAAGGTGGGTTTTAAGGAGTTTACGGAAGGCAGGAAGAGTAGGGGCAGTTCTAATCTCCGGGGGGAGTTGGTTCCAGAGAGTCGGTGCCGCCACAGAGAAGGCTCTTCCCCTGGGGCCCGCCAACCGACATTGTTTAGTTGACGGGACCCGGAGAAGGCCCACTCTGTGGGACCTAATCGGTCGCTGGGATTCGTGCGGCAGGAGACGGTCTCGGAGATATTCTGGTCCGATGCCATGAAGGGCTTTAAAGGTCATAACCAACACTTTGAATTGTGACCGGAAATTGATCGGCAACCAATGCAGACTGCGGAGTGATGGTGAAACATGGGCATACCTGGGTAGGCCCATGACTGCTCTCGCAGCTGCATTTTGCACGATCTGAAGTTTCCGAACACTTTTCAAAGGTAGCCCCATGTAGAGAGTTTCATCTTACAAACTTTTCGCCTTAAGAATCTCATCCCGGAACCAATTAAGTTTGTAAGACAAGGTATCACTGTACATTCATTTATGATGAATGAAGAATTGTATAGGAGAAGCCCAGCTCGGACCCACCAATTATTCCAAGGCCTTAAGGCTTTGGCTTACGACAGCTTTTCTCAACCTTGGATAGCATTAAAACCGCTGGACTCCCGACTTCCAGAATTCCAGTGTGGATTGCTGGACTTCTAGGAGTTGAAGTCCACCGGTCTTTGCCAAGGCGTCAGGGCAAACACCCCCCCCCCTCAACTCTTCTCCTTCCTTTTTAACCTAAAGGTCCTTTCTCTTTCCAGACACGCCCAATCCCTGGCAGCCCTGCAGGCTTATTGCCACTGGCTGGCCCAGTTCTACAGCGAGGTTCATCAGCAGAACCTGACCCAGTTTGTCTCCTTGGTCTCCACCGCTTTGGAAGCGATTGCTCCGTTGATCAGTTCTAAGGTATCTCTGGCTTTGCAATTTCTCCTCCTTTGGCTTCTATCTGTTGAGGGATCCCTTCTCTTGCTCCAAAGCTCTGTGTTCCAGCTTTGCTAAACTTCCTTCTGGTGTGTGAGGGTGTGGGTGGTGGGGAAGAGTTGATTGACAGGGATCTCTGAAATAGTTTCCCACCATCTCAACCCAGAATCAGAAGCAGACATTTATTTCATTCCTGCTTCTCTCTTTCTCTCTCTGCCCAGTTCTTTGTGTTTTGGAGAATTGGTCCATTTGCAATCCTCTTGAAGATCCTGGAGTTGGGAGGTCAGGTCTGCCTTAGGAGCGGGAGGGGGAACTTAGCTGGTTCTGCTCCCCTAAAACAATTTTAGATGGCCACTCCTAAAATCCACAACCAGTGGAACCATTGGTGATTTAATTAAATAATTAAATTTGTATACTGCCCAATCCCGAGGGACTCAAGGTGGCTTACAACAGTAAAATAACAAAACAATATAAATAAGTTGATTTACAACATTAGTATTAATTTGATTGATAGATAGATAGATAGATAGATAGATAGATAGATAGATAGATAGATAGATAGATAGATAGATGGATAGATGGATAGATGGATAGATGGATAGATGGATAGATGGATAGATGGATAGATGGATAGATGGATAGATGGATAGATGGATAGATGGATGGATAGATAGATATGCCGTCCCTCTCTGAAGATACGGGGTGGCTTGCAACATATAATGATAGTAATGATATAAAAACTCTTAAATCTTATCTATACACTCATGATCAAGATATCCCCTCTGCCAGGTAAGTAAATTGCAGAATAAACAGGGAAATGAATATTATACCACATGGGGAAAATTATAGAAATGGAGAGAGAAAAAAATGGAATAAAATAACCAGACAAAATAAAAGAGGACAATGTAGAAAAGGCAATGTAAAAACAACTTTATTTCCAAATGTACAAGTGTCCGTAAACTTTTTGTATGGTGTATTGTATGATGTGTCTACTTTTTGTATGTGTTTGTTTATGCTTTAGGTTTCAACAAATTTAATAATTTTTTTTTAAAATAATCTTGTCTATACACTCGTATCATATCATACATCCCAATCAAATATTATTTAAGCCGGAATTAAGAGATGCCAGTTCTCCTGGCCCCCAGGCCGACCAGCAAAGCCAGGTTTTCAAGGCCTTCCAGAAAGCCAGCAGGTTAGGGGTGGTACAGACCTCAGGGGGCAGTTGGTTCCAGAGAGCTGGTGCCGCCACAGAGAAGGCCCTCCACCATGGGCCCCGCCAGCGGACATTGTCTAGCCGACAGGCCCCACAGAAAGCCAACCCTGTGGGCTCTAAATCGGTCACTGGGAGATATGCAACCGGAGATAGTCTGGTCCTAAGCTATGTAGGGCTTTATAGGTGATAACCAACATCTTGAATTGTGATTGGAGACTAATTGGAAGCCAGTGGAGTGCTAACGGAGGTGGATACAAAAATCACACATTTTTAAAAAAAATCCTCCACCCATGCAACATTTCAGAGATCAGCACAGGCCACTCCACCCACAACAGCTCACGCGGCCCGCGTTTTGGACTAACTGAAGTCTCCGAACACTTTTCAAGGGTAACTCCATGTAGAGCGCATTGCAATAATCAAGCCACAAGGTGATAAGGGCATGAGTGACCGTAGTGAAAGATGAGGAACCAGCACATCTTTTTTGAGTGCCAAGCCGAGTGATGTTCTTCTTAGATGTTCCTCTCCTGCAGAGGCTGCTGCACAGAAGCAGGACTTGGCCAAGCCGAGTTGAGGACCTCTTTGGAATGGGAGGTCTCTCAAGAATCTCCAAACCAATTTGAGTGATTCCCAGCAGCCGCTGTTTCCTTTGCAGCATTTCTTAATCGGAAAACATCTCATCTCTCAAACGCTGTCTTCACTTCCTGACCTAATGCCTTTTGTTTTTGTTCCTGACCTAATGCCTTTTGTTCGCTGTTGTTTTTTCACCAGAAGCTGAGGTCTCTCATTTTTCTCTCCCTTCCCTCTCCTCCCACCCCCATCTCCCAGGTACAAGAGAAGCTCCTCTTGTCGGCCTGCCATCTGCTTGTCTCCTTAGCCACTACGGTGCGGCCCGTGTTCCTAATTAGCATCCCAACCGTGCAGAAAATGTTCAACAGGATTACCGACAGCTCTGCTCAACGCCTTTCGGATAAGGTAAGGGCGACTTTGGGGGCCGAGCGTAGCAGGGGTGGATTCCGTTTATCTTTGCCGCCGGTTCACATTGTGATGTTTCGCACGCACGCATGCAATTTCACTTCCGCGCAAGCTCAGAAGTTGTATGTTAAAGGGTTAAATAAGGTCCAGGAAGGAAGTGTTTTTAATAGGAAAGTGAACACAAGAACAAGGGGACACAATCTGAAGTTAGTTGGGGGAAAGATCAAAAGCAACATGAGAAAGTATTATTTGACTGAAAGAGTTGTAGATCCTTGGAACAAACTTCCAGCAGACGTGGTTGGTAAACCCACAGCAACTGAATTTAAACATGCCTGGGATAAACATATATCCATCCTAAGATAAAATACAGAAAATAGTATAAAGGCAGACTAGATGGACCGGGAGGTCTTTTTCTGCCGTCAGACTTCTATGTTTCTATGTATCAGCCCGAAACACAGCTGAGAAGCTTGCTCAGCTGTGCTCAGGGCGAATAAATAAAGGTCAGTATTAACCCAGGGGTGGGCAGGAGGGCTTTTTCCCAAGCAGTGGAAGAGGAAAAGCCATCAGTTCACAGAAAAATTCACTGAAAATTGGGGGGAAAAGATAGCGGCTCCTACAGATCAGCATTGCCCAAACTGGATCTGTGATGCCATTATCGCATCACCAGCAGATCACTAGTGGTTCGGACGATTTGGTCTGAACTGGGAGGAATCTACCCTTAAAGTACCATATTTTTCGGAGTATAAGATGTACAGAGAATAAGACACACCATAGTTTTTGGGGAAGAAAATAGGGAAAAGAATCTGCTTACCAGGTATTCATCTGGCTAGCATACTTAGTCCAGTCAGATCTCCAAAGTTTCTTCCTATCATTATTATCATCATCATCATCATCAACAACAACAACAATACAACACAGCAAACAAGATCACTATGCCTAGATTTCGTATTTCATCACCAGTCGGGCGCTTCCCAAGCACCTAGGATTGCATGACATAGCGGCGAATTATGTGTGCTGACCCCAGTAAAGCAGACGTTTGCAATTGACAGATGGAGATTTTGTCAATTCCGATGGTTTTCAAATGTCCACTGAGATCCTTTGGCACTGCGCCCAGCATGCCAAGGACCCCTTTCACTGGCTTATGCCAGAGTTGTTACAGCTCAATTTTCAGATCTTCGTATTTTGTCAATTTCTCTAGCTGCTTCTCCTCAATTCTGCTGTCTCCTGGGATTGTGATGTCGATGATCTATACTTCCTTTTTCCCCACAATCAGGATGTCTGGTGTGTTATGTTCCAAAATTCAGTCAGTCGGAAGTCCCACATTAGTAGTTGTTGTTGTTGTTGTTGTTGTTATTATTATTATTATTATTATTATTATTCAACTAAAACAGGCTTCTAAGCTTCGTTTTCGGCTGCAATGGCCTCCTGCAAACACTCTGCCAGTGAAAATAGAGCTCCATTTTGACTGATAGAGGCACCGCAGGCCGGTCCTCCATTGTTTCCAGGGTGGCCACACAGGCCAGATCTAAACACCCCATAGGCCAGATCAGGCTCGCGGGCCTTGAGTTTGACACCCCTGTCCTAGTTGCACAATTTTTCTTCCTCCTCCTCCTCCTCTCTCTGGCCTTCAGCTTGGTTGATCTCCCTCTCTGCAGGCCCAAATCCTCCTGTGCAGATCGCTGTCGAACATCTTGCTTCTACCGTGGCCAAACCTCCCCGAGGCTGAACAGCAATGGGCCATCCGTTCAACTAACCACGCCAGTCTCGTATCGGCCCTCACCAGGGATTACCGCAGCCTGAAATCCAGTGCCATCTTGCCCCAGAGGAAAAATCAGCAGGACAATAGTAAGTCACCCCAGGGCAGGTTTTTTTAGTAGTCATAAACATGGAGACATTGGGGACTAGGGTGGTTTTTTGAGAGCATCCATCAGGACCCTGTTTAGAGGTGACTAAAAATCGCTATAGGCTGTATTTTTGGAAGTGATACCGATCTTCCTTCCTTCCTTCCTTCCTCTTCCTTTTCCCTTCCTTTCCTCATTCCTTCCTTCCTTCCCCACCTATCTTTTCTCCTTCCTTCCTTCCGGGGGCATTTTTCTTAGGTTGTCTCAAGAAAAGCAAGGTTTTTACTCAGAAACTCAGAAGTGAAATCAAGTTTCATGTCTAATTAAATGAAAAGAATGACTATGGATGACATGATAGCAGTGTTCCAATATTTGAGGGGCTGCCACAAAGAGGGGAAGGGTCAACCTATTCTCCAAAGCACCCGAAGGCAGGACAGAAAGCAACAGATGGAAACTTATCAAAGAGAAATACAAAAGTGTTGGTTATGACCTATAAAGCCCTTCATGGCACCGGACCAGAATATGTCCGGGAACGCCTTCTGCCGCCCAAATCCCAGTGACCAGTTAGGTCTCACAGAGTTGGCCTTCTCTGGGTCCCGTCAACTAAACAATGTCGTTTGGCAGGACCCAGGGGAAGAGCCTTCTCTGTGGCGGCCCTGACCCTTTGGAACCAACTCCCCCCAGATATCAGAGTTGCCCCCACCCTCCTTGCCTTTCGTAAGCTCCTTAAAACCCATCTCTGTCGCCAGGCATGGGGGAACTGAGACTTTCCCTTCCCCCTAGGCTTATAAAATTTATGCATGGTATGTCAGTATGTATGATTGGTTTCTTAAATTGGGGTTTTTAAAATTAACTTAAATATTAGATTTGTTTACATTGTATTATTATTGCTGTTAGCCGCCCCGAGTCTACGGAGAGGGGCGGCATACAAATCTGATAGATAGATAGATAGATAGATAGATAGATAGATAGATAGATAGATAGATAGATAGATAGATAGATAGACCTAGAACTAAGGAGAAATTTCCTGTTAGAACAATTAATCAGTGGGATGATTTGGCTTCCAGAAGTTGTGGGTGCTTCACCACTGGAGGTTTTCAGGAAGAGACAGGGCAGCCATTTGTTAGGAATATTATTGGGTTTCCTGCTTGAGCAGGGGGTTGGACTAGACAACCTCTGGTGTCCCTTCTAACTGTTATTCCATATTCAGTTTCTCAAGCAAAAAACCCCAAAACCAGCTCAGACTTAAACTAGAAACTACATTCTATACCTGTCCCCCAGAATGGAATGGAATGGAAGAGAATGAATAAAATAGAATGCAGGATTGGAGTAGAGTAGAGTAGAATAGAATAATAGAATAGAATAGAATAGAATAGAATACTTTATTGGCCACATCGAATGGGACACACAAGGAATTAGTCTCCAGTGCAAAAGTATCCAACCATTGGATACTAAATAAGCAGTCAACATAAATCATGTTGGGATACTAAATAAAACAATATAAATCGTAAGATACAAACAACGATGTTGATTTTACAAAAGCAAGTTTGGACTACAAAGTGCCTTCGCTCAGAAAGAGATTAAACATTTTCCTTACAAGCTGGCTGCAGGGCTAAAAATTGGCAGACATTACACAAATATACTTTTTGTTTAGCTTAAAAATTCCTTTTTTGATCCTCAAGGAACAGCTCATGTTCCCAAGGTTTCTTTGAAAACTGGAATAGTCTGGGTTCCCCCCCCCTTAAATTTTGATAAATGCTATCCATTTTCAGATAAAAAGAGAATGTTTGTCGATGAGCTAAGAGTATTAAATTAACTTAAAGCCTCTTACAAACAAAAGGAATTGAAAGCTTTTAAATTTGACTTTTTTATTGGTTGCAATTGGTATTTATACTCATGGGCTCTTTGCCTTAACATGAGAGCTATAAATAACTAAATTTATTAAATCTGCTTTGAACCTAATTGCATCAAACCAGTGTTGCTGATGTTTAGCATTGCTATCGTAATTAGCAGCGTGCAAAATGTTTTGTTCTGGACTGTATTCAACGCAAAAGTCCATGTATATCTTGTACATGGGAAGAGCTATGATCGAGAGCAGGGATAGGCAGAGTTGGCTCTTCTTTGTGGACTTCAACTCCCAGAATTCCTGAGCCAATCATGCTAGCCCAGGAATACTGAGAATTGAAGTCCACATGTCATAGAAGTGCCAACTAAACCAGGGCTAGGCAAAGTTGGCTCTTCTATGACTTGTGGACTTCAACTCCCAGAATTCCTGAGCCAATCATGCTAGCCCAGGAATTCTGGGAGTTGAAGTCCGCATGTCATAGAAGAGCCAACTCTGCCTACTGCTCTAGACCAACTATCCCTGGTTTACAGCAACGGTGTCAAACTCAGTTTCATTGAGGGCCTTATCAGGGCTCTGGTTGATCTTGGGAGGGGAGGGGTTTTGTGGTCAACTGGGTGGATTTGAGCACATTGATGCCATCACTGGACGTGGCCGACTGGGTAGGTGTGGCCAGCTACTGACATTTTTTCTCTTTGCATTGGATAGACCGGGCCAAAGCGACACAAGTCAGCCCATTACATTTTCCAGGACAACCCCTCGGGCTAGATCCAATCACATTGCAGGCTGGATCTTTTGTTTGACACCTCTGGTTTAGAGCCCTTTTAGAAGTATGCTGACACAGGACAGAGCTACAGGCCCATTTTTGAGTTCAGAAGTCTTTCAGAATACAGTGATACCTTGTCTTACAAACTTAATTGGTTCCGGGACGAGGTTCTTAAGGTGAAAAGTTTGTAAGACGAAACAATGTTTCCTATAGGAATTAATAGAAAAGTGATGAATGCGTGCAAGACCAAAATTCACCCCTTTTGCCAGCCGAAGCGCCCGTTTTTGCACTGCTGGGATTCCCCTGAGGCTCCCCTCCACGAGAAACCCCACCTCTGGACTTCTGTGTTTTTGCGATGCTGCAGGGGAATCTCAGCAGCGGAATCACTGCATCGCAAAAACGAGCGCTTTGCTGGCAACGGAAGTCTGGAGGTGGGGTTTTCCAGCGAAGGGAGCATCAGTGAAATTGCAGCATTGCAAAAACACCGAAGTCTTCGAATCCCCACCTCCGGACCTCTCTGTTTTTGCGATGCTGCGATTTCACTGAGGCTCCCCTCACTGAGAAACCCCACCTCCGGATTTCCGTTGCCAGCGAAGTGCCCATTTTTGCGCTGCTGGTATTCCCCTGCTGGTATTCCCCTGCAGCATCACAGAAACACGGAAGTCAGGAGGTGGGGTTTCCCATGGAGGGGAGCCTCGGGGGAATCCCAGCAGCGCAAAAACGGGTGCTTCACTGGCAACAAGTCTGGAGGCGGGGCATCCCAGCGGCGGCGGTGGGTTTGTAAGGTGAAAATAGTTTTTAAGAAGAGGCAAAAAAATCTTAAACCCCGGGTTTGTATCTCGAAAAGTTTGTATGACGAGGCGTTTGTAAAACGAGGTATCACTGTACTCAAGACTACCGTTTGTGACCCTACAAAAGGACATTTTGTAAACAGCTGTGCTCGGAGCAGTCTTAAAAGAAGCCCTTTGAAATGACTTACACGCTCGTGCAAGGATGAAATGTGTTTGAATATTAGTCGCTTGGGTTGGTAGTTAGGGCTGTTGGCTTGAGGTTGACAATTTGGTTGCAAACGCTTCGTCACCATTTGAGGAGACATCGTTGTTGTGCTTTGAGTTGGGCTTGTTCTGACAGTTGAGCACAACTCATAACGCACTAATGATGTCTCCTCGAATGGTGACAAAGCATTCCCAACCAAATGGCATCAGACCAGATTACTTACGGCAGTGTTTCCCAACCTTGGCAACTTGAAGATATTTGGACTTCAACTCCCAGAATTCCCGCTGGCTGGGGACTTCTGGGAGTTGAAGTCCAAATATCTTCAAGTTGCCAACATTGGGAAACACTGACTTACGGGACTGCCTTCTGCCGCATAAATCCCAGCGGCCGATCAGATCTCACAGAGTTGGCCTTCTCCAGATCCCATTGACCAGACAATGTTGTCTGGCGGGGTCTAGGGGAAAAGCCTTCTCTGTGGTGGCCCCAGCCCTCTAGAATCAGCTCCCTCCAGAGATTCGAACTGCCCCCACCCTCCTCGCCTTCCGCAAGAGCCTTAATACCTATCTATGTCGCCAGGCATGGGGCAAGCAGCACATGCCCCCTCCTTCTGACCATTAAAAGTTATGTGTGGTTATGATGGTTAATATCAATTGTTTGATTGTGTAATATCGGTTGTTTTTTAAGATAATGGGTTTTAGTCATAGTTTTAATTATTAGATTTGTACCTATATTGTTTTTATTGTTGTGAGCCGCCCCGAGTCTCCGGAGAGGGGCAGCATACAAGTCTAATGAATTATTTGTATTTACATTTGTATTTGTATTTATTAGATTTGTATGCCGCCCCTCTCCGTAGACTCGGGGCGGCTCACAACAGTGATAAAAACAGTACATAGTGACAAATCTAATAATTAAAATCTAAAATAGCAATTACTGTATACACATACAAAATCTAAAAAAACCCAGTAAATAAAAACATACATACAGTCATGTTGTGCACAGAAACTACATAGGCAAGGGGAAGATGTCTCAGTTCCCCCAAGCTTGACGACAAAGATGGGTTTTGAGGAGTTTACGAAAGGCAAGGAGGGTGGGGGCAGTCCTAATCTCTGGGCGGAGCTGATTCCAGAGGGTCGGGGACGCCACAGAGAAGGCTCTCCCCCTGGGTCCCGCCAGACGGCATTGTTTAGTCGACGGGACCCGGAGAAGACCAACTCTGCGGGACCTAACCGGTCGCTGGGATTCGTGCGGCAGAAGGCGGTCTCGTAGATATTATTATTATTATTATTATTATTATTATTATTATTATTATTATTATTATTATTAAATTGCCAATCTTGGGAAGGTCGCTCCACTGCCTCCATCTCTTCTGAATATATAGCTGCTGGTTCTGCTCTGGGGGTGACAGAGTTGGCATATTTATTCTTGATTCTTGCAGCAAAAGTCCTCATCCACCGGACTCTCAGCGTCCTGGAAGACATCGTAGGGAGCGTCTCTGGGGAAGCCACCAAGTCTCGCCAGATCTGCTACCAGTCGCTGCAGGAGTCGGTCCAGGTCTCCCTTGCTCTCTTCCCAGCTTTCATCCATCAGTCAGGTATAAAGTCAGAGCGTCTTTTCCCTGCCCCATCGAACATAGAAACATAGAAGTCTGACGGCAGAAAAAGACCTCATGGTCTATCTAGTCTGCCCTTATACTATTTCCTTACAATGGATATATGTTTATCCCAGCCATGTTTAAATTCAGTTACTGTGGATTTATCTACCACGTCTGCTGGAAGTTTGTTCCAAGGATCTGCTCCACTTTCAGTAAAATAATATTTTCTCATGTTGCTTTTGATCTTTCCCCCAACTAACTTCAGATTGTGTCCCCTTGTTCTTGTGTTCACTTTCCTATTAAAAACACTTCCCTCCTGGACCTTATTTAACCCTTTAACATATTTAAATGTTTCGATCATGTCCCCCCTTTTTCTTCTGTCCTCCAGACTGTACAGATTGAGTTCATGAAGTCTTTCCTGATACGTTTTATGCTTAAGACCTTCCACCATTCTTGTAGCCCGTCTTTGGACCCGTTCAATTTTGTCAATATCTTTTTGTAGGTGAGGTCTCCAGAACTGAACACAGTATTCCAAATGTGGTCTCACCAGCACTCTATATAGCGGGATCATAAACTCCCTCTTCCTGCTTGTTATACCTCTAGCTATGCAGCCAAGCATCCTACTTGCTTTCCCTACCGCCTGACTGCACTGTTCACCCATTTTGAGCCTGTCAGAAATCACTACCCCTAAATCCTTCTCTCCTGAAGTTTTTGCTAACACAGAACTGCCAATACAATACTCAGATTGAGGATTCCTTTTCCCCAAGTACATTATTTTACATTTGGAAACATTAAACTGCAGTTTCCATTGCTTTGACCATTTATCTACCGTGTTTCCCCGAAAGTAAGACAGTGTCTTACTTTCTTTTTATCCCCAAAAGCCCCACTATGTCTTTCTTTCGGGGTATGTCTTATATTGTCCCGGGCACCGGGGCCGGCTCGTCTTCGGGCTTCGGCCCGGGCGAGGCCTCTTCGGGCGCCGGAGCCGGCGGCGACTTCCTGACGCGCTACCGGCTGGTGTCGTCTAAGCTCCGCTGCGCCCAGAGCTTGGGCCACCTGGCGGGCGAGGCAGCGGCCCTGGCCGAAGCGGCGGAGCAGTTCGCGGCGCTGACGAGGGAGCTGCGCGCCCAGGAGAGTCTCCCTTACGCAGCGCGCCACCGCCAGCTTGGGCCACCCGGCAGGCGAGGTGGCGGCCCTGGCCGAAGCGGCGCGGCTCTGGCTGCGGCACGAGCGGGAGCTCCGACTGCGGCAAGGCGAGCGGGCGGCAGCTTGCAGCGAAGGCGCTCGTCCCAGCAACCGAGTTTCTATGTTTCTATCATATCTAGTTCTGCACATTCTATAATTTTTTTAAATACTTCTACAAATTGGAATAAAAATAAAATCTGTTTCTTCTTATTGTCTAAAAAGAGGAAAAAAAGAAAAGGAAAAAGGATTGACACGCTCAGCGTCTTAGCCACTGAGCCCCCACGCCCCTTGATGGGGGATACACACTGGAACAACTCATTGTTGGGGGAAAGAGCACTTTTAGAAACATAGAAGTCTGAGGGCAGAAAAAGACCTCATGGTCCATCTAGTCTGCCCTTATACTATTTTCTGTATTCTATCTTAGGATGGATATATGTTTATCCCAGGCATGTTTAAATTCAGTTACTGTGGTT
Organism: Erythrolamprus reginae; assembly: GCF_031021105.1. Classification (NCBI taxonomy): domain Eukaryota; kingdom Metazoa; phylum Chordata; class Lepidosauria; order Squamata; family Dipsadidae; genus Erythrolamprus; species Erythrolamprus reginae. Next base: position 43,773,945 of record NC_091958.1, read on the forward strand.
TTATCTACCAAGTCTGCTGGAAGTTTGTTCCAAGGATCTACTACTCTTTCAGTAAAATAATATTTTCTCATGTTGCTTTTGATCTTTCCCCCAACTAACTTCAGATTGTGTCCCCTTGTTCTTGTGTTCACTTTCCTATTAAAAACACTTCCCTCCTGGACCTTATTTAACCCTTTAACATATATAAATGTTTCTATCATGTCCCCCCTTTTCCTTCTGTCCTCCAGACTATACAGATTGAGTTCATGAAGTCTTTCCTGATACGTTTTATGCTTAAGACCTTCCACCATTCTTGTAGCCCGTCTTTGGACCCGTTCAATTTTGTCAATATCTTTTTGTAGGTGAGGTCTCCAGAACTGAACACAGTATTCCAAATGTGGTCTCACCAGCATTCTATATAGTGGGATCATAATCTCCCTCTTCCTGCTTGTTATACCTCTAGCTATGCAGCCAAGCATCCTACTTGCTTTCCCTACCGCCTGACTGCACTGTTCACCCATTTTGAGACTGTCAGAAATCACTACCCCTAAATCCTTTTCTTCTGAAGTATTTGCTAACACAGAACTGCCAATGCAATACTCAGATTGAGGATTCCTTTTCCCCAAGTGCATTATTTTACATTTGGAAACATTAAACTGCAGTTTCCATTGCTTTGACCATTTATCTAGTAAAGCTAAATCATTTACCATATTACAGACGCCTCCAGGAATATCAACCCTATTGCACACTTTAGAGTCATCTGCAAATAGGCAAACCTTCCCTACCAAACCTTCCCCTATGTCACTCACAAACATATTAAAAAGAATAGGACCCAGAATATACCCTTGTGGCACACCGCTTGTAACCTCTGATCCTTTTTCCTTCTTTCCTCCTCTCTGTTTTTCCTTTCAGACGTAACAGACAAAATGCTAAGCTTCTTCCTGACCCTGTTCCAGAGTCTGAGGGTGCAGATGGGGGTGCCTTTCACTGAGCAGATGATACAAACATTCCTCAACATGTTTACCAGGTAATGCCTTCGTGGAAGCACAAGAAGCATCCGTCGGTGGTCATGCTCACCTGTAGTAGCTTTACAGGAGTGTTTGCTACTGGGAGCAGTCCATCAGTCAAGGGCTTATGAACTGAACTGGTGTGAAATTGGAGTGGGTGTGGGTGGGTTGGGGCTTCAGCAGAGATCCCTCCAGATCGAGGGGGCCACTTTGTAAACCAGGTCATTCCCATTAATAAGTATCATCCTGGACATAGAACTAAAATATCACAAAGCACCAATTTGGATTAGCGGTGAAAGTGTCGGCCTAGGAACCAGGTATCTGTGAGTTCTAGTCCCGCTTGAAAACCAGCTGGGTGACTTTGCACCAGTGACCAGGAGACAAAGAGTTCTAGTCCAACTTTAGGCACGAAAGGCAGCTGGGGGACTTTGGGCCAATAACCAGGAGATGAAGAGTTCTAGTCCCACTTTAGGCACGAAAGGCAGCTGGGTGACTTTGGGCCAATAACCAGGAGACAGAGAGTTCTAGTCCAACTTTAGGCACGAAAGGCAGCTGGGTGACTTTGGGCCAATAACCAGGAGACAAAGAGTTCTAGTCCCACTTTAGGCACGAAAGGCAGCTTGGTGACTTTGGGCCAATAACCAGGAGATGAAGAGTTCTAGTCCAACTTTAGGCACGAAAGGCAGCTGGGTGACTTTGGGCCAATAACTAGGAGATGAAGAGTTCTAGTCCCACTTTAGGCACGAAAGGCAGCTGGGTGACTTTGCACCAATAACCAGGAGACAGAGAGTTCTAGTCCAACTTTAGGCACGAAAGGCAGCTGGGTGACTTTGGGCCAATAACCAGGAGACAAAGAGTTCTAGTCCAACTTTAGGCACGAAAGGCAGCTTGGTGACTTTGGGCCAATAACCAGGAGATGAAGAGTTCTAGTCCAACTTTAGGCACGAAAGGCAGCTGGGTGACTTTGGGCCAATAACTAGGAGATGAAGAGTTCTAGTCCCACTTTAGGCACGAAAGGCAGCTGGGTGACTTTGCACCAATAACCAGGAGACAGAGAGTTCTAGTCCAACTTTAGGCACGAAAGGCAGCTGGGTGACTTTGGGCCAATAACCAGGAGACAAAGAGTTTTAGTCCAACTTTAGGCACGAAAAGCAGCTGGGTGACTTTGGGCCAATAACCAGGAGAAAGAGAGTTCTAGTCCCACTTTAGGCATGAAAGCTAGCTGAGTGACTTTGCGCCAATGACCAGGAGACAGAGAGTTCTAGTCCCACTTTAGGCACGAAAGGCAGCTGGGTGACTTTGGGCCAATAACCAGGAGACAGAGAGTTCTAGTCCCACTTTAGGCATGAAAGCTAGCTGGGTGACTTTGGGCCAATAACCAGGAGACGAAGAGTTCTAGTCCCACTTTAGGCACGAAAGGCAGCTGGGTGACTTTGGGCCAGTGACCAGTAGACGAAGAGTTCTAGTCCCACTTTAGGCACGAAAGGCAGCTGGGTGACTTTAGGCCAATAACCAGAAGACATCCCAAAGGCACTTTTTCCAGAGGCAGCTGGACTTCCTTGTTTTGCTTTGAAGACATTTCGCTTCTCATCCAAGAAGTTTCTTCAACTCCGACTGGATGGTAGCAGGCAATGGAAGGCTTTATACCCCTTGCAGGCAGCCTCTCACTTGCATCCTTTTAGAGAGTTCTCGAGGCCACGTGCAGGTTTATTTTACCGGCTTTGTGTGTTTTGCCACAGGGAGCAGCTGGCCGAGAGCATCCTCCACGATGGAAGCACCGGCTGCCGGGTGGTGGAGAAGTTCCTGAAGATCCTTCAAGTGGTGGTGCAAGAGCCCGGCCAAGTGTTCAAACCCTTCTTGCCAAATATCATTGCACTTTGCATGGAGCAAGTCTACCCGATCGTTGCCGAGGTAGGACGAACAGCCCCGGAGGGGGAAAACCGGGAGATGTAGTTGGTTTGTACATCATTGGGGCAGAAGAGTAGTGGCTGAGGGCTGGCTCATGTTCCATCCAAATTGTACGTACTTGTTGGCAAACCAGTGAAACCCAAGTGAGATGGTCTGTTTGTGCTAGGAACCAATAGCAATAGCATTTAGACATATACCACTTCATAAGTGCTTTTACAGCCCTCTCTAAGCAGTTTACAGAATCAGCATATTTTATTCATTCATTCATTCATTCATTCATTCATTCATTCATTCATTCATTGGACTTATATGCCGCCCTTCTCCGAAGACTGCAGTTTAATGTTTCCAAATGTAAAATAATGCACTTGGGGAAAAGGAATCCTCCATCTGAGTATTGCATTGGCAGTTCTGTGTTAGCAAAAACCTCAGAAGAGAAGGATTTAGGGGTCGTGATTTCTGACAGGCTCAAAATGGGTGAGCAGTGTGGTTGGGTGGTAGGAAAAGCAAGTAGGATGTTTGGCTGCATAGCTAGAGGTATAACAAGCAGGAAGAGGGAGATTGTGATCCCCTTATATAGAGCGCTGGTGAGACCACATTGGGAATACTGTGTTCAGTTCTGGAGACCTCACCTACAAAAAGATATTGACAAAATTGAACGGGTGGGTGGATATATGGATGTATGGATGGATGGATATAGGCAGATACATACATAGATAAACAGCCCAGTCCGAAGAACCTGTTCCAACCCTGTGTGCGTTTCTTGTCCCCCCAGCGATCTTCTCCCGATGTGAAAGCCGAACTCTACGAGCTGCTTTTTCGGATTTTGCACCACAACTGGCGGTACTTCTTCAAGTCCAACGTCCTGGCCAGCGTCCAGAGAGGAGTAGCTGAGGAGCAGATGGAGAACGAAGGCCAGTTCACTGCTATTATGCAGGTATCATAAAACATGATGATGATGATGATATCCATTCAGACATGTCTGACCCTGGATGATTCTATGGGCCAGGTCTCTCTCCACAACCTCTCATCTTGCAGTGGTTGTTCTGTGGTCTGGATGGTGTCATCTTTGATAGTGTCCGGCCATTGTGTTCTTTGACGATGTGGTTTATACCAGTCTGGATGTTGAGACTCTAGAAAAAGTACAGAGAAGAGCGACAAAGATGATTAGGGGACTGGAGGCTAAAACATCTGAAGAACACTTGCAGGAACTGGGCATGGCTAGTTTAATGAAACGAAGGACCAGGGGAGACATGATAGCAGTGTCCCAATATCTCAGGGGCTGCCACAAAGAAGTGGGAGTCAACCTATTCTCCAAAGCACCTGAGGGTAGAACAAGAAGCAATGGGTGGAAACTAAACAAGGAGAGAAGCAACTTAGAACTAAGGAGAAATATCCTGACAGTTAGAACAATTAATCAGTGGAACAACTTGCCACCAGAAGTACCGTAGTTCTTCCAAGTAAACGCAAGGCAGGAGAGAGCAGTTATGTTTCAATTCAGGGGTCTCCTTTAACATAGCAGCAGTTACGAGCAGTTTCTAGTTCAGCTGCAGACATGAGTAGAGGGGCTGAGCCACGACCAGCGTTCAAGCTTAAATTTCACCTTCAGTTCTCTGCACAGACTCAGACGTGTTTAAACTCTCATTAACTGAGTTGCTATGTCCGTTCATTTGCTGACCTTGTTTTCCATGGCTTTCCCAATCATGAATATTCTAAGAGACTTCAATTCCCAGAATTCCCTGTCCAGCTTTGCTCCAGTGGTTTAATGCCCGCTGTTCTCAAGATAGGCTTAATTTAAGTGCCAAAGCCCACTGCAACAACATAGCCAAGAAGGCTTCAAGAGTTGTAAACCTAATCCTACGTAGCTTCTGCTCTGGAAATCTCACACTACTTACCAGACCCATCCTCGAATACAGCTCATCTGTTTGGAACCCATATTGCATCTCAGACACTAACACCCTTGAAAATGTCCAAGATACTTCACCAGAAGAGCCCTTCACTCCTCCACTCGAAACAGAATACCCTACGAGACTAGACTTTCAATCCTGGGCCTAGAAAGTTTAGAACTAAGACGCCTTAAACAAGATCTAAGTATTGCCCACAAGATCATATGCTGCAACGTCCTGCCTGTCGGCGACTACTTCAGCGTCAACCACAACTATACAAGGGCACACAACAGATTTAAACTTAATATTAACCACTCCAAACTTGACTGTAAAAAATATGACTTCAGTAACCGAGTTGTCAAAGCGTGGAACTCATTACCGGACTCCATAGTGTCATCCCCAAACCCCCAACACTTTACCCTTAGATTATCCACGGTTGACCTATCCAGATTCCTAAGAGGTCAGTAAGGGGTGAGTACAAGTGCACTAGAGTGCCTTCCATCCCCTGTCCTATTGCTCTCCTATATCTCCTATACTTTTGTTCTATTCCTATATCTCTTCTTCTATTCTTTCATTGATATGTTCTATTATTATATCTTCTTTTCTATTCTTTCATAGATATATTTTACTATGAGTATCTCCTCTATAACCTTCATCATGTATTTTACTCTGTGTGTGTGTGTGTGTGTGTGTGTATTATATATATATATATATATAATACACACATATATATATATATATATATATACACACATACAGTGATCCCCCGATTATCGCGAGGGTTCCGTTCCAAGACCCCTCGCAATAATCGATAACTCGCGATGTAGCGGCACGGAAGTAAAAACACCATCTGCGCATGCGCGCCCCTTTTCCATGGCCGCACATGCGCAGATGGTGGAGTTTGCGTGTGGGCGGCGGGAAAGACCCTTTCGGCCGCCCACCAGCTGATCTGCTCCACAGCGCGGCAGCAGCGAGGAGCCGAAGATGGGGTTTCCCCGTTGCCCAGGCAACGGGGAAACCCCATCTTCGGCTCCTCGCTGCTGCCGCGCTGCGGAGCAGATCAGCTGGTGGGCGGCCGAAGGAACCTTCCCTGGGTGCCGCCCGCCGCTCGAGAGCAAGAGGGGGAGAGATAGAGAAAGAGAGAGAAGGAAAGAAAGAGATGAGAGAGGGAGGAAGTGAGTGTGAGAGAGGAAGAAGCAAGATAGAGAAAGAGAGAGAGAAAGAAAGATGAGAAAGGAAGGGAGTGACGTCTTCGGGTGGAAAAATCGCGATATAGCGATTCGCAATGATCGGCATCGCGAAACTCGGGGGATCACTGTGTGTGTAGCTTGGAACTTCAGCCTGATGATGGTGAATGTGATTTCACCGAAACGTCGCATAGACATGCAAAATATTACACAGGGCAAAACCCGAACTCAGAACAATCTACATACATATCGTGTATTGGACAAAATAAATAAATAAATAGTGTGAGTCCACATTTAGTTACCCCGGGGGTATCTCTCTGTGCCATCAGTTCAACCCCAGTGGCTCCACCACACCCTTCTGCATCTTCTCTGTTCCCTAGGCATTCGGCCAGTCCTTCCTGCAACCGGACATTCACCTGTTCAAGCAGAACCTCTTCTATCTGGAGACTCTGAACACCAAGCAGAAACTGTACCACAAGGTGAGCTTCTGATTTATTCTGAAATCCAGAGGAGGTCCATGAACCTGCAGACGACAGGGAATATTCCTCCACACAACTGGCTGCATATGAAAGATTTGTTGGCTTGGTGAGAGCCTGGCCCACTTGCCACTTCTGAAAAACTCCTCACCCAAGTGCAGATATCTCTGGATTGAAATGGTTGGCCCCAAGGTGCTTTTTTTCAGGAGGCGGCTGAACTTTCTTATTTCCCTTCGATGACGTTTTGCTTCTCATCGAAGAAGCTTCTTCAGCCCCCGTCCAGTCAGAGCTGAAGAAGCTTCTTGGATGAGAATGGAATGGAATGGGAATAGACTTGGTGGTCACTTTGAATGCATACTACATTAAAAATGAAATTTCGTTGAGTACAGTTCTTAAAGGGTTACCACCTCCAATTTTACACTACATAAATCTAACAAGATATATGGTAGGTAGGTAGGTAGGTAGGTAGAAAGACAGGCAGGTAGGCAGGCAGACATAGGCAGACAGAAAGACAGACAGACAGAATAGGTGGGTGGGTGGATAGATGGATAAATGGATGATAGATAGACAAATAGATATCATAGGTAGGTGGATGGATGATAGATGATAGATAGAGAAAGAGAGAGAGAGAGATTGTCATAGGTGGGTGGGTAGATGGATGGATGACAGACAGATTAGGTAAGTAGGTAGGTAGGTAGAAAGACAGGCAGGCAGGCAGAGATAGACAGACAGATAGATAGAATAGGTGGGTGGGTGGATAGATGGATAAATGGATGATAGATAGACAGATAGACAAATAGATATCATAGGTAGGTGGATGGATGATAGATAAAAAGAGAGAGAGAGAGAGATTGTCATAGGTGGGTGGATGACAGACAGATTAGGTAGGTGGGTAGGTAGGTAGGTAGAAAGACAGGCAGGCATGCAGACATAGACAGACAGACAGACAGACAGATAGATAGATAGATAGATAGATAGAGTAGGTGGGTGGGTGGATAGATGGATAAATGGATGAGAGATAGACAGATAGACAAATAGATATCATAGGTAGATGGATGGATGATAGATGATTTATAGATAGAGAAAGAGAGAGAGAGATTGTCATAGGTGGGTGGGTAGATGGATGACAGACAGATTAGGTAGGTAGGTAGGTAGGTAAGTAGAAAGGCAGGCAGGCAGGCAGACATAGACAGACAGACAGACAGACAGACAGACAGACAGACAGACAGATAGATAGATAGATAGATAGATAGAATAGGTGGGAGGGTGGCTAGATGGATAAATGGATGATAGATAGACAGACAAATAGATATCATAGGTAGGTAGATGGATGATAGATGATAGATAGAGAAAGAGAGAGAGAGAGAGATTGTCATAGGTGGGTGGGTAGATGGATGGATGACAGACAGATTAGGTAAGTAGGTAGACAGACAGACAGACAGATAGATAGATGATAGAAAGAAAGAAAAAGAAAGAAAGAAAAAGAAGTGTATATACCAACATATATGACAAACAACACAGTCTAGTTATACATGTTTAGGGTGAGAAAAACAAACCATGCAAAAGTTTGCCAGACGGATGGCATATAAGGGAACCAAGCTTGTTACAGAATCTGGTAGTCCAGCTAGAAATACTCCGAAACCTCGTCCCAGAGGTGAAACGCCTTCAGAGAAAAACAAACAAACAAGAAAATCCAGTTGCTTCCTGAAAAAAAAAGGGACAACCATGACCTGGATGACTGAGAATGGCTTACAGGCCTGTAATGAAATGATAGGTTTTTTGGGGGGCAGCTGTGGGGACCCCTGTTTTTCACCCGGCTTTTTTCCCCTCGCTCGTTGCAGAAGCTCTTCCAGGCATCGATGCTCTTTCAGTTTGTGAACGTGCTGCTTCAGGTCCTGGTCCACAAATCCCACGATCTGCTGCAGGAGGAAATCGCCATCGCCATCTACAACATGGCCTCCGTGGACTTCGACAGCTTCTACTCCGCTTTCCTCCCGGGGTTTTTAGCCGGCTGCGACAGGGTGGACACCAACCAGAAAAACGTCCTTGGGAGGAACTTCAAAATGGACAGGGTGAATTTGGGCTGTAGTTTGGCTCGGGCTGGCCGTATGCAGGCCGATGGTCTCCTATATCAGGGATGGCAAAAGGGCGCATGCATGCGCATCAGCATGTATGTGCATGCCCACACCCATAATGCAATGCCCTCCCATCTGCGCAATGCGTTCACAACATATACACACACACAAACTGCTTTAAGAGGGCTGTAAAAGCACTATGAAGCAGTATATAAGTCTAAATGCTATTGCTAACTGCCGCGATTTACTTAACAACTATGCCAGAAAAGTCGTAAAATGGGACAAAACTCACTTTAACAACTGTCTCGGTTAGCAACAGAAATTCAAGGCTCGGTTCTGGTCGTATGTCAGGGAGTACCTATAGAATTCCCTTGAAAGGGCCATCCCATTTTATTGATTGATTGATTTGATTTGATTTGATTTGTATGCCGCCCCTCTCCGTGGACTCGGGGTGGCTAACAACAGTGATAAAAACAGCATGTAACAATCCAATACTAAAACAACTAAAAAACCCTTATTATAAAACCAATCATACATACAAACATACCATGCATAAATTGTAAAGGCCTAGGGGGAAAGAATATCTCAGTTCCCCCATGCCTGAAGGCAGAGGTGGGTTTTAAGGAGCTTACGAAAGGCGAGGAGGGAAGGGGGCAATTCTAATCTCTGGGGAGAGTTGGTTCCAGAGGGCCGGGGCCGCCACAAAGGAGGCTCTTCCCCTGGGTCCCGCCAAACGACATTGTTTAGTTGACGGGACCCGGAGAAGACCCACTCTGTGGGACCTAACTGGTCGCTGGGATTCGTGCGGCAGAAGGCGGTCCCAGAGATAATCTGGTCCGGTGCCATGAAGGGCTTTATAGGTCATAACCAACAGTTTGAATTGTGACCGGAAACTGATCAGCAACCAATGCAGACTGCGGAGTGTTGGTGTAACATGGGCATATTTGGGGAAGCCCATGATTGCTCTCGCAGCTGCATTCTGCACGATCTGAAGTTTCCGAACACTTTTCAAAGGTAGCCCCATGTAGAGAGCATTGTAGTAGTCGAGCCTCGAGGTGATGAGGGCATGAGTGACTGTGAGTACTGACTCCCGGTCCAAATAGGGCCGCAACTGGTGCACCAGGCGAACCTGGGCAAACGCCCCCCTCGCCACAGCTGATCCCCTGAGTGGCATTCCAGCTTTCGTATTTCATAGCCATCCTGGAGCTGTTCCTGGGGTTTATTTCCACACAGTTCCTCTTCCTGGGAGGCATTCTGGAAAAGTGGCTTAATTTTCCGAGAATCATAAAAATACAAATTGTTTCCCCCCAGAACTATGGACTTTGAATTTGTTTGCTTCTGTATTTCTACATCGGCTCGGTCACTTTTTATCAAATAATGCAAAAACAAAAAAATTGATTGAGAAACTTCATTTGCTTTTCTGCGGAGGCTGGTTAAAGTCAAAACGTCCTTAATTTTAAAAAGAAAACAAGCCCTTTCATGAGGTTTTACAGATAATCATTGTTCGTTTAGTGATGGTTGGAAATTACATCCGCACTTGGGGGGGAAAAATATACTGCTCAAAAAAATAAAGGGGTGACTCAAAGAACACATCCTAGATCTGAATGAATAAATATTCTCATTGAATACTTTGTTCTGTACAAAGTTGAATGTGTACAACAGCATGTGAAATTGACTGTCAATCAGTGTTGCTTCCTAAGTGGACAGTTTGATTTCACAGAAGTTTGATTTACTTGGAGTTATATTGTGTTGTTTAAGTGTTCCCTTTATTTATTTATTTATTTATTTATTTATTTTGAGCAGTGTAGTTATGATTGTTTTTCATACAACCACTTTTTACACTTTACAGTGGTTGTGGTATTCCCAGGATCACACCATCCAAATTCAGATGCTCGGTGGCCGACTCATATTTAATTAATAATAATAATAATTTATTAGATTTGTATGCCGCCCCTCTCCGAAGACTCAGGGCAGCTCACAACACGATAAAAACAGTATTATACAGGCACAAATCTAATATTAAAAAACCCCTAAAAACCCTATCATAATTAAAAACCAAACAGCACATACATACCAAACATAAATTATAATAAGCCTGGGGGAAAGGTGTCTCAAATCCCCCATGCCTGGCGGTATAGGTGGGTCTTAAGTAGTTTACGGAAGACAAAGAGGGTGGGAGCAGTTCTAATCTCCGGGGGGAGTTGATTCCAGAGGGCCAGGGCCGCCACAGAGAAGGCTCTTCCCCTGGGGCCCACCAGACGACATTGTTTTGTCGACCGGACCCGGAGAAGGCCAACTCTGTGGGACCTTATCGGCCACTGGGATTCGTGCGGTAGCAGGCGGTTCCGGAGGTATTCTGGTCCAATGCCATGTAGGGCTTTAAAGGTTATAACCAACACTTTGAATTGTGACCGGAAACTGATCGGCAGCCAATGCAGGCCACGGAGTGTTGTAGATACGTGGGCGAATTTATATTTATGATGGTTTCACCGTCCCGCCAGGGTGGTGGTGTCACGTGACCCCATTTTATGACCACCTGGTGAGCAAAATCCATATAGAAGCCAGATTCACAGTTAACCTTGTTAGCTACCTTAACAACTGCAGTGATTCACATAATAACTGTGACAAGAGAGGTTGTAAAATGGGGCCAAAATTCACTTTAAGAAACATTCTACTTAGCAGCAGAAATGTTGAGCTCAATTGTGTTTGTAAGTCAAGGACTATAACTGTATTTAATTCAATTTTTAAATTTAATTTATTTGACTTATATGCCTCCCAATCCCGTGGGCAGACTCAGGGTGGCTTACAACAATAAAATAATACAATAATACAGTAAAGCTGAATATAAAACATTAAAAAGCAATAAAGCCCTGATTAAACTAATCAATAAAAGCCCCTGAACTAAGCTACACAGTCATACGCACATACAAGTCAGGCAAATCACAGTAGTACAGTGTTTCCCAACCTTGGCAACTTAGAAACATAGAAACATAGAAGTCTGACGGCAGAAAAAGACCTCCTGGTCCCTCTAGTCTGCCCTTATACTATTTTCTGTATATATCCTAGGATGGATATATGTTTATCCCAGGCATGTTTAAATTCAGTTACTGTGGATTTATCTACCACGTCTGCTGGAAGTTTGTTCCAAGGATCTACTACTCTTTCAGTAAAATAATATTTTCTCATGTTGCTTTTGATCTTTCCCCCAACTAACTTCAGATTGTGTCCCCTTGTTCTTGTGTTCACTTTCCTATTAAAAAGACTTCCCTCCTGGACCTTATTTAACCCTTTAACATATTTAAATGTTTCGATCATGTTCCCCCTTTTCCTTCTGTCCTCCAGACTATACAGATTGAGCTCATTAAGTCTTTCCTGATACGTTTTATGCTTAAGACCTTCCGCCATTCTTGTAGCCCGTCTTTGGACCCGTTCAATTTTGTCAATATCTTTTTATAGGTGAGGTCTCCAGAACTGAACACAGTATTCCAAATGTGGTCTCACCAGCATTCTATATAGCGGGATCATAATCTCCCTCTTCCTGCTTGTTATACCTCTAGCTACGCAGCCAAGCATCCTACTTGCTTTCCCTACCGCCTGACTGCACTGTTCACCCATTTTGAGACTGTCAGAAATCACTACCCCTAAATCCTTTTCTCCTGAAGTATTTGAAGCCAGCGAATGCTGGCTGGGGAGTTGAAGTCCAAATATCTTCAAGTTGCCAAGGTTGGGAAACACTGCAGTAGTAAATGTACATTCTAGTAGAAGAAAGCTAACAACAGTTTTTGAAACCAGCATGCCTGATTAAGTATAAAAAAGCTGAAAAATCAAACTCAACAGAAATTGTGTTCCACATTCTTCCCCAGTGTAATAAAATGTCTCCAAAAGAAACAACCAAGCTCAGAGAGCACCAGGAAAATCCTATTCTATTCAAAGCACCCTGAGTCCCATGGGATTGGGTGGCATATAAGTCTAATAAATTGAATTGAATTGAATCAGATCGAGCTTCCCGCTGACCAGAGCTTAACCAACAAAGACCCTCCTCTGGCGCTAACCCTCTTCCCTTCTGCCCTCTTCCTCCTTCCAGGATTTGCCATCGTTCACCCAGAATGTCCACAGGCTGGTCAACGACCTGCGCTACTACAGACTCTGCAACGACAGTTTGCCCCCAGGGACCGTGAAGTTGTAGCCGACGCCGGAGATGGACTCAACCGATTCCCATCTCCCGTTAAAGAGTGGATCCGGTGTGGCCGCTACCTCTTGTTCCTCCGATCTCGGCCAGCCCCCCGAGGCGCAGAGCGCCCCCACTGGATTGCCGGTCAAGACACAGAAAACCAAGGCCGTGCCCCATTTTCCTCCCATCTTGACCTCGCGGCTGAGTCGGCCAGCTCTTTCCTCCCGCAGGGACTCGGAGACCGGCCTTTCCCCAGACTTGGCTGGGTGTTTTTGTGTCTTAATAACCGTGGCGTCAACTCAAGTGTACAAGTTTCGGTGGCTCGTCTTGTGCAGCAGTTCATGGGGCGGAAACGCCGAAGTGTACTTGCGGGGTGGGGGGTGGTGTCTTCCCACCTTCATGGCATTCCACCTGCTGCCCTCCCTTCCCCCGTGGCTAAGAGGACGGTCCCTCCCCGATGACCTCTTCCCCCTCCCCGGTCCTGGTTTTTACAATGCCTTGAACCCTTGTTGGAGATTCACAGAGGAAAAGACAGAGAGAGAGAGAGAGAGAAAAAGGAAGAGACCAACAAACTGACTCCTATTCTTAATGTTTTTAAAAACCGTGGTTTTTTTTCTTTTTATTTTTCCTCATCATTCCATTGTGATACTAAACTGTGCTTAATTGAAATAAAAAAAACCTGCTTACTTTGTTGTTTTAAACAGGTGGAAAAGCAGCTTCACTCTTGTAGACGGCTCTAAGGTCCCAGGATGTCCAGATGGCATCACTGCAGGGTCCCCATAATACTGCTTCAAATCGTCATCTTCTCCGTGAAATATCGTTTCTCCCAAAATAAGACATCCACTGATCATATTATTATTATTGGGAACTATTATTGTTATTAACATATTATCTTATTATTGGGGGGAAATGGTGTCTGTCCATTTGTCTGTCTGTCTCTGTCTGTCTATATATCAATCCTATCTATCTATCTATCTATCTATCTATCTATTTATCTAGTCTTTATATCTATCTATCATCTATCTATCTACTATCTATTTATCTAGTCTTTATATCTATCTATCTATCTATCTACTATATTTATCTAGTCTATATATCTATCTATCATCTATCTATTTATCTAGTCTCTATCTACCTATTATCTATATGTATCTATCTATCTATTATCTATCTGTTATCTATCTATCTATTTATCTATCTATATTATCTATCATCTATCATCTATCTATCTAATCTCTATCTCTATCTATCTATCATCTATCTATTTATCTAGTCTATATATATATATATATATATATATCATCTATCTATCTATCTATCTATCTATCTATCTATCTATCTATCTATCTCGGGATCGCCGTTCCGGTAGTGGCAATGCCAAAGAGCGTGCGGCACGCATGCCTCTGCGCAAGAGTTGGCTTCTGTCCATGCACAGCAAGCGAAATCTTACAAGGACACTCATGCGTGAGATTTCAGTGATTGGGGCCTTATTTTGCTTTGTGCTTGCAGGGAAGCAAAACAAATCAGCAAAAACCACCAAAATCTCACACGTGCCTGCATCCTCACGTGATATTTCGCTTCTGTGCCCATGTTCGGAACCCAAATCTTGCGTCAGATGCACCCACGCCCGCCGCCAGGACCAGACCAGTAGCGCTGGCGGCCGGCAGCCCCTCGCGGGATAAACCAAGTTGTTTTCTCACCCAAAAAGACAATGCTGCTGGGTTTGGTTTTTTTTAATTCTAGAGCGCTGGATTTGATATATGTGTTTCCAAATTGGAAATTCTGGGCTGACCAGATGTTTGAATCCTTTGGGCCCATGGTTTCCCCCCCCCCCTCCATGCCTTCTTCGATTTGTGGGTGCTGAAACATGGAATCTCAGTCCAGGGTTGTAGGTGGATTTTGGCCCCAAAGCCGGCCTTGGTATCCCTGGCCCCTGGGGATGGGATCAGCAGTTGGCAGAAAGCCTGGTTAGTTGCAGGTTGAATGTTTGCCCCTGTGCATATATTTTTTTCATCAGGATCGATCGACCAAGGGCACGAGTTTGTTTGGACAGTGTCTGGAGGCAGATGAAAGACGCCGTGTTTTTGATATTTGGGGGTGTGGTGTTGTTAGTTGCGAAGCTGTGTCTTACCCATCGCAACCCCATGGACAACGTTCCTCAAGGCCTTCCTGTCCTCCCTCCTCCTCTGGAGTCCATTTAAGCTCACGCCGGCTGCTTCGGTGACTCCATCCAGCCGCCTTGTTCTGTGCCGTCCCCTTCTTCTTTTGCCCTCAATCTTTCCCAGCATTGGGCTCATCTCCAGTGATTCTCCCTTCTCATTAAGTGGCCAAAGCATTTGAGTTTTATCTTCAGGATCTGACCTTCTCAAGAGCAGTCAGGGTTGATCTCCTCCAGGACTGACCGGTTGGGGTTGGATCGCCTTGCAGTCCAAGGGACTGGCAGGAGTCTTCAGAGTTCAGAGTCCCCCAGTTCTTTGCCTGTCAGCCTTCTTTCTTTCTTTCTTTCTTTCTTTCTTTCTTTCTTTCTTTCTTTCCTTCCTTCCTCTCTTTCCTTCCTCCCTCTTTCTTTCCTCCCTTCCTTCCTTCCTCTCTTTCCTTCCTTCCTCCCTTCCTCTTTCTTTCTTTCTTTCCTTCCTTCCTTTCTCTTTCCTCCCTCCCTCCCTCCCTCTTTCTTTATTTCTTTTTTCCTTCCTTCCTTTCTTTCTTTTTTTCTTCCTTCTTTCCTTCCTCCCTTCCTCTTTCTTTTTCTTTCCTTACTTTCTCTCTTTCCTTCCTCCCTCCCTCCCTCCCTCTTTCTTTTTTCTTCCTTCCTTCCTTCCTTTCTTTCTTTCTTTCTTTCCTTCCTTCCTTCCTCTCTTTCCTTCCTCCCTCTTTCTTTCCTCCCTTCCTTCCTCTCTTTCCTTCCTTCCTTCCTCCCTTCCTCTTTCTTTCTTTCCTTCCTTCCTTTCTCTTCCCTCCCTCCCTCCCTCCCTCCCTCTTTCTTTATTTCTTTTTTCCTTCCTTTCTTTTTTTCTTCTTTCCTTCCTCCCTTCCTCTTTCTTTCTTTCTTTCTTTCTTTCCTTTCTCTCTTTCCTTCCTCCCTCCCTCCCTCCCTCTTTCTTTTTTCCTTCCTTCCTTCCTTCCTTCCTTCCTTTCTTATTGATTGATTGATTGGACTTGTATACCGCCCCTCTCCACAGACTCGGGGCGGCTCACAGCAGATACCAAAAACATAACAGTACAGTTTATCCAATTAATATACTAAAAAGATTCTTTAAAATTCTAACTTTAAAACATTCATTTGCATTCATTCAATAATCACACTAATGACAAGCGTTGGTCATGGGAAAGGTCTAATGTCCCCAGGCCTGGCAGCAAAGATGTGTTTTTAAAAATCTTTCGGAAGGCAAGGAGGGTGGGGGCAGTGCAAATCTCCAGGGGGAGCTGATTCCAGAGTGCCGGGGCCGCCACAGAGAAGGCTCTTCCCCTGGGGCCCACCAGACATTTTTTAGTTAACGGGACCCGGAGAAGGCCAACTCTGTGGGACCTAATCGGCCCTTCCCATTTCGGGCAGTAGGCAGTGAGAGTCACACATTGCTTCAACATTCAGTTCTCGACATACGACTGTAATGAAGCCTGCGCATTGCGAGTGTACGTTGTGACGGTTGTAAAACGGGTCGGTGATGTGAGGGATCCAACTTTGTGATGTTTTTTTGTGGCCCTTGTTCAGCATGCACAGGCCGTTAAATATAATTGTTAAACAAACCAGCGGTTCCAGGGGTGAAATTCAAAATTTTTCCTTATGGGGGCATGGCTTGGTGGGCGTGGCATGGCTTGGTGGGCGTGGCAGGGGAAGGAAATTGCAAAATACTCACTCCACTCTGAGGCCAGCCAGAGATGGTATGTGCCGATTCGCCGAATTATTCAAAATTTCCACTACCGGAACCTCCTGAGCAATTCCCAATGGGTGAGGTTTTGCCAAAAATGGGAAGGAAAACTGCTAAACTA
The DNA here is from genome assembly GCF_031021105.1 of Erythrolamprus reginae. Classification (NCBI taxonomy): domain Eukaryota; kingdom Metazoa; phylum Chordata; class Lepidosauria; order Squamata; family Dipsadidae; genus Erythrolamprus; species Erythrolamprus reginae. The sequence continues at coordinate 43,790,618 of NC_091958.1, forward strand.
TCCTAAAAAGCAGTCGTGTGACACCTTCCCCCCCAAAGACCCTGCAAATGTTTGCCGAGTGCCCCAAGTTTTGTTAAAGGGCTTGATGGAGGGGAACTTTGAATCCGGATCAAAAGTTCCTTTTTTTTCCCAGGTGGGTTGCAACTTTGAACAGTCGCTAAGGGATTGGTCGCAACTTGAGACCTTCTTGTATGTCGACAATAAGGGATCAGGGACTGGCCTCGCATCATTGAAAGTTTGGGGCAATATTTTGCGAAAATGAGCGAAAAGAATGGATCTGGGGTTTTTTAAAAGGCTAGAAATTGTGACTGTGACCTTCCTTGTTGATAGAGCCCATCTGCGTCGGGTGAGCAAATATTTGTTCTTTGCCTCATCCCTCACTGTATTGGTTTAGCTGTGGTCCATTCTAAATCTGAGCTTGAAGGGGAGGAGAGGGAGGGAGGGAGGGAGGAAGGAAGGAATAAGAATTCTTTATTGGCCAAGTGTGATTGGACACACAAGGGATTTGTCTTTGGTGCGTATGCTTTCAGGGTCCATAAAAGAAAATACAGTGATACCTCGTCTTACAAACGCCTCGTCATACAAACTTTTCGAGATACAAACCCGGGGTTTAAGGGTTTTTTTGCCTCTTCTTACAAACTATTTTCACCTTACAAACCCACCGCCGCCCCTGGGATGCCCAGCCTCCAGACTTCCGTTGCCAGCGAAGCACCCGTTCTTGTGCTGCTGGGATTTCCCTGTGGCTCCCCTCCATGGGAAACCCCACCCCTGGACTTCCGTTGCCAGTGAAGCACTTGTTTTTGCAATGCTGGGATTCCCCTGCTGGGATTCCCCTGTCCGGAGGTGGGGTTTCCTATAGAGGGGAACCTCAAGGGAAATCCCAGCAGTGCAAAAACGGGCGCTTAGGCTGGCAAAAGGGGTGAATTTTGGCCTTGCACGCATTAATCGCTTTTCCATTGATTCCTATGGGAAACATTGTTTCGTCTTACAAACTTTTCACCTTAAGAACCTTGTCCCGGAACCAATTAAGTTTGTAAGACAAGGTATCACTGTATACGTTTGTCAAGGATCATGAGGTACAACACTTAATGATTGTCATAGGGGTCAAATAAGCAATTAGTAAACAATCAATATTAATAAAAATCTTAAGGATACATGCAACAAGTTACAGTCATACAGTCAGAAGTGGGAGGAAATGGGTGATAGGAATGATGAGAAAAAACTAGTTGTAATAGTAGTGCAGACTTAGTAAATAGTTTGACAGTGTTGAGGGCATTGTTTGTTTAGCAGAGTGATGGCATTTGGGGAAAAACTGTTCTTGTGTCTAGTCTTGATGTGCGGTGCTCTATAGCAGTGGTCCCCAACGTTTTTTCCACCAGGGACCAGTTTCAGCAAGACAATTTTTCTATGGCCCAGTGGGGGCGGAAAGGGGCGTGGTTGGGGGTGGGATTAAGCATGGGGGTGCTGGTCCTCCCCGCTCCTCTTTCCCGCCATCGTCCTGTGGCCGGCAGAACCTGCCTCCCAAGCCCTCTTGCCCAGCGGGAGCTAAGCGCTGGAGAGAGGGGGTCAGGCTGGCCCTCCTGCCTCCCCCCAGCCAAAAACGCAAAAGCGCCCCGCGGCAGAAGCCAAAAGAGGCTTGAGCCTCTCGGTCCTTCCCGCCCCTCTGTCCCATCCATTGTCCTGTGGCCGGCAGAACCTGCCTCCCGAGGCCTCTTGCCCGGCGGGAGGCGAAGCGCTGGAGGGAGGGGGTGGCGGCATGAGGGCCGGCAGCTGCTGACTCCACGGACCGGTGCAACATGCCCCGCGGCCCAGTACTGGTCCGCGGCCCGGTGGTTGGGGACCCCTGCTCTATAGCAACGTTTTGAAGGTAGGAGATGAAACAATTTATGTCCAGCATGCAAAGGGTCCATAAATATTTTCACGGCCCTCTTTGACTCGTGCAGTATACAGGTCCTCAGTGAAAAGGAAAGGAAGAAAGAAGAGAAAGAATAAAAGACAGATAAAAGGAAAGAAAAAGAAGAAAATAGGAAAAATACCGAAAAAAGAAGGAAAGAAGTTTGGGAAAGTGGCAATTTTGGAAAAAAGCAGAGAAAATCAGACTGGAATTATGTATGAGAATTGAAGAGCAACATCAGACATTAATGCCTGTAAGGAGTCGAAGGTCTCTTGTCCTTGATGGCAATGCTAATATTTTCTCTGGGTCGTTGTGCTAAGAGCAACAACCTCTGACACTGACGTTCTTTGGGTCGCAGCCAGATTGGGAGCCGGGTTCAGTGGACAGGTTTGTGTTCTGTCTGGGTGCCCCCAGACTTCAACACCAACTGGAAAAAGCAGCCAGACACGCTGGTAAAAGCAAAAGCACTTTATAGTTTGAAAAATAAACACAGAGAAAAACCTGTTCTTCCCAACAGGCAGGCTATGAGACTTCACAGCAGAGTCCTGACGGCCAGACAATACAGCAGACTTCTTGCTGGCACACCCACCACTGTAGAGAATAAGACCCACACCTTTTCCCCCCAAGGTTTCAGTATTCAAAGTCACAAACCAGAATTCCAAGACGCCAAAGATCACAGCCAGGTCCCAGGACTCCCAAAGATAATACTCCACAAGCCAGGAAGGGTGGGTCTGCCTTTTCAGCCTTTCCAGAGAGCACCACACCCAAACCCAGCTGTTGCCTCTTTAGTGCTGAAAGTACCTGGCTAATTGTCCCCTTCGTTGTGTTGCTCTTCTCTGCCGGAGATCGATGATTGCTTGTGCATTTTCATCTAAGGAATCCAGGCTGCTTGCTGGGGAGAGCTCCCTCTCGGGGGACTCTGGCTGTCCTCCCTCTCCCTCAGCCTGAGATTCCTCCTCCCCGTCTGCCTGAACCTCCTGTTCCTCATCCTCCCCCTCTGAGCAGGAAGCCGGCAGAGGATCAGCCGTTCCCTGAGGGGCCTCAGACGGAATCACAACAGGTTTGGAGAAAGTGAAATGCCCTGGAAAAAAACATGTGGTTCAAGGTCTGAGTGGCATCTCAATTTTGACCGGTTGATTGTTTATTTATTTTATTTTATTTTATTTATTTATTTATTTATTTATTATTTAGATTTGTATGCCGCCCCTCTCCGCAGACTCGGGGCGGCTCACAACAAAGTGAAAACAATTTACAACAAATCTAAATTACTGTTTAAAAATATTTTTAAAAACCCATTTTCTAAACACACATACATACAAACTTACCATTCATAAATTGTATATGCCCGGGGGAGATGTCTCAGTTCCCCCATGCCTGACGACAAAGGTGGGTCTTAAGGAGCTTACGAAAGGCAAGGAGAGTAGGGGCAGTTCTAATCTCCGGGGGGAGTTGGTTCCAGAGGGCCGGGGCCGCCACAGAGAAGGCTCTTCTCCTGGGGCCCGCCAACCAACATTGTTTAGTTGACGGGACCCGGAGAAGGCCCACTCTGTGGGACCTAATCGGTCGCTGGGATTCGTGCGGCAGCAGGCGGTCTCGGAGATATTCTGGTCCAGTGCCATGAAGGGCTTTAAAGGTCATAACCAACACTTTGAATTGTGACCGGAAATTGATCGGATTGTTCCTCTTGTAGATATTGTCAACTGACATTTGTAAGGTTTTATTCATTTAATTATTTGATTTCTATCACTGCCCATCTCCACAAGGGACTCTGATTCCTTTGGGCTGGATCCTTGGATTGACCGGTTGCTCACTTCACCCAATTACAGACTTGAAAAAAAGTTTGTAAGTGAAATTATTATATTCTTGGAGTATAAGACGCACCTTAGTTTTTGGGGAGGAAAATAGGGGAAAGAATCTGCTTACCAGGTATTCATCTGGCTAGTGTCTTTAGTCTGGTCAGCTTCAGCACATTATTTTATCCCCTAGCTAGGGCTTTTAAAAAAACTTTATTCAGAGAGTAACAATGAAAAAGCTTGCAAGCCAGTAACAACTGGGAACACTGTTAGCACCTAGGTAGGGCTGGAAAGAAACATATTCGAAGCAAGTTAGAACCCTTAAAAGACTTAGGATTTGAAAAACATTCTTTGCAGAGAGTAACAATGAAAGAACCTGCAAGGTAAGAGCTGGGAAGATTGTTAGCACCTAGTTAGGACTGTTAAAAAAAGCTACATTCGGAGTATAAGATGCACCTGAATTGTAAGCCTCTTTTAGGGAGGAAAAAGGTGCATATTATACTGAAAAATACAGTAAGTGTCACTCCCGGCGGCTGATTCATTCAGAGCCCCAGCATAAGACAGCACAGTCCTTTTTCTCCCTGATCTTACGAGGGATCATTTTGATCCCTTGTATTCTGTATGGAGGATTAAAGCTGTCAGGTGTACACTTTAGAAAGGTGAGATGAAGATGGTTTAGCTTAATGCAGGAAATTTCCTCCAGTGGATGGCAGGTAAAATCCTTATGAAAGAGTCTAAGGCAATGATGGCAAACCCTTTTTTCCTTGGGTGCCAAAAGAGTGTGCACGCATGCTATCGTGCATGCACAAGTGCCCACACCAATAATTCAATGGCCCGAGAGGGCAAAAACCGCTTCCCCCACCCACAAGAGGCCCTCTGGAGGCCGGAAATGGCCTGTTTCCCAACTTCTGGTGGGCCCAGTAGGCTCATGTTTTGCCCTCCCCAGGCTCCAAAGGCTTCCCTAGAGCTGGGCCTTCCCCCATCCCCCTGGAGGCTCCCTGGAAGCCAAAAAATGCCCTCCCAGAGCCTCTGCGAGCCAAAAATCAGCTGGCCAACACACACATGCACATTGGAACTGAGCTAAGGCAAAGGCTCGCGTGCCAGCAGATATAGCTCTGCGTGCCACCTGTGGCATCTGTGGTCTAAGCCAAGGCATCAACCTAGAAACCAGGAAATTCTGAGTTCTAGTCTTGTCTTTGGCCTGAAAGTTGGCTGGGTAACTTTGGGCCAGTCACCATAAGACTGGGAGTTGTAGCTCTGGTTTAGGCATGAAAGTTGGCTGGGTAACTTTGGGCCAGTCACCATAAGACTGGGAGTTGTAGCTCTGGGTTAGGCATGAAAGTTGGCTGGGTAACTTTGGGCCAGTCACCAGGAGACTGGGAGTTATAGCTCTTCTTTAGGCATGAAAGTTGGCTGGGTAACTTTGGGCCAGTTACCAGGAGACTGGGAGTTATAGCTCTTTAGGCATGAAAGTTGGCTGGGTAACTTTGGGCCAGTTACCAGGAGACTGGGAGTTATAGCTCTTTAGGCATGAAAGATGGCTGGGTAACTTTGGGCCAGTTACCAGGAGACTGGGAGTTATAGATCTACTTTAGGCATGAAAGTTGGCTGGGTAACTTTGGGCCAGTCACCAGGAGACTGGGAGTTATAGCTCTTCTTTAGGCATGAAAGTTGGCTGGGTAACTTTGGGCCAGTTACCAGGAGACTGGGAGTTATAGCTCTTTAGGCATGAAAGATGGCTGGGTAACTTTGGGCCAGTTACCAGGAGACTGGGAGTTATAGATCTGCTTTAGGCATGAAAGATGGCTGGGTAACTTTGGGCCAGTCACAAGGAGACTGGGAGTTATAGTCTTCTTTAGGCATGAAAGACGGCTGGGTGATTTTTGACCAGTCCCCCTCTCTGAACCCTACCTGCCTCATAAGGTGGTTGTTGTGGGGAGAGTAGGAGGAAGAAGTATTAAGTATGTTTGCTGCCCTGAGTTGAAGAATGGGCTAAAATTCCTTTGGAAACAATTCACAATTTGTATGAATCAATACCTCGGAGAATTGAGGCTGTATTTGACGCAAAAGGTGGACCAACACCATATTAAAAGATACTTTGATGATTTTTTTCAAGGTATTTCCATTGTTTTGTTCACCCCCTGTATTTCTAAAGATAACCTAACAACTGCAGTGACTCACTTAACAGCTCCCTTGCTTAGCAACATAAATTCTTGTCCCAATTGTGATCCTAAATTGAGAGCTACCTGTACAGGAGCTAGCCTCACTAATTGGATGGGATAATGCATTAGGGCTGGGCTCATGAAAAAAACTCCCAGCTGCTCCAATCTGTATTACATAGATCTCTTCCATTAGATCAAACTTCTCCAAACTTGGCAACTTGGAGACCTATGGACTACAACTCCCAGAATTCCCCAGTGTTGGAGAAGTTGCCAAGTTTGGAGACCCCTGGATGATATGATAGCTTTATTTAACTATAGCTTTATTTAAATCTATACAGTAGATTTAACTTTAAATACAACACAGATTGTAGATTCAGAAGTTATCGGAGGGCACAAAGACGAAGAAGACTTAAGGGCAGCAAATTTGGGTGTCAGATGGATCTTCTTGTCCCACGCAGATCCCAAACTGAAATATGAGTTGGATGGAGGGAATGAGGGTGATAAATGAAGGAAGGACCAGGCCGCTAATAAAAAGGAAAGATGATCTAATAGTCCCTTTTCCAGACGTGGTGGAACATGTCGGAAGTAATCATTTTAATTTTGAGCACAAGATTAGGGCTGTTGCTGTATTTCCCAGCCAGTAATCTATGGATTATTTTTTTCAGAGCTGCTTGAAGATATCTAGTGCAAGGGTCTTCAACCTTGGCAACTAAACCTATTGGACTTCAACTCCCAGAATTCCCCTGCCAGCAAAGTTAGCTGAGGAATTCTGGAAGTTGAAGTCCACAAGTCTTAAAGTTGCCAAGATTGGAAACCCCTCATCTAAGTATAGAAGGAGAAACAAAATTCTGGAAGGAGGTCTGGTCTTTTCTTCTTTTCATTTTTTTATTCTTTTCCTTCTTTTCCCTTCCCTTTTTTTCTTTTCATTTCTTTTCTGTCTCTCCTCTTATTTTTTTTCTCATCTTTTTTTTGTCTTCTCCTTTTTCTTTGCTTTTCTTTCCTTGTATTTTCTTTCTTCTTCTTTCCTTTTCTTTTGTTTGTGCAGCTGATGGTGTCACTGCTACTTGTATGGATTGTTTCTTGGGGGGGGGGACACCCTTTGTTGAAAGGGGGAGGGGGCCCCTAATGGCCATCTGAGGTTCTGCTTAATTCCTCGCGCCCAGTGGGAGCCCTTTTTGTTTTCACTGTCCTTAATGGCGATTTTCTTTGGGATACCCAAAGCCGCTGCTGGCTGGCTGGGCGCAAGAGCTGGCGGGAGCGCGCTTGGCTGGGCTGGGCGCGCAGCTAGCCGGTCTCTGTAAAGGAAAGCCCCAGCCTTCCGCCCTCCCCTCCGGCCCTGGGGTGGAGCCAAGGGGGGCTGCTGCAGAAGCCGGACCAGCGGTCCCCGAGGCTATAAACCCGGCCGCCCTCTTGCCCGGCTCGCCAGGGAGGCAGGCATGGGGGTTCTGCAGCGTTGCCTGGCGCGGGGACAGGTGTTGGCCGCTGCGCCCTGCCTTCGCCTTCCCGGAGCGCGGCTGTACGGCTCCGGTGAGTGAATGAGTGACTGAGTGAAGCGGGAGCTCCCGGTCGTGGGTGGGCGGCGATGGGGTCTCGCGTGGGGAAACAGGCAAGCCCTCTCCCTCTCTCCCCTCTCTCTGCGAAGGCTGCGCGCCCTGGGCGCACAGGAGGCGGAAGGCAGCGTTGCGCCCCAGGCAGATGGGCATCTCTGGGTGAGGGGGCGCCCGGTTTGGAGCCTCGCCTTGGAAGGAAACGTGGGCCGGGCACATCTGGCAGAGATTCCCTTCGAGGGTGGCGGAGAGGGGTCAGTTTGAATGGGCTCGCGATCTTTGGGGAATCTTCTGCTTTTCCCAGCTTCCCATCCTCCAAGGCTCTCCAAACTTGGCAACTTTTAAGACTAGTGGGCTTCAACTCTCAGAATTCTCCAGCCTGTTTGTTTGTTTGTTTGTTTATGTTGGAAGGGACCTTGTAGGTCATCTAGCCCAACCCCCTGCTCCAGCAGGAGACCCTATACCACCCCAGACAAATGGCAGTCCAGTCTCCCTTTGAAAGTCTCAAATGTTGGATCTCTCACAACCTCCACAGGCAACTTCTGTTCCACTGGTGATCACTCTCACGGTCAGAAAGTTCCTCCTTATTTCCAGGTTGAATATCTCTTTGGTCAGCTTTCATCCTTTATTCCTTGTCTGGCCTTCTGGCACTTTGGAAAACAGCCTGGCCCCCTCCTCTCTGTGGCAGCCCCTTAAGTATTGGAACACTGCTATTATGTCACCCCTGGCCCTTGTCTTTGCCAGACTGTCCATGCCCAATTCCTGCAACCGCTCTTTGTATGTTTTAGTTTCCAGTCCGCTAATCATCCTGGTTTATTTATTTTTATTTATTTATTTGTTTGTTTGTTTGTTTATTTTGTCCAATACACAATGAGGGTTTTAGTGGGTATATATCTATATACACATAGTAAAATACATGATGAAGGTTATAGAGGAGATACTCATAGTAAAATATATCTAAGAAATAATAGAAAAGATATAGTAATAAAACGTATCAATGAAAGAGTAGAAGAAGAGATATAGGAAAGGTATAGCAGATATAGGAGAGCAATAGGACAGGGGACAGAAGGCACTCTAGTGCACTTGTACTCGCCCCTTACTGACCTCTTAGGAATCTGGATAGGTCAACCGTGGATAATCTAAGGATAAAGTGTTGGGGGTTTGGGGATGACACTACGGAGTCTGGTAATGAGTTCCACGCTTTGACAACTCAGTTAGTGAAGTCATATTTTTTACAGTCAAGTTTGGAGCGGTTTAAATCTGTTGTGTGCTCTTGTGTTGTCGTGGTTGAAGCTGAAGTAGTCGCCGACAGGCAGGACGTTGCAGCATATGATCTTGTGGGCAATACTTAGATCTTGTTTAAGGCGTCTTAGTTCTAGGCTCTCTAGGCCCAGGATTGAAAGTCTAGTCTCGTAGGGTATTCTGTTTCAAGTGGAGGAGTGAAGGGCTCTTCTGGTGAAGTATCTGGACATTTTCAAGGGTGTTGATGTCTGAGATGTGATATGGGTTCCAAACTGATGAGCTGTATTCGAGGATGGGTCTGGCAAAAGTTTTGTAAGCTCTGGTAAGTAGTGTCAATGTCTTTTTTGTAGTGTGGTGACCAACGCTGAATACAGTCCTCTGTGTGGTCTAACTAGGGCTTTATAGAGTGGTATTAGTACCTCCCTAGTCCTAGAATGTATCCGTCTGCTCCTATTTATTTGGTTGTCCACCAAGACTCCCTTTAATTTCCCCTAGAATAATGGTCTCCGAGTCTCTGGAGAGGGGCGGCATACAAATCTAATAAATAAAATAAATTCTGTGTCACCCACTGACTCACCAATTGTCCATGGGGATCTTGAGAAGAAAGGGAAGGCAAAATCCTCCCTTTCCCTTGACCCCCCAACAAATGGTACCCAAGGGAACCCTACCTGCCTCAACCAACATAGAGGCGGCACTTGGACATTTGGTACTTGGTTAAACTTGGATCCTACCACGTACGATTCCCAAGCAAAATCTGGATGCCCCAAATCCCCAGTCTTTTTAATCACAGCTTGTTGAATGAGTTTAGTGTACACACTGAGCTGCAAACCATGGTTTACATGATGCCATTAAGCTGCATGTATCAACATAGCTTAATATTATGACGTTAAACTTGGTCCTTCCCTTTTCCCAGCCTTCTCTTTTGCGGTAACACTTCCTTGCCTTTCAAATAATACTGCACGTTTGTCTTCTTTGCTTCCCAGACTTATGCACCATTGCCAGGAAGTTAATACCACTGGGAAAAGGAGGAGTAAAAAAAAATTGGAGCGTAAAGCTTTATGCTTTTCACTGCTTTTTTTCAAAGTCATGGGAACTGACTAGGCGATCAGTTCTCACTTTGCTTCTCTCTTTTTTTTTCATTGATGACTTCAAAATGGTTAGAGGGCATTGGTCAATCATTTTGTTGATTGACCAATCCCCTCTATTGTTTTTCCCTCTTTCCCCGAGAATGGATAGAATTCATATTTTAATTTCAAACCATCCTAAAGAACGAGAGCCCTTCTTTTAAAGAGAAACCAGTTGTAGTCCAGCAAGTAATTTTCAGCAGTATTTATTAGACCAGTGTTTTTCAACCAGTGTGCTGCGGCACACGAGTGTGCCGTGGGACATGGTCAGGTGTGCCGTGAAGCTCAGAGAGGGAAAGAAAACAAGAAAGAGAGAAAGCAAGAAAGAAAGAAAACAAGAGAGAGAGAAAGAAAGAAAGAAAGAGAGAGAAAGAGAGAAAGAAAGCAAGAGAGAGAAAAAGAAAATGAGAGAGAAAGAAAGAAAGAGAGAGAGAGAAAGCAAGAGAGAGAGAGAAAGAAAGCAAGAGAGAGAAAGAGAGAGAGAGAGAGGGAGGAATGGTGGGAGAAAGACATAGAGGGAGGGAGGGAGGGAGAAAGAGCAAAAAAGAGAAGAAGGAAGGAAGAGAGAAAGAAAGAGGGATGGAGAGAGAGAAAAAAGAAGGGAAAGAGGGATGGAGAGAGAAATAGAGCGAAAGAGAGGAAGAGAGAGAAAAAAAATTCTCCAAACTTTTTTTTAGCCGCCCCCCCCCCCCCCCATTCAATGTTCCCCAGGGTTTTGTAAATGTAAAAAATGTGCCATGGCTCAAAAAAGGTTGAAAATCACTGTATTAGACTATGTCAGTGCTGTAGAAACAGGCTGTGATGGTCCATCATCTTAAATAATTTGTTTTATTTATTTGTTTTTATTTATTTTATTTGTCAGGCAAGTATAGGATAGTAGTATGTATAAATGTAACATAGGAACTAATGATAAAAGAAGACAATAGACAGTAGGACAGGGATGGTAGGCACAATGGTTCACTTATGCACGCTATTATAATATAATCATATTGTAACTTCTGTAAATTATTATAATTTACATAATATGTAAATTATATTATAATATAATGCTATTGTAACATTTTTTATTAAGACAACATTTAGGAAGTTTTAAATTGGAGACCAGGGAAACAATCTCCTGATTTGTTCTCAAGTTCTCAGGCCTGAACCATCCCGATTCCTTTTAGATTAAGTCAGTGCTGAATATTAACATATTGGAGATCTTCTTTACCCAAACCAATTGCTCTCTGGTTGAATTATGATCCTTTCTAATTGGTTGCTTGTTCATTAAGAGGCAACTCTGGTCTGCTAGCTGAGCCCTAATTTAATTTCATTTAAGAAATAAGGATTGAAGAAAGATTGCAGTTGACTAAATGTCGTTTCTTAAGATGTTGACTTATATGGATGCTCATAAATGACTACTTTGGAGTAGTAAAATGAGGACAGAAAAAAGCTCCAAGACAAGCTTGACTCTGAGATTTGATGGTCCCTTGTCATTTTCATGGCAATGTTATGGATAGAAGGGCTTCAGGAATTGGCACTTTAAGGTCAACAAGAGAACATGTTATATCAGAGATGTCCAACTTTGGCAATTTTAAGACTTCTGGACTTCAACTCTCAGAATTCTGCTGGCTGGGAAATTCTGGGAGTTGGTCTACAAGTCTTAAAGTTGCCAAGGTTGGACATCCCCTTCTATATGGTTGAAAGATTTTTCCCACTCATTAAGGTTATTGGAGTCTATTTATTTATTAATTTATTATTTATATATTTATTAGATTTGTATGCCGCCCCTCTCCGCAGACTCGGGGCGGCTAACAAAAGTAAAAAAGACAATATAAACAAATCTAATATTAAAAGTAATTTAAAAAACCCCAATTTAAGAAAAACCAATCATACATACAGATATACCATGCATAAATTTTATAAGCCTAGGGTGAAGGGAATATCTTAATTCCCCCATGCCTGACGACAGAGGTGGGTTTTGAGGAGCTTACGAAAGGCAAGGAGGGTGGGGACAACTCTGATATCTGGGGGGAGTTGGTTCCAGAGGGTCGGGGCCACCACAGAGACGGCTCTTCCCCTGGGCCCTGCCAAACGACAGTTTAGTCGATGGGACCCGGAGAAGGCCAACTCTGTGGGACCTAACTGGTCGCTGGGATTTGTGCGGCAGAACACGGTCCCGGAGATATTCTGGTCCAATGCCATGAAGGGCTTTATAGGTCATAACCAACACTTTGAATTGTGACCGGAAACCAATCGGCAACCAATGCAGACTACGGAGTGTTGGTGTGACATGGGCATATTTAGAAAAGCCCATGATAGCTCTCGCAGCTGCATTCTGCACGATCTGAAGTTTCCGAACACTTTTCAAAGGTAGCCCCATGTAGAGTCCCTGGAAGATGAGCAAAAGAATGGATGCTTAGGATTGTGCTTTGACATGACTAAGTGATGTCAATATGACTAAGTGTTGTCGATATAACTTAGTCTAATAAATAAATGACTGAATCCAACATGGCTTGGTTAGATGTGGGGAGACTGGAGAATCTTGTTATGGCCTTCATTTGTGATAAAATCAAACGTGGAGAGGAACTTCAAAGAATACTTTGCTTATTTATTTTAATTTTATTTATTTTATTTTATTTATTGTTAGAGTTGGAAGGGACCATGCGGGTCATCAAGTCCAACCCCCTGCCTAAGCAGGAACCCTATAGCATCCCAGCCAAATGGCAGTCCAATTTCCTCTTTAAAATGTCCAGAGTATTGGAGTTCACAACGTCCGCTGGTAGGTTGTTCCACTGGTTGATCGTTCTGACCGTCAGGAAGTTCTTCCTTATTTCCAGGTTGAATCTCTCCTTGGTCAGCTTCCAGCCGTTGTTCCTCGTCCGGCCCTCCGGTGCCCTGAAGAATACAGTGATCCCCTCCTCTCTGTGGCAACCCCTCGTATACCTGTAGACTGCTATCATGTCCGCTCTGGCCCTCCTTTTCTCTAGGCTATCCATGCCCAGTTCCCGCAGTCTCTCTTCATAAGTCTTGGTTTCTAGACCCCTGATCATTTTGGTTGCTCTTTTCTGCACCTTCTCCAGAGTTTCAATGTCTTTTTTGAAGTGTGGTGACCAGAATTGAACACAGTACTCCAGGTGTGGTCTGACCAAGGTGTAATAGAGTGGTATTAAGACTTCCCTGGTCTTGGAGTGTATTCCCCTATTGATGCAGATTAGGATAGTGTTGGCTTTTTTGGCCGCTGCTGCACATTGTTGGCTCATGTTTAGTTGATTATCCACCAAGACTCCGAGATCTCTTTCGCCGTCGCTACTGCTGAGAGGGGTTTCTCCCAGGCTGTATGTGTGTCCAGGGGTTTTTTTATTTAAAAGACATCTGAGCCATATGTTCTAAGGGTTTACTCCATTTCCATAGACCACTGAATTTTGGGGTTGGTTCTTCCAGATTGAGAAGGACTAGGATGCATTTAGGACAGCTGTCCGGGGAGGCATGGAAGGAGAATAAATGTCAAGTTTAGCCAACTCAAAAATACTGCTAAATTGGACCTAGTATCTCTTGATGAAACACAGATGGACATCATGAACCAAATCAACTTTGCTTCCACTGTGACTCACTGAATATAGGGCACTTGGCCAGTTGCGTACCATATACAGTCACCAGCCATGGATTACAACTCCCAGTCCTTGGGTTCATCCAGCCCACAACTCTGAAGCCATGCAGACCCCGCCTGGCTTAGTTCACACGCTCTTTTTAAGACCCTTGTTTGGTTTTGTCTTAGGTCAATGATATTAAAGTAGTGTGGCATTCAAAGACCTTCTCTCTCGAAGTCTGGAAAAAATAATACAAATGTTCTTTTCCTAATCAGGTTAAGTCACTCAAAATAACTTTGAAGCTGGGCCAGGTTTTGAAATCAAATCAAATAGCTCATGGTGGTCACCTTTTCCAACTGGGTCTTATGAATGAATTCTAGCATGTGACACCTGTTGCATCCACCCCAAGATCCCACCTGGAAACCCATGGATGGAATCCAACTTTTCTTATTGCTGTGTTCCTCTTAGGGGGACATTTTTTTCCAGACATTTTGCCATGTTAAATAAAGTCCAGGAGGGAAGTGTTTTTAATAGGAAATGGAACACAAGAACAAGGGGACACAATCTGAAGTTAGTTGGGGGAAAGATCAAAAGCAACGTGAGAAAATATTATTTTACTGAAAGAGTAGTAGTAGTAGTAGTAGTGTTGGTTATGACCTATAAAGCCCTTCATGGCACTGGACCAGAATATCTTCGGGACCGCCTTCTGCCGCACGAATCCCAGCGACCGGTTAGGTCCCACAGAGTTGGCCTTCTTCGGGTCCCGTCGACTAAACAATGTCATCTGGCAGGACCCAGGGGAAGAGCCTTCTCTGTGGTGGCTCCGACCCTCTGGAACCAGCTCCCCCCTGAGATTAGGATTGCCCCCACCCTCCTTGCCTTTCGTAACTGAAACATCTCCCCCTTGCCCATGTTGTTTTTGGTGTTTGATTGATTGTGTGCTTGTTCTTTATATATATTGGGGTTGTTTTTATGAATTCTTAACTTAAAACTGGATTGGTGGGTATTGGATTGGTGGGTATTGGATTTGTCACTATGTACTGTTTTTGCCATTGCTGTGAGCCGCCCCGAGTCTGCGGAGAGGGGCGGCATATAAATCCAATAAATCTAATCTAATCTAATCTAATCCTTGGAACAAACTTCCAGCAGACGTGGTTGGTAAATCCACAGGAACTGAATTTAAACATGCCTGGGATAAACATATATCCATCCTAAGATAAAATACAGAAAATAGTATGAGGGCAGACTAGATGGATCATGAGGTCTTTTTCTGTCGTCAGTCTTCTATGTTTCTATGTGCCGATCTGGAACAATAGCTCTAGAAAAAGGTGTAATTCCTTAGAGAAAACACACACACACATGGCTTAAACTGCAAAACCTCAGTGGCCCCATTGCTCTCAGAGACACACAGTTTTGCCTTGCCAGTACCTTTGCAGGCAAATTAATCACCAAGAATCAGATAGTGTGTTCGGAGCCTGTCCAGCCTACTTTTGCCGATCAGTTTAAATGTGCGATGGATGAAATCATGGTTGTTTAAATAAAAATAGAAAACCAGGATCCTCCATTCGGTGTGTATTAGAGAAGATTAGAAAAATTTATGTATGCATGTTGTTAGGCACTGTTGATGCATTTTTATTCATGTATGTTTTATTTTAAGGTAGAGAAAAATAATTATACTCCCCCCTCCTAAAAAAAAATCCCATATGTGAACCCCATCACCAGCCTTCGTGAACCATGGGTTCTGGCTTAGAATAACAGGAGAAGCTGATGCTTTGCTCCATGGTTAAATTTAATAATAGCAATGGCTGTAAGGACCAGAAACCTTCCACCAATTCATTAAAAGCTTCTTTCCGAGTCAGGAGCTTTGTTGCCATCTGGTGGCAGGGAGTTCCACAGTTTGAACCCACTCCTTGCATATATATGTCACATGTTTTTTGTTTGCTGAATTTGAAAATTAAGGGAGACTAGGATAGATCTATTTCGGCCTTATTTTGGCCTCATCAACTAGCCATACCCACTGGGACTTGAACCTGCAACCATTGCCTTGTAAGGCAGAGAATTATCCTCTAGGCTACAGTATCCAATCCCTTCAGCTCTGCACCCGGGAAGGGTTACATATTTTTGTGTCGAACCACCCTGGTGTATTGAAGGAACATCACAGCTCCTTATTTGCCTCTCGGCCCAACCCAGGGCCATTTCCAAGGCAGTTAATTTTATTGATATCCGACAATTCTATCTGTATGTGTCACATGTTTTTTTTTGCTGAATTTGAAAATTAAGGGAGACTAGGATAGATCTATTTCGGCCTTATTTTGGTCTCATCAGCTAGCCATACCCACTGGGACATGAACCTGCAACCTTTGCCTTGTAAGGCAGAGAATTATCCTCTAGGCTACAGTATCCAATCCCTTCAGCTCTGCACCAGGGAAGGGTTACATATTTTGTGTCAAATCAGGAGACTAGGATATATATATATATATCTCCCTTCCTTTTGTCACCTCTAAATTACCCCAGAAATCAGGGTGGTCTCTTCAGGTTGGGTTTCAGTAACACACACACACACACCAAGCTGGGTGTGTTAAGAAGAAGACTGTTTGGTGCCTATTTGCAGCCCTTCCTTTGCTTGGCAGGCGTAGCTGAGCTGCAGGAGCGCACGCTGATTGCAGTGAAACCAGATGGAGTCCAGAGGAGGCTGGTGGGCGACGTCATCAAACGCTTCGAGAAACGGGGATTTAAACTGGTGGGACTTAAATTGCTCCAGGTAAGCGTTGGGGGAGAATAAGAATTGGAATAGGAATGGACCGGAATAGAAATGGGAATGGGAATGGAATGGAATTGGAATTGGAATGCTATTGGAATGGAACTGAAAATGGAATAGAATAGAATAGAATAGAATAAAAACAGAATGGAACTGGAACAGAGAAGAGAAGAATAATGCAATGGAATTGGAATTGGAATGATATTGGACTGGAACTGGAACTGAAAATGGAATAGCATAGAAGAATAGAATAGAATAGAATAGAATAATAACAGAATGGAACTGGAACTGAGAACAGAAGAAAAGAAAAGAAGAATAATGGAATGGAATTGGAATTGGAATGATATTGAACTGGAACTGGAACTGAAAATGGAATAGCATAGAAGAATAGAATAGAATAGAATAGAATAGAATAGAATAATAACAGAATGGAACTGAGAACAGAAGAGAAGAGAAGAAAAGAAAAGAAGAATAATGGAATGGAATTGGAATTGGAGTGATATTGAACTGGAACTGCAACTGAAAATGGAATAGAATAGAAGAATAGAATAGAATAATAACAGAATGGAACTGGAACTGAGAACAGAAGAGAAGAAAAGAGAAGAATAATGGAATGGAATTGGAATTGGAATGATATTGGACTGGAACTGGAACTGAAAATGGAATAGAATAGAATAGAATAGAATAGAATAATAACAGACTGGAACTGAGAACAGAAGAGAAGAGAAGAGAAGAAAAGAAAAGAAGAATAATGGAATTGGAATTGGAATGATATTGAACTGGAACTGGAACTGAAAATGGAATAGAATAGAATAGAAGAATAGAATAGAATAGAATAGAATAATAACAGAATGGAACTGGAACTGAGAACAGAAGAGAAGAAAAGAGAAGAATAATGGAATGGAATTGGAATTGGAATGATATTGGACTGGAACTGGAACTGAAAATGGAATGGAATAGAATAGAATAGAATAGAATAATAATAATGGAAGGGAAAGGAAGGGAAGGAAACAGAACAAAGCAGAATAGCACAATGGACCTTGAAGGTCTTCTAGTCCAACCCCTGCTTAGGTAGGAAACCCTACACCTCTTCAGAAAAATGGTTGTCCAATCTCTTCTTTAAAAGTTCCAGTCTTGGAGCATTCATAACTTCTGGAGGCAAGTTGTTCCAATGATGAATTGTCCTTAGTTCTAAGTTGCTTCTCTCCTTGATTGGTTTCCACCCACTGCTTCTTGTTCTACCATCGGGTACATAAAAGAAAAAGATACATTTGTCCAGAGTCATAATAATAATAATAATAATAATAATAATAATAATAATAATAATAATAATAATAATAAAAGTCTCATTGCTATTGCTAAATCGGGGTGCCATTTTCTCGAGAAGGGGGAGCGTGACCATTTTTTTTTTTGCTTTATTACAAAATAAAGTACAAATACAAACAAAAGCAAAGTGAAAAAGACTTGAAATAAAAGTGCTCAAAAACAGAGAGAGATTTAAAATAACAGAACTTTTTTCAGTGCAGTAGAATTTGGGGTGGGGCAGGGTTTTTTTTTTAAAAAAAGAATGACAGCCTCAACTTTTGTCGCCAGGCATGGGGGAGTTAAGTTATCCTTTCCCCCTAGGCTACTACAAGTTATGCATGGTATGTTTGTGTGTATGTTTGGTTTTTTATAATAAGGGTTTTTTAGTTGTTTTTATTAATTGCATTGTTCATGTTGTTTTACCACTGTTGTTAGCCACCCCGAGTCTGCGGAGAGGGGCGGCATACAAATCCAATAAATAATAATAATAAAATAATAATAACTTTTGCTTTTACATTTCTCGACCTTGGGAGCCAACAACTCTAAAACAGCAAAATGATTGTCGTCATCCAAATCTATAATTTAGAATTTCGGGGACCCACATTCCCCCCTACCAAGTTCTGAGCACAAAATCCAAGTGTTTTCCAAACGGAAATCAAACTAGATGAATTATTTAATTAAAACAGTCAATTTTGCCATCTGTGCCAACTTTATCACCTCTATCCTCTGCTCTTCTGTTGTGGGGATTATGTATCTTTCCATATTTTTGCATATTTCCTCATCTGGATTATCCCAAAAATAATTATTATTATTATTAATAATAATAATAATAATAATAATAATAATAATAATTTATTAGATTTGTATGCCGCCCCTCTCCGAAGACTCGGGGCGGCTCACAACAATAATAAAAAAAACCCAATATAACAGTGAACAAATCTAATATTAAAAGAAAAAGATATATAAAACCCCAGCAATTAAAACCATACAACACATGCATACCAAACATAAAATATAAAAGTCTGCAGGAGGTTTCTCAGTTCCCCCATGCCTGGCGATAAAGGTGGGTCTTGAGTAATTTGCAAAAGACAAGGAGGGTGGGGGCCGTTCTAATCTCTGGGGAGAGTTGATTCCAGAGGGCCGGGGCCGCCACAGAGAAGGCTCTTCCCCGGGGCCTGCCAAACGACATTGTTTGGTCGACGGGACCCGGAGAAGGCCAACTCTGTGGGACCTTATCGGCCGCTGGGATTCGTGCGGTAGAAGGCGGTTCCGGAGGTATTCTGGTCCGATGCCATGTAGGGCTTTAAAGGTAATTACCAACACTTTGAATTGTGACCGGAAGCTGATCGGTAGCCAGTGCAGGCCACGGAGTGTTGTAGAAACGTGGGCGAATCTGGGAAGCCCCACGATAGCTCTTGCGGCCGCATTCAACACGATCTGAAGTTTCCGAACACTTTTCAAAGCTGGCTATATAGGTAGTCCTCAACTTATGACCTATAATTGAGGCCGAAATTCCTGTCGGTAAGTGAGACAATTGTTGTGAGTTTTGCTCCAGGAAAAGAACCGTGGATGCATTTCCTGCCCCAGGTTCACTATGGATGCTCCTTCCCTTCCAGGCCACCGAAGGGATTCTGGCTGACCATTACCACGAGCTGCGCCGGAAGCCGTTTTACCACGATTTGCTTCAATACATGACCTCTGGGCCCATCGTAGCCATGGTAAAGTGATTTTTGATACTGGTGCTGTTGTTTTCTATACTGGAGAGGGTTAGAATTATTTGACCCACACATGTTGTATGAATTCAGCTGCTGTCATCCTACGTTTGCCGGTTGTGTGAACGCAGACTTAGGTAGAGCACAGTCTATATAGGAGTGGATGACTGTAATAAAGTTAAGGAAGGAACTACAGCCAAGAACAAAATAGTTTACCTATGTAGTGCATCTTAAATTCAATACAGTTCTCTTTTTCTTTCTGGTTTTTTTTTTCCAAATTACACAGCTTTGCCCTTTTTTCCTCTCACACCCTGTAGGTGTGGGAAGGCTACAACGTTGTCAAGACTTCCAGGGCCATGGTGGGAGAGACTAACCCAACTGAAGCCAAGCCAGGCACTGTCCGGGGTGATTTCAGCGTCCACGTTAGCAGGTACAAGTTGGTGGGTGATCAAGAGCCCAGGATATCTGATCGGGGACTTCTGTGTTCAAATATTATTATTATTAATTATTAATCCCACCTTAGGCACAAGGTCAGCTGGGTAACCTTGAGCCAGTCACTCTTTCTCAGCCCTAGGAAGGAGACAATGGCAAACCACTTCTCAAAAGAACTTGGCCAAAAAACTTTCATGGATTTGCCCAGGTCGGATTCCACCTCACTCTCCAATCCAGGTTCTGACCTCACCCCATCCTTCTCAGCTTTTAGAGGAAACATTTAAATATATTAAAGGGTTAAATAAGGTCCAGGAGGGAAGTGTTTTTAATAGGAAAGTGAACACAAAAACAAGGGGACGCAATGTGAAGTTAGTTGGGGGAAAGATCAAAAGCAACATGAGAAAATATTATTTTACTGAAAGAGTAGTAGATCCTTGGAACAAACTTCCAGCAGACGTGGTTGGTAAATCCACAGTCACTGAATGTAAACATGCCTGGGATAAACATATATCCATCCTAAGGTAAAATACAGAAAATAGTATAAGGGCAGACTAGATGGACCATGAGGTCTTTTTCTGCCGTCAGACTTCTATGTTTCTATGTTTCTATAATAATCTCAGTCTCCCATCCAGGTTCTGACCTCACCCCATCCTTCTCAGCTTTTGGAGGGCTGACACGGGGAAAAGCCTTCTCTGTGGCGGCCCCGGCCCTCTGGAACCAACTCCCCCCAGAGATTAGAACTGCCCCCACCCTCCTTGCCTTTCGTAAACAACTTAAAACCCACCTCTGCCGCCAGGCATGGGGGAATTGAGATCCTCTTTCCCCCTAGGCCTTTACAATTCTATGCATGGTATGTATGTATGTATGTTTGGTTTTTATATTAATTGATTTTTAATCATCAATACCAAATTACTATTGTACACTGTTTTATTGTCGCTGTTAGCCGCCCCGAGTCTCTGGAGAGGGGCGGCATACAAATCCAATAAATAAATAAATAAATAAATAAATAAATAAATAAATAAATAAATAAATAAATAAACTGAATTGTTTCCTCTCTCGGTTTTCTTACCAACAGGAACGTCGTCCATGCCAGCGACTCAGTGGAGACGGCCCAAAGAGAAATCAGCCTTTGGTTTCGCAGCAACGAGCTGATCATCTGGGATTGTTGTGATCACAAGGTCATGTATGAACCATGATGGGGCCTCTCCCATTTCCAGACGTGGGATCTTCTTGTGGCCTTTTGGAAGGGAGACTGGGTGTTTTTCCAGCCTGTGCATCACAGGTTTTAACCTCGGTGGCCTTGAGAGGAAGCGGCGAACCCGTGCCAAGACTTTGCTCAAGGCAGGAGACTCTTCCGATGCCCCTTTGGCTAGCTGTCCAGGACCCTGCTTGTTATTTTTGGAGTACTTTTCTTAATTCATTAAAAAAAAAGGTCCATTTTATTTTTGGAGGTATTTCTAACATTGTCCTGGGAAAGTCTCGTTTTGACTACTGGTGTTGCAACACTCAAGTACACACACACACCCCAAACACAAACTATTTCATTTCTTCGGCCATCATTGTATTTGTATTTGTATTTATTAGATTTGTATGCCGCCCCTCTCTGAAGACTCGGGGCGGCTAACAACAATATAAAAAGACAGTGTAAACAAATCTAATATTAAAACAATCTAAAAAACCCCAATTTAAAGAACCAATCATACATACTTTATTTATTTATTACTTAGATTTGTATGCCGCCCCTCTCCGAAGACTCGGGGCGGCTCACAACACGTGGAAACAAATCAAATAATCTGACAAATTTAAAATATTTAAAGATTTAAAACAGACCCCATATACTAACAGACATACACACAAGCATACCATATATAAATTAAACATGCCCAGGGGGAGATGTTTCAGTTCCCCCATGCCTGACGGCAAAGGTGGGTTTTAAGGAGTTTACGGAAGGCAGGAAGAGTAGGGGCAGTTCTAATCTCCGGGGGGAGATTTATACCATGTATAAATTCTATAAGCCTAGGGGGAAGGGAAATTTCAATTCCCCCATGCCTGACGACAGAGGAGGGTTTTAAGGAGCTTGTGAAAGGCAAGGAGGGTGGGGGCAACTCTGATATCTGGGGGGAGCTGGTTCCAGAGGGCCGGGGCCGCCACAGAGAAGGCTATTCTCCTGGGTCCTGCCAAACGACATTGTGATTGGATGGAAGGTCCATCTTGACTTATCTGGACTGCCAAGATAAGAAAAAGGATAGTTTTGCCCCTTTAATTCTTATTTGCGCACTCTATCTCTCTAAGAGAAGTGGGCTTCAGGAGGGGGGGCATGTATCACAGGGATATTTATTAAGGTGAAGAAAGTGCTGTTTTTATGGCTGTTTTTAATTCAAAAGAAGAAAGGGATTAATACTTTATCTCCAATCTTTCCCTCCCTTCCTTCCTTTTCTTTCCTTCTTCTCTTCCCTACCTTTTCTTTCCCTCCCTCCCTCCTTTCCTTCCATCTTTCCTTTCCCTTCCCTTCATTCTTCTTTCCTTTCCTTCCTCCTTTCTGTTCTGTCAGGCTCTCTGATAGGAGCCTCCCGAAAATTCAACGATACAAATTTCAAACACACACACACACACACACACACACACACACACACACGTTTGAAAATTCAAAACAATGTTCTCTATCACAAAAGTCAAAATAAACAAAGCACTCTTTTTGTATTGCAAAGAGCACTCTTCCCAAAACTGTACAATTTCCTTTAAGCAGTCATTAAGTACTTAGCCCGCAGCTGGGGAGAAACTTCACACCCCTTCTTTTTCCAAGAAGGGAGACACACACACACACACGCTGCTCTGCTTTGGTTTCAAAGGCGTGAAAAAGCAACAAAGTCCAGCACACAAGATTCCTGACGAACTCCGATCAGATATTCTTCCACAATGGCCAAACCCACATGCTGCTATTTATAGCAGCAGCCCTAATTGTGATCCCCTTATATAGAGCGCTGGTGAGACCACATTTGGAGTACTGTGTTCAGTTCTGGAGACCTCACCTACAAAAAGATATTGACAAAATTGAACGGGTCCAAAGACGGGCTACAAGAATGGTGGAAGGTCTTAAGTATGAAACGTATCAGGAAAGACTTAATGAACTCAATCTGTATAGTCTGGAAGACAGAAGGAAAAGGGGGGACATGATCGAAACATTTAAATATGTTAAATGGTTAAATAGGGTTCAGGAGGGAAGTGTTTTTAATAGGAAAGTGAACACAAGAACAAGGGGACACAATCTGAAGTTAGTTGGGGGAAAGATCAAAGGCAACATGAGAAAATATTATTTCACTGAAAGAGTAGTAGATCCTTGGAACAAACTTCCAGCAGACGTGGTTGGTAAATCCACAGTAACCGAATTTAAACATGCCTGGGATAAACATATATCCATTTTAAGATAAAGTACAGGAAATAGTATAAGGGCAGACTAGATGGACCATGAGGTCTTTTTCTGCCGTCAGTCTTCTATGTTTCTATGTTTCTAATTACTGGAGCCCCACCCAAACACAGGTGGCCTCCCTTATTTCCTGTAATATGTCCTTACTTGGTCTCTTCTACGCATAAGTCTGCGCTTGCGTGGGTCCAAAATGTCATCATCTGAATCAAAGGAAGATAAGGGAGATTGACTGCCTGGGCTGTGTGCCAAGCCCCCCTCTGCCGAGTCACTCCCACCTTCTTCTTCGTCCGAGGAAACTAAACTCTGAACCGATTCTGTCGGCAATAACATAGGCCTGTGACACGTTGAATTTCCCCCTGCATCCACCTCCCCATTCCCTGGGGCAGGAGCAGGGCCAGAGCCAACCACAACACTTTCCATTCCTTTCCTTTCCTTTTCCTTGCTTTTCTTCTTCCATTTCTCTTCCCTCCCTCCCTTCCTTGCAGAGCACAGTTCTGTTATCCTCTGAACTGGATTTAGTGGGGGTTGGTTTAGTTTTGAATCAGTCCTTTTTTTGGTAGCCTATCAATTCCTGCTGGAAACTGGCTTGGTGGTCTCTTTTTTCCATGCTTCTTATTCTCTTCTCAGTTTCACAATCAGTTTCCCTGAAAACCTGGTCTGAATATTTTAACGGTCTGTTGGACAGTTTTTCAAAGCTGATACAGCCTCCTTCCTCCCCCCTCCTCCATCCCAGTTTGTATAAAGACCACGTCTCTGGTCCTGATCGAGACATGATCGAAACATTAAAATATGTTAAAGGGTTAACTAAGGTTCAGGAGGGAAGTGTTTTTAATAGGAAAGTGAACACAAGGACAAGGGGACACAATCTGAAGTTAGTTGGGAGAAAGATCAAAAGCAACGTGAGAAAATTCAAAGTGTTGGTTATGACCTATAAAGCCCTTCATGGCACCGGACCAGATTATCTCAGGGACCACCTTCTGCTGCACGAATCCCAGCGACCAGTTAGGTCCCACAGAGTGGGTCTTCTCCGGGTCCCGTCAACCAAACAATGTCATTTGGCGGGACCCAGGGGAAGAGCCTTCTCTGTGGCGGCCCCGGCCCTCTGGAACCAACTCCCCCCAGAGATTAGAATTGCTCCCACCCTCCTTGCCTTTCATAAGCTGCTTAAAACCCACCTCTGCCGCCAGGCATGGGGGACCTGAGATACACTTTCCCCCTAGGCCTTTAAAATCTTATGCATGGTATGTCTGTATGTATGTTTGGTTTTTATATAATGGGTTTTTAACTTTTTAGTATTGGATTATTGTTATATACTGTTTTATTACTGTTGTTAGCCCCCCCGAGTCTGCGGAGAGGGGCGGCATACAAATCCAATTAATAATAATAATAATAATAATAATAATAATAATAATAATAATAAATATTATTTGACTGAAAGAGTAGTAGATGCTTGGAACAAACTTCCAGCAGACGTGGTTGGTAAATCCACAGTAACTGAATTTAAACATGCCTGGGATAAACATATATCCATCCTAAGATAAAATACAGAAAATAGTATAAGGGCAGACTAGATGGACCATGAGGTCTTTTTCTGCCATCAGTCTTCTATGTTTCTATGTTTCTATCTTCTGCAGTATCATTCCTTCACAAAGCCAGCCGAGTCCTTGGAGAGAGGTGGCATATAAATCCGATTAATAAAAATAAAATTTAAAAAAATACACCTGGTATTTCAGCATTAAAATATACCATATCTAGAAGGAACAGTTTGGCCTTGCCCTGGTGGTTAAGGTTCAAGGCTAGAAACCAGGAGACAGTGAGCTCTAGTCCTGCTTAGACATGGAAACCAGCTGGGTGACTTTGGCCCAGTCACCAGGAGACTGGGAGCTTTAGTTCCACCTTAGATCTAAAAGCCAGTTGGGTACTTTGGGCGAGTCCCTTTTTCTCGGCCCAGTTCACTTCACAGGGTTGTTGTTCTGGGGAAAACAGGAGTAGGAAGGTGCTAGATCTTAGATACCTTCAGTATCTTGAGTTACTTCTGCCGCACAAATCCCAGTGACCGGTTAGGTCCCACAGAGTTGGCCTTCTCCGCATCCCATTGACTAAGCAATGTCGTTTGGTGGGACCCAGGAGAAGAGCCTTCTCTGTGGCGGCCCCGACCCTCTGGAACCAGCTCCCCCCAGATATCAGAATTGCCCCCACCCTCCTTGCCTTTTGCAAGCTCCTTAAAACCCACCTCTGTCGTCAGGCATGGGGGAATTTCACTTTCCCCTAGGCTTATAGAATTTATACATGGTATGCTTGTATGTATGAGTGGTTCTTTAAATTGGGGTTTTTTAGATTATTTTTAATATTAGATTTGTTTTCATTGTCTTTTCATTGTTGTTAGCCACCCTGAGTCTTTGGAGAGGGGCGGCATACAAATCTAATTAATAATAATAATAATAATAATAATAATAATAATAATAATAATACTTTTAAGGTACAGTAATATTCAATTCAATTCAATTTATTAGATTTGTATGCCGCCCCTCTCCGAAGACTCGGGGCGGCTCACAACAATAATAAAAACAATATTCCACTGAAAACAAATCTAATATTAAAAAGCACATATCATATTTAAAAAAGCAAACAATATATACATACCCAAACATAAATATAAAAAAGCCTGGGGGAAAGATGTCTCAACTCCCCCATGTCTGGCGGTATAGATGGGTCTTGAGTAATTTATGAAAGACAAGGAGTGTGGGGGCAGCTCTAATCTCCGGGGGAAGTTGATTCCAGAGGGCCGGGGCTGCGACAGAGAAGGCTCTTCCCCTGGGGCTGTCAAATGACATTGTTTGGTCGACGGGACCCAGAGAAGGCCAACTGTGTGGGACCTTATCGGTCGCTGGGATTCATGCGGTAGCAGGCGGTTCCGGAGGTACTCTGGTCCAATGCCATGCAGGGCTTTAAAGGTCATAACCAACACTTTGAATTGTGACCGGAAACTAATCAGCAGCCAATGCAGGCCACGGAGTGTTGCAGAAACGTGGGCGAATCTAGGAAGCCCCACGATGGCTCTCGCGGCCGCGTTCTGCACAATCTGAAGTTTCCGAACAGTTTTCAGAGGTAGCCCCATGTAGAGAGCGTTGCAGTAATCAAACCTCGAGGTGATGAGGGCATCAGCGACTGTGAGCAATGACTCCCTGTCCAAATAGGGCTGCAACAGGTGCACCAGGCGGACCTGGGCAAACGCCCTCCTCGCCACAGCTGAAAGATGATATTCCAATGTCAGCTGTGGATCGAGGAGGATGCCCAAGTTGCGAACCCTCTCTGAGGGGGTCAATAGTTTCCCCCCCAGGGTAATGGACGGACAGATGGAATTGTCCTTGGGAGGCAAGACCCACAGCTACTGCGTCTTGTCTGGGTTGAGTTTGAGTTTGTTGACACCCATCCAGGCCCCAGGATTAAAAACATCCAAATATAAATAAAATACAGAAGGCCCCATTTTCCAAACCCATAAAAGCAAAGCAAATAAGAGAGGAAACAGCATCACGATGACAGAATACATTCATGCAGATTCACCTCAATCACCTGACCCAGACATTGGATGTTGGGTACCATACACCATCAAACCCATGTGTTATATTGCTGTCTTCGGTTTGAGTCACAAGAGGCAAAAGTCGCATTCCAGAAAATCGTCCCTGTTCCAAAGGTTTTACTCACCTGAGGTCAGTTAGGGCAAAAATAACCCAACTCGAATCAGTCTTTCCAGAGGTTAGAAATTATGGGCCACACTAGTTTATTTTAGCTTCTTTGCCGGAGGGGAGAATGGGGTAACTAAGTGATTGATTGATTGATTGATTGATTGATTCATTCATTCATTCATTTATTTATTGGATTTGTATGCCGCCCCCCTCCGGAGACTCGGAGCGGCTAACAGCAACAATAAAACAGTGTACAATAGTAATCTAAAACTAAAAACGATTAAAAACCCATTAATATAAAAACCAAACATACATACATACATACCATGCATAGAATTGTAAAGGCCTAGGGGGAAAGAGGATCTCAATTCCCCCATGCTTGACAGCAGAGGTGAGTTTTAAGTAGCTTACGGAAGGCAAGGAGGGTGGGGGCAATTCTAATCTCTGGGGGGAGTTGGTTCCAGAGGGTTGGGGCCGCCACAAAGAAGGCTCTTCCCCTGGGTCCCGCCAAGCGACATTGTTTAGTTGACGGGACCTGGTGAAGATCCACTCTGTGGGACCTAACTGGTCGCTGGGATTCGTGCAGCAGAAGGCAGTCCCTGAGATAATCTGGTCCAGTGCCATGAAGGGCTTTATAGGTCATAACCAACACTTTGAATTGTGACCGGAAACTGATCAGCAACCAATGCAGACTGCGGAGTGTTGGTGTAACATGGGCATATTTGGGGAAGCCCATGACTGCTCTTGCAGCTGCATTCTGCATGATCTGAAGTTTCCGAACATTTTTCAAAGGTAGCCCCATGTAGAGAGCGTTACAGTAGTCGAGCCTCGAGGTGATGAGGGCATGAGTGACTGTGAGCAGTGACTCCCGGTCCAAGTAGGGTCGCAACTGGTGCACAAGGCGAACCTGGGCGAACGCCCCCCTCGCCACAGCTGAAAGATGTTTCTCTAATGTGAGCTGTGGATCGAGGAGGACGCCCAAGTTGCGAACCTTCTCTGAGGGGGTCAGTGATTCTCCCCCCAGGGTAATGGACGGACAGATGGAATTGTCCTTGGGAGGCAAGACCCACAGCCCCTCCGTCTTGTCTGGGTTGAGCCTGAGTCTGTTGACAAAGCTGGCACAGACAGTTGGATTAGTCAGACTCAAATTCTTTTTTCCGGCAGGAGAAAAATTAGAAACGGAAAAACGCCCTTAAAAAACCCCACACACACATTGAGATGAAAGCTTGCATCCCGTGATATTCATAAACTTAGAAAACGGTCACATGAAAAACACTAAAGAGAATAAAAGAGAACTTTCAGAACTGGTTAAAAAAGGGCTGATTTGCAAATTGTGCCCTATGAGAGGGCATCAGGGTGAGGGGCAGGGGTGAAATGAGTGATGGGCTCCTACAGGTACGGTCAGGTATACAGAATCAGTAGAAAAAAAATTGAAATTTTTCCCTTCTGGGCTCTGGGTGTGTTTTTCCTATCGCAGTAAATGAGGTTGAATGTGTATAATTTTAGAAGAGCAGAGCATGTGTGCGTATATATGTGTGTACATACTCATTCAGTTTATGTAGTAGATAATGTATATTTTTGCGTGCCTGCGTATATATATACATAGAATTAAATAGTATATTTTGGATAGAAACATAGAAGACTGACGGCAGAAAAAGACCTCATGATCCATCTAGTCTGCCCTTATACTATTTTCTGTATTTTATCTTAGGATGGATCTATGTTTATCCCAGGCATGTTTAAATTCAGTTACTGTGGATTTATCAACCACGTCTGCTGGAAGTTTGTTCCAAGGATCTACTACTCTTTCAGTAAAATAATATTTTCTCATATTGCTTTTGATCTTTCCCCCAACTAACTTCAGATTGTGTCCCCTTGTTCTTGTGTTCACTTTCCTATTAAAAACACTTCCCTCCTGGACCTTATTTAACCCTTTAACATATTTAAATGTTTCGATCATGTCCCCCCTTTTCCTTCTGCCCTCCAGACTATACAGATTGAGTTCATGAAGTCTTTCCTGATACATTTTATGCTTAAGACCTTCCACCATTCTTGTAGCCCATCTTTGGACCTGTTCAATTTTGTCAATATCTTTTTGTAGGTGAGGTCTCCAGAACTGAACACAGTATTCCAAATGTGGTCTCACCAGCACTCTACATAGCGGGATCATAATCTCCCTCTTCCTGCTTGTTATACCTCTAGCTATGCAGCCAAGCATCCTACTAGTTTTCCCTACCGCCTGACTGCACTGCTCACCCATTTTGAGACTATCAGAATGTTCAGTAATAGTAAATAGAGAGGGAAATTGCATCTCTTGGAGGCGAGGAGAGGCCAGGCACCCTAACCCTTGACGTGAGTGACGTCACGTTAGTCACCTTTAAGCCAGTGACGTGACCTTTAAACCACCCCTGGTCACATGATCGTCAAGCCACTCCCACCTGGCCACATGGCTGGCAAGCCACACCCATAAAATAAGCCACGCCCACAGTGGGGTAGTAAAACGTTTTGCAGTCCTTCACTGGGTGAAATGCTACAATTTTGGCCTAGTCTAGCCATACTGGTATTCACAGCCGCCAGTGGTTCAGAGAACCGGTAGAGGTGGCAGTTACCCGGACAGACATCGCCATTTTAATGGATTTTACCCATGCGCAAAGCGAAGCGCGTGCTTCCGAACCGATAAGGAAAATAAGTAGATTTCATCACTGGCGAGGGTGGCTGTTTTGAACCAACATGCACAAAACCAACACACGAAGATAGAAATACCACTAAATGCCCCTTCTAAAATGTTTTGTAAGATGAAACCAACTTGGTAGCCAATTCAAGATGTAAGTTTTTTTCTTTTTTTAAAAAATTGCTTTATCACTGTTCATCTTTATTTAAGAGTCTCCAAACTGGACAACTGTAAGACCCAACTCTCAGAATTCCCCACCCAGCTATACAATTTTACTTATTTATTTATTTTATTAATTGGATTTATATGCCGCCCCTCTCCGCGGATTCGGAGCGGCTTACAGCATATAAAAGGAAAAAAAATGCAATACAATACAAATGTCTTAAATCCAATTAATTCCAATTAACTAATCTAATCTAAAATCCCCAATTACATTAAAAGTCAGGCATTCCCACTCAGATAACTAACATACATAGCATTCGTCGGCCTAATTGCCCCAAGCTTGGCAACATAGGTGAGTCTTAAGACTCTTACAGAAGGCAGGGAGGGTGGGGGCAGTGCGAATCTCTGGGAAGAGCTGATTCCAGAGGGCCGGGGTCCACACAGAGAAGGCTCTTCCCCTAGGCCCCGTCAAGCGACATTGTCTGGCTGACGGGACCTGGAGAAGGCCGACTCTGTGGGACCGAACTGGTTGCTGGGACTCATGCGGCAGGATGCGGTCCTGTAGGTGTTCTGGCCCAATGCCATGTAGGGCTTTATAGGTCATTACCAACACCTTCTGCCGCACGAATCCCAGCGACCAGTTAGGTCCCACAGAGTTGGCCTTCTTCGGGTCCCGTCAACTAAACAGTGTCGTTTGGCGGGACCCAGGGGAAGAGCCTTCTCTGTGGCGGCCCCGACCCTTTGGAACCAACTCCCCCCAGATATCAGAGTTGCCCCCACCCTCCTCGCCTTTCGTAAGCTCCTTAAAACCCACCTCTGTCGTCAGGCATGGGGGAATTGATACTTTCCCTCCCCCTAGGCTTATAAAATTTATGCATGGTATGTTAGTAGGTATGATTGGTTTCCAAATTGGGGTTTTTAAATTAACTAAAATATTAGATTTGTTTACATTGTATTATTATTGCTGTTAACCGCCCCGAGTCTACGGAGAGGGGCGGCATACAAATCTGATAGATAGATAGATAGATAGATAGATAGATAGATAGACAGACAGACAGACAGACAGACAGACAGACAGACAGACAGACAGACAGACAGACAGACAGACAGACAGACAGACAAACAAACACTTTGAATCGTGTCCGGAAACCAATCGGCAGCCAATGCAATCCGTGGATTTGAGGTATCAATCTTGCAATAAATAC
This sequence comes from Erythrolamprus reginae, assembly GCF_031021105.1. Lineage (NCBI taxonomy): Eukaryota > Metazoa > Chordata > Lepidosauria > Squamata > Dipsadidae > Erythrolamprus > Erythrolamprus reginae. The sequence goes on from NC_091958.1 coordinate 43,821,304, forward strand.
AATAATACATCTAATATACAAACGGAAAATTTTTAAAAATGTTAAAACGGTGGGATAAAAAGCAAATAAATAATACACAAATCAGATCAAGGTAGCGTTACAGGGACAAGATAGAAAGAGACTGCTGAGTGGGTGTGTTTTGTCCTATCCTTAGATGAGAGTTCTGCGTGGAATCCAGGTCAAATGTTTGCAACACCCTCTGTTTCGAAAGCTCTCTTCCAATGGCCTTGGTTCCACGCCACCTGTTTGCACCTGAATTTTGTCTTGCAATACTTTCCTCTTTCTGTTTCAGGGCACAATTCTTTAAACATACGGCATAAGCAGTGATACATTATTGAAATAATGCAAGATCCTGTGTTTTCTTAAAGATTAATATCACAGGAATATCCAATGTTAATTTAAAAAAATAATAATATTGGCTGTCTGTTGTTAATCTGGGTGCAACCCCCCCCCCAGTTCTTTATTTGCTGATTAAGTGATATTATTACAACATTGAGAAAATGCTTAAACTTGCTACTTGATAGAACCGCAAACCAACTACATTTTCCTCTTCCCCCAAATCCAGTTTTTCTTCTCCTGTTCTTCTCCCTGAAGGTTTTGTAATCCTCTAGATCCCAGTTGTAAGTAAGTGGGATTTCTTGGCAACTGAAAAATGTGTAGCAATAGTGTGGTCGGGCAGTAGGAAAAGCAAGTAGGATGCTTGGCTGCATAGCTAGAGGTATAACAAGCAGGAAGAGGGAGATTGTGATCCCGCTATATAGAGCGCTGGTGAGACCCCATTTGGAATACTGAGTTCAGTTCTGGAGACCTCACCTACAAAAAGATATTGACAAAATTGAACAGTTCCAAAGACGGGCTACAAGAATGGTGGAAGATCTTAAGCATAAAACTTATCAGGAAAGACTTCATGAACTCAATCTGTATAGTCTGGAGGACAGAAGGAAAAGGGGGGACAGGATCGAAACATTTAAATATGTTAAAGGGTTAAATAAGGTTCAGGAGGGAAGTGTTTTTAATAGGAAAGTAAACACAAGAACAAGGGGACACAATCTGAAGTTAGTTGGGGGAAAGATCAAAAGCAACATGAGAAAATATTATTTTACTGAAAGAGTAGTAGATCCTTGGAACAAACTTCCAGCAGACGTGGTTGGTAAATCCACAGTAACTGAATTTAAACATGCCTGGGATAAACATATATCCATCCTAAGAGAAAAATACAGGAAATAATAGTATAAGGGCAGACTAGATGGACCATGAGGTCTTTTTCTGCCGTCAGTCTTCTATGTTTCTATGGTTCTTCTTCTTCCTCCTCCTCCTCCTCCTCCACTTTCTTCTTTTTTCTTCATCCTCCTCTTCCTCCTCTTTCTTCTTCTCTCTCTTCCCCCCCCCCTCTCCTTTTCCCTTCCACATAAAGCTCAGACTGTGCTGGAAAACCAGGAGTAGGGCATTTCTCTGTGACTCTGTCCATACCAGGGTCTCCTCCAGAAGGCCTGGGACGCAACCGAAAAGATCAGCATTGTCTCAAAAACGTTTTTCCAAAAGATGACTGGACATTCTTGGGCGGTTTTCCCCCCTTGAAAATATTTCGATTCTCATCCAAGACGCTTCTTCAGTCCTACAGAACTGAAACCAAAAAGTCCAGTTGCCTTTTGGGATAACTGTGACTTTGATGATTGAGACTCTCCATACAAAAGAGATCAGAAACTTTTCTCCTTTTGCAATCCCCTGCCTACACAACTTGATGTGCAATAAAGGAGACTCCCAGACTCATAGGAATAATCCTGTTTTTTAAAAAAAATTAGTCTAATGAAGTGATTGCTCAATAGGATTCTAGGCAAAGCATCCCTTTGCCAGCAATGCCCTACCTTTCTACAACTACTTCAGCTTCAACCACAACAATACACGAGCACACAATCGATTCAAACTCAATGCAAACCGCTTGAAACTCGACTGCAGAAAATATGACTTCCACAACAGAGGGATCAATGCCTGGAATGATTTAGGGGTCGTGATTTCTGACAGTCTCAAAATGGGTGAACAGTGCAGTCAGGCGGTAGGGAAAGCAAGTAGGATGCTTGGCTGCATAGCTAGAGGTAAAACAAGCAGGAAGAGGGAGATTATGATCCCGCTATATAGAGCGCTGGTGAGACCACATTTGGAATAATACTGTGTTCAGTTCTGGAGACCTCACCTACAAAAAGATATTGACAAAATTGAACGGGTCCAAAGACGGGCTACAAGAATGGTGGAAGGTCTTAAGCATAAAACGTATCAGGAAAGACTTAATGAACTCAATCTGTATAGTCTGGAGGACAGAAGGAAAAGGGGGGACATGATCGAAACATTTAAATATGTTAAAGGGTTAAATAAGTTCCAGGAGGGAAGTGTTTTTAATAGGAAAGTGAACACAAGAACAAGGGGACACAATCTGAAGTTAGTTGGGGGAAAGAGCAAAAGCAACATGAGAAAATATTATTTTACTGAAAGAGTAGTAGATGCTTGGAACAAACTTACAGCAGACGTGGTTGGTAAATCCACAGTAACTGAATTTAAACATGCCTGGGATAAGCATTGATCCATCCTAAGATAAAATACAGAAAATAGTATAAGGGCAGACTAGATGGATCATGAGGTCTTTTTCTGCCGTCAGTCTTCTATGTTTCTATGTTTCTATGAATGCACTGCCTGACTCTTTCTTCCCCAAACCTGCAAAACTTTAACTTTAGATTGTCTACAATCGACCTCACCCCATTGCTAAGGGGTCTGTAAGGGGCGTGCCTAAGCGCACCATCATGCCTATCATCCCTGTCATACTGTCCTATTGTCTAATTTACCTGTACCTACTTTGCTTTTGTTTATGTCTGTACCAATACCTGCTACCTTGTGCACGTTTTGGCTCAATAAATAAATATATAAATTTATTAGTTAAGGTTTTTTAATTACAGTGGGACCTCTACCTAAGAACGCCTTTACTTAAGAACTTTACTAGATAAGAATCAGGTGTTCAAGATTTTTTTGCCTCTTCTTAAGAACCATTTTCTACTTAAGAACCCGAGCCCGGAAAAATTTCCCAGGAAATTTGAGAGCGGCATGAAGGCCCGGCCAGTTTCCTGCCATTCCTCCTGGGTTTCTCTCTCTGGCGCAGTGTATGGGAGGCAGCCTCGCGCCAGATGTATGGGAGGCGCGTGCTCCTCCTTACTGCCGCAGAGTCCCTGTTCTTCTTTTTTTAAATCCTAAAAGTTTTGGATTTTTTTTTATTCCCTTCACCTCACTTTCTTCCTTCGGCAGCGACCGTCCTCCTCCTCTCACCCAAATTCCAAGCTTTTATTTCTTTCCTAATGGGTTTGCACGCATTATTTGCTTTTACATTGATTCCTATGGGACAAATTGCTTCTACTTACAAACTTTTCTATTTAAGAACCTGGTCATGGAACGAATTAAGTTCTTAAGTAGAGGTACCACTGTAGTTAGGCTTATACAAAAGCTAATACATACATACATACATACATACATACATACATACATACATACATGCATGCATACATAAATAGATGAAAAATAATGAAATTAAAAAAAATTAAAATAAAACGAAATAAACCAAACCAAACTAAAAGTAAAGTAAAGTAAAATAAAATAAAATAAAATTTTATTTATTTATTTATTAGATTTGTATTGACTCGGAGCGGCATACAAATAAATAAATAAAATAAAATCTAGAAAATAAAATTAATAAAAAATAATAATAAAATAAAATAAAATAAAATAAAAAATAAAACGAAACAAGAGAAGGACCAAGCATAGTATGTCCCATTGAACCGAGCGCCTCCTAGGCTTCTCAACAAGGAACTACCATTCCCGGCATGCTCTCGGCTGAGCCCAGCGCGCAGGCGTACCGGAGAGCAAGCCGTGAATCTGAGGTGAGTTGGAAAGGGGCAGAATTGTTGGGGGGAGAGAAATACTGTACCGAGAAAGAGGACTTGACGCGGGGGGGGGGGGGGGGGCAAACTAAGCACCTGTAATTGCGATCCTTCCGACGTGCTGGGGCTGCAACTCCCACTGTATGCGTGCATGCATGTATGTTTGTATGTATGCATGTTGCAACAGCGGGTGGGTGGGGATAAGGGGAGTTGTAGTCCCCAGCTCATTGGTCTCTGGAGAGGCTACCGCTCGAAACGGGCTCGTGCAATTCCCGGGGAGGGGACCCCCTTTCCCCTTCCCCGGGCTCCCCACTGCATGCGGGGTGTCCCGAGAGGGCGAGAGGGCAGGAATGAGAACGAGGCTCTGAGGAGTTTTTGCAACCTGGCGCCCTCCGCTGTGTGTGTGTGGGGAGAGACCTCTCTTTCATTGCCAACCAGCTGCGCTACTTGGGGTGGGTGCGGGCCTCGTCACCTTAGCCGAAGGGGTGTGTGTAAGGCTGCCCTCCCCCATGTAAATCAATTTGGGGGTTGCAGAAAATAGGGGGATTCCCCTACCCAAGGGGTTTTCAAACTTGGCAACTTTAAGACTTGTGGACTTCAACTCCCAGCATTCTCCAGCCAGGCTGGAGAATGCTGGGAGTTGAAGTCCCCAAGTCTTAAAGTTGCCAAGTTTGAAGACCTCTGCCCTACACTCTGCCAGCCCCCCCCTCCTCTCTAGGAATCTGTTGTGAGCTGCTCCGAGTCTTCGGAGAGGGGCGGCATTAAAATCTAATTAATAATAATAATAATAATAATAATAATAATAATAATAATAATAATAATAATAATAATAATAATAATAATAATATAATAGTAATAATAGTAATCCCAACTCTGCTGCATTGTTTTCTCAGGCATAACAGCTGCTTTGTCTTTTAAAAGTAGCGTTTCTTAAAAACATTTTGCTCTAAGAACACGCAAAGAACTTTACTTTGCAGTGTGTGAGGGGGTGGATATAGACATAACAACAACAACAGAGTTGGCTACTTGAGTAGTGGAAAAATTCTGGGAAAAGGTGTAAGAGGAAACTAATAGGATGTTAAATACACTGCTCCAAAATAATAATAAAGGGAACACTTAAAACAATACAATGTAACTCCAAGTAAATCAAACTTCTGTGAAATCAAATTGTCCCCTTAGGAAGCAATGCTGACTGACAATGTCACATGCTGTTGTGCACATTCAACTTTGTACAGAACAAAGTCGGGTAGTACCTCTACTTAAGAACTTAATTCCTTCCATGACATAGAAACATAGAAACATAGAAGTCTGACGGCAGAAAAAGACCTCATGGTCCATCTAGTCTGCCCTTATACTATTTTCTGTATTTTATCTTAGGGTGGATATATGTTTATGCCAGGCATGTTTAAATTCAGTTACTGTGGATTTATCTACCTCGTCTGCTGGAAGTTTGTTCCAAGGATCTACTACTCTTTCAGTAAAATAATATTTTCTCATGTTGCTTTTGATCTTTCCCCCAACTAACTTCAGATTGTGTCCCCTTGTTCTTGTGTTCACTTTCCTATTAAGTGACCAGGTTCTGAAGTAGAAAAGTTTGTAAGTAGAAGCAATTTTTCCCATAGGAATCAATATACAGTAAAAGCAAATAATAATAATAATAATAATAATAATAATAATAATAATAATAACAACAATAATAATAATAATAATAATTTATTAGATTTGTATGCTGCCCCTCTCCGAGGACTCGGAGCGGCTCACAACAAGCAATACAAAGTACAAATCCAATTTTTTTAAAAAAAACAATTTAAAAACCCTTATTAAAAATAATCATACAGCCCAAACAAATCAAACATAAAACGGAAGAGCTGAGGGGTAAGGTGTGCAAACACATTCGGAAAAAATAAAAGTTCGGAATTTGGGTGGGAGGAGGAGCAGGAAGAAGAGGAGGAGGACAGTTGCTGCCGAAGGAAGAAGGTGAGGTGAAGGGAATCCAAAAAATCCAAAACTTTAAGGGTTAAAAAAAAAAGAGGGACTCGGAGGCAGTGCCCAGAGAAGGGAAAACGCTCTCTTCGCTCAGGGCTGCCCAGAGTGAAGGGAGCATTTCTTTTCTCTGGGTGTTGGCAGAGGTTTATTCCCTCTCCAAGTGCCCAGAGAAAGGAAAATACTCCGTTCGCTCTGGACTTCCAAAGCCTCCTTAAGCACCACTGAAAGGCTCCTCTGGCAGCCCAGAAAAGCCCAAAATGGCAGGAAACTGGCTGGCCTTTGCGCCATTCTCAAATTTCCTGGGAAATTTTTCTGGGCTCGGGTCTTTAAGTAGAAAATGGTTCTTAAGAAGAGGCAAAACAATCTTCAAAACCCGGTTCTTATCTAGAAAAATTCTTAAGTAGAGGTCCCGCTGTATTCAATGAGAATATTTCATTCATTCAGATCTAGGATGTGTTATTTGAATGTTCCCCTTATTTTTTTGAGCAGTATATAAGCTGGACAATTACATAAGAAATAGTATTAGTAAAAAGGAATGAAATGGGAGAATTTAGAGATAGTAAAGAAGCAACTATAGAAAGTGCCCAAGCGGTAGTAGTCTTAGGTTGGAGCGGATGCAACAAAATGGACAATACGAAATTGCTACCAGTATCTGGTGGATCGTATTCAGTTTGAAATTATGGATATAAAGATGAATATGGTTAATGAAAATTAATTGCGAGAACTGATGGGACAATGGGATAGGGTGAGAGGTTATATGGTTAGTAGAATTCGAGACCAAGCTACGAAGAATAAATTAGAATTACTTTATTGATTAATTGATTGATTAGATTTGTATGCCGCCCCTCTCCGTAGATTCGGGGCGGCTAACAACAATGATAAAAACAACATGTAACAATCCAATCCAATACTAAAATAACTAAAAAAAACCTTATTATAAAAACCAAACATACATACAGACATACCATGCGTAAATTGTAAAGGCCTACGGGGAAAGAATATCTCAGTTCCCCCATGCCTGACGGCAGATGTGGGTTTTAAGAAGTTTACGAAAGGCAAGGAGGGTGGGGGCAATTCTAATCTCTGGGGGGAGTTGGTTCCAGAGGGCCGGGGCCGCCACAGAGAAGGCTCTTCCCCTGGGTCCCGCCAAATTTTATAATATGTAAATAAATATATTGATCTTAGCTGAAAAGGTTATATATAAAATCTACCCTCATCTTGGTGGTGGGGTTAGAGTGTTGTCTGGTGGTGGGTACACAGATCACTGAGCTCTGTGTTACATGTTGTTTGTATGTTTTTCTTATAAAAAATTTATAACATTTATTATTAAAAAACAAGTAAGCAACAGAGTTGGAAGGAAACTTGGAGGTCTTCTAGTCCAAACCCTCACCCTGGCTGAATGATGAATGATTGAGAGTATGCATGGTTTTAAAGGTCTTTAATTGTATTTTGGATTGGGGGTTTTTTGCACCTTTATTGTTATTGACCTTTTAAAGGGTTTTATTTGTGTTTTGTATTGTTTTGGCTGCTTTATTGTTATTGCATTTTACCCTGCTTTTAATTATTGGGATTGTGAGCCACCCAGAGTCCTAGTGGAGTTGGGTGGTCTCTAAATGTCACAAATAAATCAATGTCACAAATGAACCCCCTGTTTACTACTTCAGACAAATGGTTATCCAACATCTTCTTAAAAACTTCCAGTGTTGGAGCATTCACAACTTCTGGAGGCAAGCCGTTCCACTGGTTAATTGTTCTAGCTGTCAGGAAATTTCTCCTTAGTTCTAAGTTGCTTCTCTCCTTGGTTAGTTTCCACCCATTGCTTCTTGTTCTACCCTCAGGTGCTTTGGAGAAGAGCTTGACTTCCTCTTCTTTGTGGCAACCCTTGAGATATTGAAACACTGCTATCATGTACCCCCTGGTCCTTCTTTTCATTAAACTAGCCATGCCCAGTTCTTGCAACCATTCTTCATATGTTTTAGCCTCCAGTCCCCTAATCCTCTTTGTTGCTCTTCTCTGCACTCTTTCTAGTGTCTCAACAGCCCTTTTATATAAATGTTTATTATATACAATGTCACTATTTTTTTAATTATTCTCTCTGTTGCTTTGCATGCACACTGAATGTTCTGTGCTGCAGACAATTTCTAAATTATTCTCGGCCAAATAAAAGTATTCCACTTCAATTTGAATTTCTGGATCTGTTTCCTCTGCTTTGCAAAGCTGCTCCAACCACCCTGATTGCTTTGTGTTTGTCGGTTTTGCAAGAAAAACCGGTTGCACCAATTCTCTCCTTCAGTTCAATGCCTGGTACATCCTTCTCCATGTCTTCTTTCTCTGTGGCTCCAATATTTCTATTGTTGCATGCTGGGGGAAAAAGGTTTTTGTTGTGCAGAGCTGGAATCTGGGATCCTTTCCCCTTAAGAATTCCCCTTCCTGAAGCTGCCCTACACATTTTCCCCAAGGTTGGTGACTGCCTTCTGCGGCACGAATCCCAGCGACCAGTTAGGTCCCACAGAGTGCGTCTTCTCCGGGTCTCGTCAACTAAACAATGCCGCTTGGCGGGACCCAGGGGAAGAGCCTTCTCTGTGGTGGCCCCGGCCCTCTGGAACCAACTCCCCCCAGAGATTAGAATTGCCACCACCCTCCTTTCCTTTCGTAAGCTACTTAAAACCCACCTCTGCCGCCAGGCATGAGGGAATTGAGATGCTCTTTCCCCCCTAGGCCCTTATAATTTTATGCATGGTATGTCTGTATGTATGTTTGTTTGTTTTTTATAATAATGGGTTTTTAATTGTTTTTAGTATTGGATTATTATTGTATGCTGTCTTGTTATTGCTGTTAGCCGCCCCGAGTCTTCGGAGAGGGGCGGCACACAAATCCAATAAATAAATAAATAAATAAATAAACAAACAAACAAATAAAGAAAGAAAGAAACAAAGAAAGAAACAAACAAATAAATAAAAACAGGAGAGAAAAACCAAAATTTAAAAAGAATTTTGTAAAACTTTGTAGGACTTTAGGATCTAGACCAGGGGTCTTCAAACTTGGCAACTTTAAGACTTATGGACTTCAACTCCCAGCATTCTCCAGCCAGGCTGGAGAATGCTGGGAGTTGAAGTCCACAAGTCTTAAAGTTGCCAAGTTTGAGGACCCCCGATCTAGACTAACAGGTGCCTGCCACCTAACACCCAGACTTAACAATTGTTAAAGAAGACAAAAATGTTTGGTTAGTGGATGTGGCAGTGCCTGGAATCAGCAGAATAAAAGAGATAGAACTGGAGAAGCTGACAAAATACAAAAACCTTCAAATAGAAATAGAATAACTGTGGCAAAAGAAAGCAAAGGTAGTACCAACAATGATAAAACAAGAGTCGCCCAGAAAGTAATGCACCACATTTTTTTTCTTCAAAATTATTTATTGAACACAAGGAAACTTATACACAAGAAAGAATGATGTTTCTTCTACACTCCCTATTTTTCCACGTAATCTCTGTCCCGTTCTATGGCCTTCCTCCAGGGAGTCACAAGGGCGTGTATGCCCTGTTGGTACCACTCCTTGTTCTAATGTCCTCACCCTCTCTCTGTTCTTCTGTTCTGTTCTTCTAAGGGCCTCACCCTCTGTGCCCAGCGACTAACCGTACTTCTGTTGACTGCGGATTCTTCATAAACTGTACACAAACATTTGTGAATATTCCCAACAGTTTCTTTCTCCGCAGTGACAAATTCAACAACGACATGCTGCTTGTAACGTACATCACTTACAGACGCCATTTCGAAACACTGCTGCAGCTACGCTATCTGTCTGAAGAAACGCAAAATTTACACACCACTCCTGACAATTCAAATAGAAACATAGAAGTCTGACGGCAGAAAAAGACCTCCTGGTCCATCTAGTCTGCCCTTATACTATTTTCTGTATTTTATCTTAGGATGGATATATGTTTATCCCAGGCATGTTTAAATTCAGTTAATGTGGAATTATCTACCACGTCTGCTGGAAGTTTGTTCCAAGGATCCACTACTCTTTCAGTAAAATAATATTTTCTCATGTTGCTTTTGATCTTTCTCCCAACTAACTTCAGATTGTGTCCCCTTGTTCTTGTGTTCACTTTCCTATTAAAAACACTTCCCTCCTGGACTTTATTTAAGCCTTTAACATATTTAAATGTTTTGATCATGTCCCCCCGTTTCCTTCTATCTCCAGACTATACAGATTGAGTTCATTAAGTCTTTCCTGATACGTTTTATGCTTAAGACCTTCCACCATTCTTGTAGCCCGTCTTTGGACCCGTTCAATTTTGTCAATATCTTTTTGTAGGTGAGGTCTCCAGAACTAATAACGTATATCTAAAGTTTTGCATTCATACCATTACTGTAGGCTGAGGGGGTTGGGAGAATGAGGTGCATTGCTTTCTGGGTGACCCTCGTAGGTGCACTGGATGTAATCCCAGAACATCTGGAGCACCACACCATCGGCATTGACAAATTCACCATTAGTCAATTGCAAAAAGGCAGCTTTACTCCGAACTGCTTAAATTCTGCAGTGATACCTCTGACACTGTCAAACATCCATATCTGCCTATCCCAAGGCCTTGGGAAGCACTTTCTAGGTGGGTACGCATGCCAAATCTACTCTGAACATCTGGCTGTGTGACCTACCATAATCATATTGTGGGTTTTCTCCCCATCTCAGGATCGGTGGTGACCCTGCCTTGCTTACTCTAGAACAAGCTAGTTGTCCATGGCTCATCTGGGCTGTGCTTGTGAACCTCCTCCTGATGTGGACACCGATGACTGCCTTCCGGAATATTCATATATCTTCCAGCCAGACATCCTCAAGTAAGTACTGTATTGCCATGGTGCTAGGCCTCTTTAAGATTCCCGTAAACCTGATTGGGTGGAATAGAACAGATAGAATTCTTTATTGGCCAAGTGGGATTGGACACACAAGGAATTTGTCTTTGGTACATAGGCTCTCAGGGTACATAAAAGAAAAGATACATTTGTCAAGAATCATGAGGTGCAACATTTGATGATTGGATGGAATAGAGCAGTGATGGTGAACCTATGGCATGGGTGCCACAGGTGGCCCACATATCTGCTGGCACACGAGCCATTGTCCGAGCTTAACTCCAACGTGCATGTGTGTGCCGGCTAGCTGATTTTTGGTTCTCGCAGAGGCTCTGGGAGGATGTTTTTGGCTTCCAGGGAGCTCTGGGGAGAGGGGGGAGGGCATTCTTACCTTCCATGGAAACCTTTGGAGCCCCGGGAGGGTGAAACACTCTGCTCTGCTCTGCCCTGCTCTGCTCTACTCTCTATTCTATTCTATTCCATTCCATTCTTTCTTATTCTATTCTATTTTATTCTAGCCCTATTCTATTCTCTCCTCTCCTCTCTCCCCTCCCCTCCCCTCCCCTCTCCTCTAATTATATTCTCTACTCCAGTGTTTCCCAACCTTGGCAACTTAAAGATATTTGGACTTCAACTCCCAGAATTCCCCAGCCAGCGAATTCCCCCATTTGCTGGCTGGGGAATTCTGGGAGTTGAAGTCCAAATATCTTCAAGTTGCCAAGGTTGGGAAACACCGCTCTACTCTACTCTCTATTCTATTCTATTCCATTCCATTCTTTCTTATTCTATTCTATTTTATTCTAGCCCTATTCTATTCTCTCCTCTCTCCTCTCCTCTCCTCTAATTATATTCTCTACTCTACTCTCTATTCTATTCCATTCCATTCTTTCTTATTCTATTCTATTTTATTCTAGCCCTATTCTATTCTATTCTCTCCTCTCTCATCTCTTCTACTCTACTCTACTCTACACTCTTCTATTTCTGTTCTGTATCAATAAGCAAGCATGTTGGTAGCTCCTGATGCCAGATGTCTCCCCCGCCTTCTGATTTTTCTAGAGGCAAAGTGGCCTTCATCACGGGTGGCGGCTCCGGTATTGGATTCCGCATCGCTGAGATCCTGATGAGGTAAGGATAATGGATCTCTTTCAAGATCTTCAGCCAGGATCTTCTACAGTCTTGATCTGATCCTAGCAAAAGGCTTTGGGATATTTCTTTTATCTTCCCCATTTCTACTGCAAAACACAAATGTGTTCTTCTTGAATACGAGAGCGTCTCCTACTGCTGTCTCACTGTTTTTTCATTAGAATGTAGAATCATAAGGTTGGAAGGGACCTTGGAGGTCTTCTAATCCAACCCCTTGTTCAAAGCAAGAGAACCTATGGTCAAATGATTGTCCAGTCTATTTTTGAAAACCTCGAACGATGGAACACCCCCAATCCAAGAGACAAATTGTTTCATTGTTTAATTGTTCTCACTGCCAGGAAATTAGTTCTAGATTAGTTCTAGATTCTAGATCTTTGGTAAGTTTCCATCCGTTGCTTCTTTGTCCTGTTTCCTGGTGCTTTGGAAAATAGCTGAACTCCACAAACTCTTGGAAATGTAATCAGGCACAAGGGACATTCTACTACATGTGGTAGACTTATCCTGATGCAAAGAAATATTGGAAGAAAATTTAAAAAAATTGGATCAGGGAAATAACAGAATTAAAAAATTGAGTTAAGACCAGAATTATTTCTTTTGGGAATAATGAAAGAAAATATGAGAAAGGAAATCTATTATGTTTATGTTTATGTTTATTTAGATTTGTATGCCGCCCCTCTCCGCAGACTCGGGGCGGCTCACAACAAAGTGAAAAAACAGTTTACAACAAATCTAAATTTCTACTAAAAACATTTAAAAAACCCCATTTTCTAAACACACATACACACACACATACCATTCATAAATTGTATATGCCCAGGGGAGATGTCTCAGTTCCCCCATGCCTGACGACACAGGTGGGTCTTAAGGAGCTTACGGAAGGCAAGGAGAGTAGGGGCAGTTCTAGTCTCCGGGGGGAGTTGGTTCCAGAGGGCTGGGGCCACCACAGAGAAGGCTCTTCCCCTGGGGCCCGCCAACCGACATTGTTTAATTGACGGGACCTGGAGAAGGCCCACTCTGTGGGACCTAATCAGTCGCTGGGATTCGTGCGGCAGCAGGCGGTCTCGGAGATATTCTGGTCCAGTGCCATGAGGGGCTTTAAAGGTCATAACCAACACTTTGAATTGTGACCGGAAGTTGATCGGCAACCAATGCAGACTGCGGAGTGTTGGTGAAACATGGGCATACCTAGGTAGGCCCATGACTGCTCTCGCAGCTGCATTTTGCACGATCTGAAGTTTCTGAACACTTTTCAAAGGTAGCCCCATGTAGAGAGCATTACAGTAGTCGAACCTCGAGGTGATGAGGGCATGAGTGACTGTGAGCAGTGAGTCCCGGTCCAGATAGGGCCGCAACTGGTGCACCAGGCGAACCTGGGCAAACGCCCCCCTCGCCACAGCTGAAACAGATAATAATGGCAGTGAGAATTACATTGGGACAAAATTGGAAAAAAGGCAGGAACCCCTTGAGTGCTATGATTGTTAAAAAAGGTGCTAGAATGTGCAGAAATGAGTAAATTAACCATGCAACTGAGAGAGGGGGGGGGGGGAAACAAGGTACTATAAAATTTGGGATACATGGTATGATTGGCTTGAAAAGAAAAGTAAAATTAATGTGTGAATTAGGATAAGAATGAAATGTCATAAAATGTGACAAGAAAGGGAAAATGTGTTAATAGTTAAAAGGGACCACAGTCTCCCTCTTCCTGCTTGTTATACCTCTAGCTATGCAGCCAAGCATCCTACTTGCTTTTCCTACCGCCTGACCACACTGCTCACCCATTTTGAGAAGGTCAGAAATCACGACCCCTAAATCCTTCTCTTTTGAAGTTTTTGCAAACACAGAACTGCTTCTGAGAGGGACATGCGTGTGAGTGAGATTTCGGCAAAATTTATTTGCTTCCACACATGCACAGAACCCAAAAATCCCCGAAATCTCGCTCACACACATCTTTCTTCATAAGATTTTGCTACCTGCACATGCACAGAAGCAAAATATTGCTCGGGTACATGTGTGTGAGCGCCGGGGATGTGCGTGCAGTTCCATTTTTCCTACCGGAGCTACTGCGTGGCTCGTACCGGTAGGAACCCAATACTGCTTACCACCTTTGTTGTTCTCAGCACTCTTTCCAGAGTCTCAAGATCTTTTTTACATTGCAGTCACCAGAACTGGATGCCGTATTCCAGGTGTGGCCTCACTAGTACGGTTTCCCAGATACAGTGATACCTCGTCTTACAAACACCTCGTCATCAGTGTTCCCTCTAATTTTTTTTTGGGGGGGGGCGGAAAAGTATAGTGTCTGAGCGGCAGTCCCTTCGGGACTGGGTGGCACAGAAATAATAAATAAATAAATAAATAAATAAATAAATAAACAAACAAACAAACAAACAAACAAATAGTTGAGCTAGTTTCAAACTAGATTTTGATTTTCTTTCTCTCTTCCTTACTCCCATTCCTTTTCTTTCTCTTTTCCTTCCTCTCTTTTTTCTATCTGTTTCTCTCTCTTCCTCTCTCTCTCCTTCCCTCTCACTCTTTCCCTCTTGGCTTCTGGGCAGGTGTGGAAAACTCTGAGTTGATGATGATTTTTAAGTGAGCGATTGCTCACTGCTCAGCTTAGAGGGAACTATGCTCGTCATACAAACTTCTCGAGATACAAACCTGGGGTTTAAGATTTTTTTGCCTCTTCTTACAAACTATTTTCACCTTACAAACCCACCGCCGCCACTGGGATGCCCCACCTCTGGACTTCCGTTGCCGGCGAAGCACCCGTTTTTGTGCTGCTGGGATTCCCCTGAGGCTCCCCTCCATGGGAAACCCCACCTCCGGACTTCCGTGTTTTTGTGATGCTGCAGGGGAATCCCAGCAGCGCAAAAATGGGTGCTTCGCTGGCAATGGAAGTCCAGAGGTGGGGTTTCCCATGGAGGGGACCCTCAGGGGAATCCCAGCAACGCAAAAACGGGCGCTTCGGCTGGCAAAAGGGGTGAATTTTGGGCTTGCACGCATTAATCGCTTTTCCATTGATTCCTATGGGAAACATTGTTTCGTCTTACAAACTTTTCACCTTAAGAACCTCGTCCCGGAACCAATTAAGTTTGTAAGACAAGGTATCACTGTATTTGTTTTTGCATTTCTTAAAAAAAAACCTAAAACGTTCTCGCTTTTCATATATATTTTTCTTCCTATGTATTTATGTATTGGACAAATGAATAAATAAATAAAATAAATAAGTAAAAAGAAGTTTTTGCCTTCCTCGACTTCTCAGTCTGATCTTGGGAAATTTTCCTACAGGCACGGTTGCCAGTGTGTCATTGCCAGCAGAAACCTCGAACGGTTGACAGAGGTGAGTGGCTGCGAAATCCTGGTTGTTTTACTGTCCCATTTGGGATATTAGTAGCTTCTCAGTGAAGCAAAGAAGTCTCCCATTTTTTATGGTCTTGCAAAATTTCAGGAAGACTTGGAGAAATACTGATCCGCCTTTGCCACCTCTAAAGACTGGTTCTGATTGGGTCAGTGGCCCTGAAGGTGGATCAGTATTTCTCAAAACTGACAGCTTCAAGATTTATTAATTAATTAATTTATTAATTAATTTATTTTTATTTATTTATTTTTATTTATTATTATTTATTATTATTTATTTATTATTTATTTATTTATTTAGTTATTTATTTATTTATTTATTTATTTATTTATTTATTTATTTATTTATTTATTTATTTATTTATTTATTTGTCAAACAGTTATAGCAGTGTTTCCCAACCTTGGCAACTTGAAGCTATTTGGACTTCAACTCCCAGAATTCCCCAGCCAGCGAATGCTGGCTGGGGAATTCTGGGAGTTGAAGTCCAGATAGCTTCAAGTTCCCAAGGTTGGGAAACACTGAGCTCTAGGGTGATAATTTGTACATATAAAACATTAGATAAGTAATGATAAAAAGTAGACAATAGGACAGGGACGGTAGGCACAGTGGTGCGCTTATGCACGCCCCTTACAGACCTCTTAGAAAGGGGGAGAGGTCAATTATAGATAGTCTAAGGTTAAAGGTTTTGGGGTTAGGAGTAGAAACCACAGAATCAGGCAGTGCATTCCAGGCGTTGATTGCTCTGTTGCCGAAGTCGTATTTTTTGCAGTCAGGTTTGGAGCGGTTGACATTTAGTTTAAATCGATTTCGTGCTCGTGTGTTGTTGCGGTTGAAGGTGAAGTAGTCGTTAACAGGTAGGACACTTTGATATATGATTTTATGAACTATAATTAAGTCGGAACGGAGACGACGAGGTGAAGTCATTTGATGAACTTCACCTCTCAAAGTGCTGGCTGAGAAACTCTGGGAGTTGAAGTCCACAGACTTTTGAGCAACCCTTAGATTAGGTTGTGGTTGGGTTAATGTTTAATAACTATAATGCTGTTTATATTTGTGGCATTTGTGTGTACATGCTGCTAAAAAAATCCTTTTTAGAAAGGCAGCTCATTCTATCCCCTTTCTAAGTAGCAAAAATGAAGGAAATATTGCCAGTTGGGAGATCAATAGAGCCAAAAGTATTATCTTTAATTTTCTTAAATAAAGGTTTATGGGGAAATTAAAGTTTCTGGTTGACCCTATAAAACACATGGAAATCAATTGGTTTTCTACATGTTGCTAATCTTATTTATTTATTTATTTATTTATTTATTTATTTATTTATTTATTTGGTTGGTTGGTTGGTTGGTTGGTTGGTTGGTTGGTTGGTTGGTTGGTTGGTTGGTTAGTTAGTTAGTTAGTTAGTTAGTTAGTTAGTTAGTTAGTTAGTTAGTTAGTCCAATACACAATGAGGGTTTTAGTGGGTATATATCAATATACACATAGTAAAATACATGATGAAGGTTATAGAGGAGATACTCATAGTAAAATATATCTAAGAAATAATAGAAAAGAAGATATAGGAATAGAATATATCAATGAAAGAATAGAAGAAGAGATAGAGGAATAGAGGAAAGGTATAGGAGATATAGGAGAGCAATAGGACAGGGGACGGAAGGCACTCTAGTGCGCTTGTACTCGCCCCTTACTGACCTCTTAGGAATCTGGATAGGTCAACCGTAGATAATCTAAGGGTAAAGTGTTGGGGGTTTGGGGATGACACTATGGAGTCCGGTAATCAGTTCCACGCTTCGACAACTCGGTTACTGAAGTCATATTTTTTACAGTCAAGTTTGGAGCGGTTAATATTAAGTTTAAATCTGTTGTGTGCTCGTGTTGTTGTGGTTGAAGCTGAAGTAGTCACCGACAGGCAGGACGTTGCAGCATATGATCCTGTGGGCAATACTTAGATCTTGTTTAAGGCGTCTTAGTTCTAAACTTTCTAGGCCCAGGATTGAAAGTCTAGTCTCATAGGGTATTCTATTTCGAGTGGAGGAGTGAAGGGCTATTCTGGTGAAGTATCTTTGGACCTTTTCAAAGGTGTTAATGTCTGAGATGCAATATGGGTTCTAAACAGATGAGCTGTATTCGAGGATGGGTCTGGCAAAAGTTTTGTAAGATGTGGTAAGTAGTGTGAGATTGCCAGAGCAGAAGCTACGTAGGATTAGGTTTACAACTCTTGAAGCCTTCTTGGCTATATTGTTGCAGTGGGCTTTGGCACTTAAATCTTTTGTTATTAGCATACCAAGGTCTTTAACCGAGTGGGGGTTATCTGTGATAATTTGATTATTCAGTTCGTGTTTGGAGTTCAGATTCTTCTTCCCAATGTGTAGGACAGAGCATTTGCTAGTTGAGATTTGGAGTTGCCATGGCGGGGAAGGATTCTGGAAGTCACAAATATTGAAAGGGGAGAATCATGTTACAATTAAAAAGCGTTGAGAAAAAAAATCAACAACTTCAAGCACCACCCCAAATCTTTACTTCTCTTCACAGGCGGCCAAGAAACTCTCTGCAGCCACTGGCCAGCGATGCCTGCCCGTCTCCCTTGATGTACGTCAACCTCCAAGCATTTTGGCAGCTGTGGACAAGGCCCTCCGGGAATTTGAGAAGATCGACATCCTAGTTAACAGTGAGGGTTTGGATCCTCTTGGAGGCTGGGAAGTTCTCCCCATCTGCCGGGAATGGGTGGTCCCCGAAGGGTGATCTTTTTTGGGTGCAGGAGAGGTTCTTATGGTTGAATGCATAAATGGCCCAGTGTGCTCTTTCATACCAATCCTCTGCACCCATCTCCACCTTTAGAAGATCTGTTGAACAACAATCCAACAGCCATCCAACCCCAAAGAAGCTCTGTCTCAAGAATCAAGAACGTTGGAGTCTGTATAACATATTTTTGGAGTGCAGTGGTACCTCTACTTAAGAACTTAATTCGTTCCGCGACCAGGTTCCTAAGTAGAAAAGTTTGTAAGTAGAAGCCATTTGTCCCTTAGGAATCAATGGAAAAGCAAATAATGCGTGCAAACCCATTAGGAAAGAAACAAAAGCTTAGAATTTGGGTGGGAGGAGGAGGAAGAAGAAGAGGAGGAGGAGAGTCGCTGCCTAGAGCGAAGGGAGTGTTTCTTTTCTCTGGGCGCTGGCAGAGGTTTATTCCCTCTCCAAGCGCCCAGAGAAAGGAAAATGCTTTGTTTGCTCTGGATTGCCAAAGCCTCCTTAAGCACCACCAAAAGGCTCCTCTGGCAGCCCAGAAAAGCCCGAGATGGCCGGGATTAAAGGGGGAATGGAAGGAAACTGGCCGGACCTTTGTGCCACTCTCAAATTTCCTGGGAAATATTTCTGGGCTTGGGTTCTTAAGTAGAAAGAGGTTAAGAAGAGGCAAAAAAATCTTAAACATCTGGTTCTTATCTAGAAATGTTCTTAAGTAGAGGCGTTCTTAGGTAGAGGTACCACTGTATAAGATGCACCAGAGTATAAAACACACCTTAGTTTGGGGTGAGGAAAATAGGGGGAAAAAATCTACCTACCAGGCATTCATCTGGCTAGCGTCCTTAATCTGGTCAGCTTCAGCACATTATTTTATCCTCTGATTAGGGCTTAAAAAAAACCTTATTCAAAGAGAGTAACAATGAAAGAGCCTGCAAACTGGAAGGGCTGGGAACATTGTGAGCACTTTGTTAGGGTTGGAAACTTATTCAAAGCAAGTAGAACAATGAAAAAAAAAGCCTATAAAGATTTAGGGCTGGAAAGGCATTCTTCAGAGAGAGTAACAATGAAAAAGCTTGCAAAGTCAGAGCTGGGAAGATTGTTAGCACCTAGTTAGGGCAAGGAAAATATGGGGGGGGGGGAAATCGACTGGCTAGCGTCCTTAGTCTGGTCAACTTTAGCACATCACTTTATCTCCTGATTAGGGCTGGGAAAACACCCTTTTTTGGACGGAGTAGCAATGAAAACAAGCCTGCAAAGACTTAAGGCTGGAAAAAAACTTCGGAGTAGCAATGAAAACAAGGTTGCAAGCTGGAAAGATCATTGGCACCTCGTTAGGGCTGGGAAAAAAGCTCTGGAAAAGCTACATTTGGAGTATAAGACGCAGCCAAATTTACAGCCTCTTTTAAGGGAGGGAAAGGTGCATCTTATACTCCGGAAAATACAGTAATTGATCAATTAGGGTTGATGACCACCTCTGTTCAACATGTCTCAGGAACTGTATTTCTCAACCTTGGCAACTTGAAGATGAGTGTGACTTCAACTCCCAGAATACCCCAGGCAGCATGGAATTCTGGGAGTTGAAGTCCATCCATCTTCAAGTTGCCAAGGTTGAGAAGCTCTGTTCTAGAGCCCCTATTTTCATGATGCAAGTGTGAGACTGATATTTAGTTTAAAAAACCCCTATCGCTAGCTAAACACCTTGGCCAATAGACAGATGGTGCATCTAGCTTAATTTCAAACATGGCTCCCTACATCAAGGATCCAACCAATTCGATTTAATAATGGAATGTGTTTAGAGAATAGAATAGAATTCTTTATTGGCCAAGTGTGATTGGACACACAAGGAATTTGTCTTTGGTGCAGATGCTCTCAGTGTACATAAAAGGAAAAGATACATTTGTCAAGAATCATGGGGTACAACACAATGATTGTCATAGGGGTCAAATAAGCAATGAGGAAACAATATTAATAAAAGTCTTAAGGATACAAGAGCCGGGGTGGCGCAGCAGGTAGAGGCCACTGAAGCTGACTTGTAGATCTGAAGGTGAGCGGTTCAAATCTCATCACCGGCTCAAGGTTGACTCAGCCTTCCATCCTTACGAGGTGGGTAAAATGAGGACCTGGATTGTGGGGGCAATATGCCTGCTCTGTTTAAAAAGTGCTATTGCTAACATGTTGTAAGCCGCCCTGAGTCTAAGGAGAAGGGCGGCATAAAAATCGAATGAATGAATGAATGAATGAATGAATGAATGAATGAATGAATGAATGAATGAATAAATAAATAAATAAATACAAGCAACAAGTTACAGTCATACAGTCATATGTGGGAGGAGACGGGTGATAGGAATGATGGGGAAAAAACTAGTAGTAATAGTAGTGCAGACTTAGTAAATAGTTTGACAATGTTGAGGGAATTATTTGTTTAGCAGAGTGATGGCGTTTGGGAAAAAACTGTCCTTGTGTCTAGTTGTTCTGATGTGCAATGTTCTATAGCATCGTTTTGAGGTTAGGAGTTGAAACAGTTTATGTCCAGGATGCGAGGGGTCAGTAAATACTTTCACTGCCTTCTTTTTGACTCATGCAGTATACAGGTCCTCAAGGGAAGGCAGGTTGGCATCAATTGTTTTGTTCTGCAGTTCTGATTCTCCTCTGAGGTCTGGGTCGGTCCTGTTGGGTTGCAGCACCAAACCAGACAGTTATAGAGGTGCAGATGACAGACTCAATGATTCCTCTGTAGAACAGCTCCTTGGGCAGTTTGAGCTTCCTGAGCTGGCGCAGAAAGAACATTCTTTGTTGTGCTTTTTCAATGACGTTTTTGATGTTAGGTGACCATTTTAGGTTTATTAGGATATCATCATGTGTAATAGCTTCTGTGGTGGTACTTCTTCCCATATAGTGAGAACATATGAATTCAGGTCTTAAAAGACTGCCGTCCAACAGGTCACACACTCTCTGTCATGTTCCTCAGATGCTGCCGGGAACTTTCTTTGTCCTGCTAGCTCTTTATCATTCAACGGTTACAAAACGGTGATCGAAATCGACACTTTGGGCACCTACAACGTCTCCAAAGTCCTGTATGAAAAATATCTTCAGGTAAGTAAGAGGCTCTCGGTTGTCTGGGAAATCCTTGACTTGCAGCCATTCGCTTAGTGACCGAAGCTACACCAGCACTGAAAAACAAATGGCCTGGGAAGCAGCTCTGACTGCACCAAGGCAGCAGCTGTCTCATAGTGCTTCCTTCCTTGCAGACTGGTTTTTCAGATAGACTGTCTCTGGTCCCGGAAGTTCCACCTTCTTACCAAAGGCTGTAAAAATAGGGTTGCAGCAGACCCCATGGTCAAGTGATCCAAATTCAAGCAATTGCCAACTGGCACGTGTGTATAACAGTTGCACTGACTTGGGGTTGTGTGACCTCCATTTATCTATCTATCTATCTATCTATCTATCTATCTATCTATCTATCTATCTATCTATCTATCTATCTTTCTTTCTTTCTTTCTTTCTTTCTTTCTAACTATCTATCTATCTATCTACCTACCTATCATCTATCTATCTACCTACCTACCTACCTACCTATCATCCATCCATCCATCCATCCATTATCTATCTATCTATCTATCTATCTATCTATCTACCTACCTACCTACCTACCTACCTACCGTCCGTCTGTCTGTCTCTCTATCTACCTACCTCCCTACCTATCATCCATCCATCCATCCATCTACCTACCTACCTATCATCCATCTGTCTGTCTCTCTGTCTGTCTGTCTGTCTATCTATCTACCTACCTTCCTACCTCACTACCTGCCTGTCTGTCTGTCTGTCTGTCTGTCTGTCTGTCTGTCTATCTATCTATCTATCTATCTATCTATCTATCTATCTATCTATCTATCTACCTACCTACCTACATAATAATAATAATAATAATAATAATAATAATAATAATAATAATAGTAATTTATTAGATTTGTATGCCGCCCCTCTCCGAGGACTCGGAGCGTCTCACAATAACAATACAAAATGTACAAATCTAATGTTAAAAGAACAATTTAAAACCCTTATAAAAAACAAACACACAACCTAACAGACCATATATAAAAAAACATAGTAGCTAAGGGGCATATCAGTTTCTCCATGCCTGGCGACATAGATGGGTTTTCTATCTAATTTATTTATTTATTTTATTATTTTATTAATTGGATTTGCATGCCGCCCTTCTCCAAGGACTCGGGGCGGCTTACTACATATAAAAAGAACAATAATACAAATCCTAAATCCAATTAATATAAAACCCACTTATCTAATCTAAAATCCCCATTATATTAAAAATCAATCATTCCCACTCAACAACAACAACATACATATCATTCGTCGGCCAGGGGGCTAAAGTCTAATGGCCCCAAACTTGGCGGTACAGATGTAACCTTTTGAAGCCTTCTGACAAATTGATGAGGAAGACCGACCCGCTAACGGCCACAAGATGCACTTCGCTAGGTTCACTTAATAACCGGGCGACTAACTCATCAACTTCAGTGGTTCGCTTAAACACTGAAGCAAGAAAGGTCGTAAAACAGGGCGAAATCCACTTAACGAAATGTCTCACTTAATAACGTACATTTGGGGCTCAGTTGTGGTCGTAAATTGAAGATTACCTGTGCAGTTAAGACCAGGATTTCTGTGGTTACGACGTCTTTTGTTGTGGGAATGAATCACTCCACTTATGGCCCCATCTTGATGTTTTTTATTTATATTTATTTATATATATATATATGTGACATATATATATATTTGTTTTCGTAGATTTTCACGGGTATGTGTATGTAGATTGTTCTGAGTTCGGGTTTTGACCCATGTAATATTTTGAGTGTCTATGCGACGTTTCGGTGAAATCACATTCACCATCATCAGGCTGAAGTTATAAGCTTCGTGCTGCTGTAAATATAGTATAAACTATATAGTATAATATAATATAAATAAACTATATTTACAGCAGCACGAAGCTTACAGTTTCAGCCTGATGATGGTGAACGTGATTTCACCGAAACGTCGCATAGACATGCAAAATATTACACGAGGCAACCGCAAACTCAGAACAATCTACATATATATATTATTTTCAAATTTAACTGTTGGAAGTGCAAAAAAGAAATTGGTTCTTACTATCATCTATGGTGGACTTGCCAAAAACTTAAACTTTACTGGAATAATGTAGAAAGATGGTTAAGGGAAATTACGCAACAAGAAATTAGGAGAATGCCAGAATTTTTTTAAATTAGGTATTACAAATAATAAATATAAAAAAGAAATATATTATTTAATAACTCATATTTTAGTAGCTGCTAGGATTGTCTTTGCACAAAGATGGAAAGAAATGGAAATACCTAAAGAAGAGGAGGCATTTAGGAAAATTATAGAATGTGCAAAGCTAGAGATGATGACGAGGCGGTTGAATAATCAAGAAGAATCAGAATTTTTTAATTCCTCTGTGGACATCCCTGACTGGACATTTCACCCTGGGAGAGATGAGGCTTCAGTTCGCCGCTTGCCGTTTTATTCTATTTCTTAAATGCCACAAGGCATCTTTAGATGTTGACCTCAACCTTTCCGCTTGCTTTCTCCATGTAGGAAAATGGCGGCAGCATTGTCAACATCACAGCGACCCTCAGCTACAGGGGCCAGGCTCTCCAGATGCATGCTGGGACCGCCAAGGCGGCCGTAGGTATGAAGACCCACTACTCTGCGTCCCCTCTTTTTTTCTCACTGGTAGCTCTGTCCAAGGTTGAGGGCCTCACTCGCTGAGGATGATGGATATTGCCACATACCTCCCAGAGACCAATAAGAACACCCAGAGTTGGCCTCCTCCGGGTCCCGTCGACAAAGCAATGCAGGTTGGTGGGCCCTTCTCTGTGGCCGCCCCAGCTCTATGGAACCATTACCCCTCTACTGGCCTTCCGTAAGGCCACAAAGACCTGGCTTTGCCAGCAAGCCTGGGGGGCCATGAACTAACAATTGACAGGGCCACATGAATGGTATATATGTATGGGATTACGACTGCTTTATATTAGCTGGGTTTCTTTTAATACTGGGTTTTACATAGTTTAGATTATATTCGACTTCTTTTTATTGCTCTGTACCTATTTGTATTTCGGAACCGCCTTCTGTCGCACGGTTAGGTCCCACAGAGTTCGCCTTCTCTGGGTCCTGTCGACTAAGCAATGCCGTCTGGCGGGACCAAGGAGAAGAGCCTTCTCTGTGGCGGCCCCGGCCCTCTGGAATCAACTCCCCCTGGAGATTAGAACTGCCCCCACCCTCCTTGCCTTTTGCAAGCACCCCCCCTATGTCGCCAGGCTTGGGGAAGTTGATATTCTCCTTAGCTACTATGATTTATGCAGCTGCGAGAGCAGTCATGGGCTTACCCAGGTATGCCCATGTTTCACCATCACTCCGCAGTCTGCATTGGCTGCCGATCAGTTTCTGGTCACAATTCAAAGTGTTGGTTATGACCTTTAAAGCCCTTCATGGCATCGGACCAGAATATCTCCGAGACCGCCTTCTGCAGCACGAATCCCAGCGACCGATTAGGTCCCACAGAGTGGGCCTCCTCTGGGTCCCGTCAACTAAACAATGTCGGTTGGCGGGACCCAGGGGGAGAGCCTTCTCTGTGGCGGCACCGACTCTCTGGAACCAACTCCCCCCAGAGATATCAGAACTGCCCCTACTCTTCCTGCCTTCCGTAAACTCCTCAAAACCCACCTTTGCCGTCAGGCATGGGGGAACTAAACATCTCCCCCTGGGCACATTTAATTTATACATGGTATGCCTGTGTGTGTGTCTGTTAGTATATGGGGTTTTTAAAATCTTTAAATATTTTAATTAATTGAATTATTTATGATTTGTTTTACACTTGTTGTGAGCCGCCCCGAGTCTTCGGAGAGGGGCGGCATACAAATCCAAATAATAAATAAATAAATTTTTGTATGGTTTGGTTGGGTTGTGTGATTAATTTTTATGATAAGGGTTCTAATCTTTTTTTAAAAATATTGGGTTTGTACATTGTGTATTGTGTTGTGAGCCGCCCTGAGTCTTCGGAGAGGGGTGGCATACAAATCTAGTAAATTATTATTATTAATTATTAATATTAATATTTTAATTATTAATATTAATATTAATATAATTAATATTGATATTGATATTAATATTGATATTAATATTGTAAGCCGCCCGAGTCCTTCAGGATTCCTTCAAGTCACATGATTGTCAAGCCACTCCCACTTGGTCACATGGCTGGCAAGCCACACTCAAAAAATAAGCCACGCCCAAAGTGTGGTAGTAACATTTTTTGCAGGCCTGCACTGGCCAAGGGCCAAGAATACATGTTCTTGATTGGGACCATGATTGTGTATCTCCAAATTATGCTTTCATTTCATGAGCTGTATTCTCTTCCTCCTTCAAAAAAAAAGGGGTCTTAATCCTGAAAGAAAGGCAGGGGCTAGATGAATCAGAAGTTGGAATGAAGATTGCCGGGAGAAATATCAAGAACCTTAGATATGCAGATGATACCACTATAATGTCAAAAAATGAAGAGAAACGAAAGAGCCTCTTGATGCGGGTGAAGAAGGAGAGCACAAAAGCTGGCTTGAAACTCAACATTAAGAAAACTAAGATCATGGCATCTGGCCCTCTCACTTCCTGGCAAATAGATGGGGGAGAAATGGAGGTAGGGACATATTTTATTTTCCTGGGCTCCAAGATCACCGCAGATGGGGACTACAGGCAGATTTTAAAAGACACTTGCTCCTGGAGAGGAAAGCTATGGCAAATCTAGACAGCATACTGAAAAAACAGAGACAAACAAAAGCGTGTATAGTCAAGGCTGTGGTTTTCCCGGTTGCAATGTATGGCTGTGAAAGTTGGACCATAAGGAAGGGTGAGCGTCAAATTGAGGCCTTTGACCTCTGGTGCTGGAGAAGACTCCTGCGAGTCCCTTGGACTGCAAGGCGATCCAACCAGTCAGTCCTAGAGGAGATCAACCCTGACTGCTCTTTAGAAGGCCAGATCCTGAAGATGAAACTCAAAGACTTTGGCCACCTAAGGAGAAGGGAGGACTCGCTGGAGAAGAGCCGAATGCTGGGAATGATTGAGGGCAAAAGAAGAAGGGGGCGACAGAGAATGAAGTGGCTGGATGGAGTCACTGAAGCAGTCGGTGTGAGCTTAAATGGACTCCAGAGGATGATAGAGGACAGGAAAGGCTTGGAGGAACGTTGTCCATGGGGTTGCGATGGGTCAGACATGGCTTCACAACTAACAGCCATAACAACATGAAGCCCTCTATAGCAGTGGTTCCCAACCTAGGGGTCGGGACCCCTTTGGGTCCTTGGGAAAGGACAAATTTCCCATGGTGTTAGGAACTAAAGCTTCTATTCTGGAACATATTTTTACAGTCCAACCAATCAGGTGTTTACAGTGGGGGTGTCTTTCTAACCTTCCTGCCAATCAGGAACATTGATTGGCAGGACAAGGGGACACAATCTGAAGTTAGTTGGGGGAAAGATCAAAAGCAACATGAGAAAATATTATTTTACTGAAAGAGTAGTAGATCCTTGGAACAAACTTCCAGCAGACGTGGTAGATAAATCCACAGTAACTGAATTTAAACATGCCTGGGATAAACATATATCCATCCTAAGATAAAATACAGGAAATAGTATAAGGGCAGACTAGATGGACCATGAGGTCTTTTTCTGCCGTCAGACTTCTATGTTTCTATGTTTAAAGCTCTGTTGGGAGAATTGGTGCTAGACTTATGATTGGGGGTCACCACAACACGAGGAACTGTATTAAGGTGCCGTGGTATTAGAAAGGTCGAGAACCCCTGCTCCTTAGTCTTTTGAATCACGAAACTCTCTATAGTTCTAATTTTGGACTTCCCCGGGGCTATTCTGAGTATTTTTAAACCCATCTGTCTCTTCACAGAGGCTATGACGAAGCACCTGGCTGTGGAGTGGGGGCCCCAACGAATTAGAGTGAATAGTGTCGCCCCTGGTCCCATCTCGGGCACAGAGGGGTACCGTCGCTTAGGTAAGTCTTCTGAAGTGAGAACAGCTTGTAAGGTAACTTCTAAGACAGCTTCTGAGAGAGCTACTAAGACAACATTCCAGTCTTCTGAGAGAACAGCTGTTGAAAAAGGTGACTATATATAAAGTGTGGGGTAAGAATTATTGGAGATTTGTTTGAGGAAA
Organism: Erythrolamprus reginae; assembly: GCF_031021105.1. Lineage (NCBI taxonomy): Eukaryota > Metazoa > Chordata > Lepidosauria > Squamata > Dipsadidae > Erythrolamprus > Erythrolamprus reginae. Next base: position 43,848,528 of record NC_091958.1, read on the forward strand.
AGCAAACTGGTAAATAGTAGTATAAAATAGATGCAAAACTGCGACATTAATTAATGATTGGAAAAATGTATAATTACACAGGTCTACAAAAAGATTTTTTTTGTAATCATCGCAGTTGATCTTCTACTTTTCTGAATCATTTTTTGTTCTGATTTCAAAAATGTATATAGTTTTTCTGTAGCAGGTCTAGTTTCCATGGAGAAGCATCATCATTATAAGATATAGGAAATATACTGGCGACATTAAGAAAAAGTAGTTACCATATACATTGAAAATGTAGAAATAACGTAATAACAAAAATGCTTCTATATCAGAAACTTTAAGTGACAGAGCAAAACTAAGCATGTTTTTGGAATCGGCACATCAAACTCCATAAAACAGACATACAGTATTACCTTTGCTAATGATTTTTTTGGTGTTGACCAGTGTTATGTATGTTTTGATATGTTTTATGGTATATGCATAGATGTGTACATGGAAACTATGGAGAAAAAATAAAAATAAATAAATAACATGTCACAAATAAAAAAGCATAAATAAGAACAGCATTAAAAACAGAATTATAAAACTATGTATTACAGTGTTCCCTCGCTTTTCGCCGGGGATACGTTCTGAGACCGCCCACGAAAGTCGAATTTCCGCGAAGTAGAGATGCGGAAATAAATACACTATTTTTGGCTATGAACAGTATCACAAGCCTTCCCTTAACACTTTAAACTTCTAAATTGCAATTTTCCATTCCCTTAGCAACCATTTAGATTATTACTCACCATGTTTATTTATTAAAGTTTATTAAAAAAAATATTTATTAAAGGCAGATGAAAGTTTGGCGATGACATATGACGTCATCGGGGGGGGGGAACCGTGGTATAGGGAAAAAAGTATTTTTTAATTAATATTTTTTAAAAACCGTGGTATAGACTTTTTGCGAAGTTCAAACCCGCGAAAATCAAGGGAACACTGTATAAGATAATTAGTTATTGGAACAATTAGTTCAATAGATTTGTAAGATCAAAATAAGATGTGAATTTGATGCGCAGCGATTAATGCATAGGTTATTGTAATGTTTTAATATTGGATGGAGAAAAGGTATATTTTAAGAGGTTTATTAAATATATAAGATATTATATGTTTGTAGAGTCCTTCTGTGAAAGAAAAAGATACAAGAGTCTCCATTGAATTACAAAGTAAAAAAGGAAAATTTGTATATGTTTGATAATAAGCTTGATATTGTGTTGGAAACACAACACAATCGTTTTTTATTCTATGTTGGAGAAAATAAAAAAAATAGGTTTAAAAAAAACAGAATTCAAAGATAGGGTTGTTATTATTATTATTATGCCGCCCCAAGTCTATGGAGAGGGGCGGCATACAAATCTAATAAATAATATTTATTAGATTTGTATGCCGCCCCTCTCTGCAAACTCGTAGAGTGTTTGCAGGGTTAAAAACTTTAAAGGCTCAAAAAGGTGGAGAGGACCCTCTCACCACACCAACTATTTCATCAGGATTGCCTAAAATTAATAATGACAGCGTGGTGGCCGCCATTTTGTTTTTTTGGACCACACCATGTGGAAACCACTGGGATTGGTCTGTGGGCTAATGTCCTTCCACGCTCCTGGTTCTTCTTAAACGGGCCAACGTCATGCTTTTCTTTTGTTCTAGTTCCACCCAGCTTGGAATCCAACCACTACTTCCAGAACATTCCCCTCCAGCGGGCCGGGAACAAGACCGAGATCGCTCATAGCGTCCTCTATCTGGTCAGCCCGCTCTCGTCGTACGTGACCGGCACAACGCTTGTGGTGGACGGTGGACACTGGATGACCGCGGAGAATTCCTTTCCCTCACTGTTGGGTATAGCTAAGCTATAGGTGAAGTTTCTTTCCCGCTCGGTGACTTTGCAAGCAGGTCTCCTCTGAGTCACCTGGTCCAGGTTGCATTCCCTGCCATAGCGCAGAAGTGTTTTTAAAGTCTTTCGAAAGGCCAGGAGGGTGGGAGCAGTTCGAATCTCCGAGGGGAGTTGATTCCAGAGGGCCGGGGCCACCACAGAGAAGGCCCTTCCTTGTGGTCCTGCCAGGCAGCACTGCTTGGCTGACGGGACCCAGAAAAGGCCAACTCTGTGAGATCTGACCGGCCTCTGACTTATAGGGAGGAACACGCTTTGCCCAGTCAAAGAATCTAAAGTTAACTCTCTCTTGGTCCCCTGGAATGTGCCCCCTCCCTCCTGGGGAATCCAGACTACATTCCACTACATAAGAGAATTTATCTTTTGGTTTAGTACAGTACAGCAGGAGTCCCCAACCCCTGGTCCATAGATCTGCATCGGTTCACAGCATACCAGCGACTGGTCCACGCAAACAAGTGTAGACCCATCCGTGGGATGCAGGCAGCATGCAATACCACGCCCCTTCCCTTCTGGTCCACAGAAAAGCCTTTCTCCATGGACCAGGTCCCTGGTGCCTCAAAGCTTTTGGGCCACTGCACTGCAGTGTTTTCCAAACTTTGCAACTTTTTAAGATGTGTGGATATCAGTTCCTAGAATCCTGCTGGCTGGGCTAGTCTGGAAGTTGGTGTCCGTTTGGACAGCTGAGGAATTCTGGGAGTTGAAGTCCATACTGTATATCTTTAAAGTTGCAAAGAGTGGGTGATACTGGCTTAATGCATCATGCAAACCCAGCTATTTAGGCTTATCATGTAATGTACAGCATAGCCTGTTTATCATGGTTAAAGCAGTGTAGTCGGGCAACAGGGAAAGCAAGTAGGATGCTTGGCTGCATAGCTAGAGGTATAACAAGCAGGAAGAGGGAGATTGTGATCCCCTTATATAGAGCGCTGGTGAGACCACATTTGGAATACTGTGTTCAGTTCTGGAGACCTCACCTACAAAAAGATATTGACAAAATTGAACGGGTCCAAAGACGGGCTACAAGAATGGCGGAAGGTCTTAAGCATAAAACGTATCAGGAAAGACTTCATGAACTCAATCTGTATAGTCTGGAGGACAGAAGGAAAAGGGGGGACATGATCGAAACATTTAAATGTGTTAAAGGGTTAAATAAGGTTCAGGAGGGAAGTGTTTTTAGTAGGAAAAGTGAACACAAGAACAAGGGGACACAATCTGAAGGTAGTTGGGGGAAAGATCAGAAGCAATGTGAGAAAATACTATTTCACTGAAAGAGTAGTAGATCCTTGGAACAAACTTCCAGCAGACGTGGTTGGTCAATCCACAATAACTGAATTTAAACATGCCTGGGATAAACATAGATCCATTGTAAGATAAAATGCAGGAAATAGTATAAGGGCAGACTAGATGGACCATGAGGTCTTTTTCTGCCGTCAGTCTTCTATGTTTCTATGGTTGGATAAACCATGATAAAATTCTATGGCTTGGCACCAAATATAGCCACAGTTAATATTTGAGGCCAATTGGCTACGTGGTTCTAATTCAGTTGGGCGAGGGACAGAAATCTGAAAGGGAGTAAATTTGATCTGAAGGGGAGTAAATTTGAAATCAATAGGCAGAGCGGATTCCCCTTTGGACCCTCCACTTCCATCTCTCCCTGCTGTTCCGTAATTAGGCTGGGCTTTAAATGGATCACCAATAAACCCCACAAGCAATTCAAAGTTCACAAGAACTTGTCTTTCTGGCTTTAAAAAAAAAAAGAGGAAAAGATGATACCTTAGCCCTTTTTTTAAATCCTTTTGTCTGTGTTATGCCTAGTTTATGTCATTAGAATCTTATGAGTTGGAAGGGGCCTGAGAGGTCATCAAGCCCAACAAGTCTACGGAGAGGGGCGGCATACAAATCTAATAAATAATAATAATAATAATAATAATAATAATAATAATAATAATAATAGTAATAATAATAATAATAATTGTTGTTGTTGTTGTTGTTATTATTATTTATTGGATTTGTATGCCGCTTCTCTCCGTAGACTCGGGGCGGCTAAAAACAATAATAAACACAACATGTACAATCCAATAATAAAAAACAACTAAAAACCCCTATTATAAAACCAAACATACACACAAACATACCATGCATAACTTGTAATGGCCTAGGGGGAAGGAATATCTCAACTCCCCCATGCCTGGCGGTATAAGTGAGTCTTGAGTAGTTTACGAAAGACAGGGAGGGTGGGGGCAATTCTAATCTCCGAGGGGAGTTGGTTCCAGAGAGCCGGGGCCGCCACAGAGAAGGCTCTTCCCCTGGAGCCCGCCAAACGACATTGTTTAGTCGACGGGAACTGGAGAAGGCCAACTCTGTGGGACCTTATCGGTCGCTGGGATTCGTGCGGTAGCAGGCGGTTCCAGAGGTAATCTGGTCCAATGCCATGTAGGGCTTTAAAGGTCATGACCAACACTTTGAATTGTGACCGGAAACTGATCAGCAGCCAATGCAAGCCACGGAGTGTTGAAGAAACATGGGCAAATCTGGGAAGCCCCACGATGGCTCTCGCGGCTGCGTTCTGCACGATCTGAAGTTTCCGAACGCTTTTCAAAGGCAGCCCCATGTAGAGAGTGTTGCAGTAATCGAACCTCGAGGTGATGAGGGCATGAGTGACCGTGAGCAATGACTCCCTGTCCAAATAGGGCCGCAAGTGGTGCACCAGGCGAACCTGGGCAAACGCCTTCCTCGCCACAGCCGAAAGATGATGTTCCAATGTCAGCTGTGGATCGAGGAGGACGCCCAAGTTGCGAACCCTCTCTGAGGGGGTCAATAGTCCCCCCCCCCAGGGTAATGGACGGACAGATGGAATTGTCCTTGGGAGGCAAGACCCACAGCCACTCCTCCAGGCACTGCTTCGTTGACTGGACATGGGGTGGACATGTATAACTGAGTATCATAATAATAATAATAATAATAATAATAATAATAATAATAATAATAATAATAATAACAACCCTGCACGCTATAGAATTATACTGCTGGATAAACTATCCAGCCTCTGTTTTCAAACCGCCAGTGAAGAGTACAATACTGTAATTCAGTTGTTGTTAAGTTTTGCTTCATCACGAACCCTCTGTAAGTATCGTTGATGGCCATGGACCCTCAAGACCTAAAATTTAAACCATAGCATTTTTTCCTCAAGCCTTCACAGGCCTCCTGTGATGAACCCAGAGGTCTACGGGCCAAAGTTTAAGAATCACTGCTTTGATCCATTCTGCGGATTGATAGGTCTTGGAGTCAATGTCTATGGAGATTCTGAGTCCTCCAAGTCATGGTTGTCCCAAAGGTGCTTTTATCAAGAGGCAAATGGACTTTCTGTTTTTTCTTTGAAGATGTTTCGCTTCTCATCCAAGAAGCTTCTTCAGCTCTGGGGGATGGAAGGATTTATGTTCCTTGCAGACAAAGCTGGTCATTTGCACCCTTTTAGAGGGTCCTTGAGGCCACTTGGAGGTTTATCTGTGTCCCTAAGGTCACCTGAGTAATGCAAATGGTTCCTGTAGTCTGCAATTTTTTCTTCTGGAAATCTATCCCTATGCCCATGCCATTCAAAGGGTGTCCATCCCAAATTGTATAGCTAAAGGTCTGTAGAGATTCTCAGTCCTCCAGGGCATGGTTGTCCCAAAGATGCTTTTTCAGGAGGCAACTGGACTTCCTTGTTTTTTTTTTCTTTTGAAGATGTTTCACTTCTCATCCAAGATGCTTCTTTAGTTCTCACCCACCATCCAGTCAGAGCTGAAGAAGCTTCTTAGATGAGAAGCGAAATGTCTTCAAAGAAAAACCAGAAACTCCAGTGGCCTCTTGAAAAAGCACCTTTGGGACTCTTAAGGTCATGTTCTTCTTAACATCTGATCCACATCCTTCTAGTTTCACCCCCTGGAGCAAGTAAGAATAAGTCCAAACCTTCTATAATGGGACAGTCCTTCAGATATTTGAAGAGGACTACCACATCCCCATCCAACCTATTTGTTATAGCCTCATCTCTCTTTTTCTACAGCAATTCCAGTTAGTTCTTTTTTCCCCACCTACCACATCCCACCTAATTTTCAATGTTCTAAAGGCCGATTTCTGTGTTGGAACTGCAAAATCTTAGGTATGATCCTATGTAAAGGACCCTACGTGGATTTCAACTCCCTATGTAAATGGTTTGTAATAATCTTGGAGTAATCTTGGAAGTGCCGGCAGACCAGACGGCAGTCGGATAAGAGGCACCTGAGTCTGCAGAGAGAATGGGGCATAGCAAACATCTCAGAAGGGGCCCTCCCTACTTTCTTGGGCTATAAAGGTGATGGGAGAGAAATATACTTTCAGACCTGCAAGATTCTATTAATGTAACCTTACAATAAAGTTAGAGATAGTCCTTCTAGGCATGCTCTGGATTGTCAGAGTTTGTTGCAGTAGTCAAATCCAGAAAGCACACGCAGATAACTGATTCAGGATTCATTAACTTCTCTTATATACATAACACATATTATAACAGCAGATAGAGCATTCCAGGCAAAAAACACAGGCAGAGGAGAGAACAGTTTCAGTTTTGGTCAGCAGACTAGCTTCTGCACAGACTCAGATCTCATCACAACATGCTTCAGTTTCTGTTTCCAAACAGTCCCCATTGGCTGATCTGTTGCCATGCCTATTCATCTATTCCAGTTCATGAATATTCTGACATGTATTTCTTTGTCAGGTGGACAACAATCTTGACAAGCCTGAAAGTACATCTATTCCCCACGGACTTTATAGTCTGACCCTGAGTTTGCTACTCATCTACTTGATCGTTTCTGATCTGAAATATGATCCTTTGTCCCAATATGCATAACTTTGCACTTGTTTAGGTTGAAATGCATTTGCCCCCTTGTTGCCCACTCACTCAATTCTAAGGTCACTTATAAATATCACCACTCCCCAAGTCTACCTTTTGAATTCCACAATATGTTTTATTTATTTATTAATCAGATTTGTATGCCGCCCCTTTCCGCAGACTCGAGGCGGCTTACAGCAATAATAATACAATGTAAACAAATCCAATATTTAAGTGTAAGTTAATTTAAAACCCCAATTTAAAAACCAATCATACATACTAACATACCATGCATAAATTTTATAAGCCTAGGGGGAGGGAAAGTCTCAATTCCCCCATGCCTGACGACAGAGGTGGGTTTTAAGGAGCTTATGAAAGGCAAGGAGGGTGGGGGCAACTCTGATATCTGGGGGGAGTTGGTTCCAAAGGGTCGGGGCCGCCACAGAGAAGGCTCTTCCCCTGGGTCCCACCAAACGACATTGTTTAGTCGACGGGACCCGGAGAAGGCCCACTCTGTGGGACCTAACTGGTCGCTGGGATTCGTGCGGCAGAAGGCGGTCCCGGAGATATTCTGGTCCGGTGCCATGAAGGGCTTTATAGGTCATAACCAACACTTTGAATTGTGAATTTCAAGGTCATATTTCTCTACTCTGGATATTTCTTGTTGTCCCCCCTTCCATCTATTTGAATATCCCATCAAGGTCACTTCCTGTCTCCTTGGTTTGTTACAGATTTCTGGAGCACGGAACTAAAGAGAGAAAAATGAGGAATGGACCCCGGATATTTTATGGAAGCATCTTCAGTTCTTCTCCGCAAACCGTCTGTAGCATTATATGGATAATGGGCACTCACCTTTCCTAGTTACAAAGGTAGTTTAGGTAACCTGGGCCAAGCTGGCTTGTAGGATAGGGTCTTTGTCGCACAAGGATTGGTGATGGTGGTGGCACAAAAAGCTACAGACTGCATCTTGCTCACCCACAACCAGAAGGGTGGTTGAGGCCGAAGTCCACCAGCGGCAGAAACTGCTTTGACTATGATTGGATTGTAAACCTTCGTATCATTCCCAGTTCATTCTCAATCCCAATTTCGGGTCCCACGTGGTGAGTCTGCATTTATCAGGCTCCTGCTGTGTGTGACATCATCTGCCCCAGGTCTACACCCCTAATAAAATAAATACTCTACTTTTCAACAAACTCCTTTTATTACAACCCTGCAAATCCCCTAATTTGGGGCGGAATCAGGGCGACAGGATAGAGCTGAGCATTTACTGACCGGATACCCTTCCTGATGCCATGCAGAAGTTCTTGTTCGTCTTGTAGTTCTGTCAACCCATTCAGTAGCCATTCCAAGGAAAGATTTGCTCCGGGATGGTTGGATGTGTTTGATGGAATATTGTAGAGATGGTCAACCCTTATTTCTTCCCAGGGTCTGTACTTTTTAAATTCCTGATCACTGGGACGGGGGCACAGGGCAATTGCTTACAGCAGGGGTGTCCAAACCTGTCCACTTTAAGACATGTGAACTTCAAGTTCCAGAATTCCCCAGCTGCCCCATGCTGACTGGGGAATTCTGGGAGTTGAAGTCCACTAGTCTTAATAAGCTGCCAAGGTTTGACAGCCCCAGCTTAAAGGGTGACACCAAAGTTTCTCGCCTTTTTAAAAATGTGGTGGTGGTGAACTTATACAACGTGCTAAGAGCAGGAATGGGCCTTGTATGTTCTAACCTCCAAAATTATTATTTTTGAAAATGATTTTTAAAAATGCCCTTATTATAGTGGCAAAAACAATTCTGAAGCTGGATCCTCATCTCTTGGTTCAACACACAAAAATGCAAATAATGTTTTAAGGCTGCTTTTAGGAGATTTTAAAGGAAAAAATAGATGTACAAACACTTCCTCGGGAAAAGGTACCGTATTTTTATAGCCTCGGGTCAGAAATGGAGCTTCCAGGACTGGGGATAGTCTATCTGAAAGCCAGTTTGCAAAGGAGGAACGGCCACGAGGCGGCTGGTGCATTTGTGCCATTTGGTTTAAAGGCATCTGGCTTAGAAACGTGGACAAAGAAGTACAAGATAGGAATTCCAGAACCCATTGTTCACGTCCACTTCCCCCCCAACAGCCCCTTTGCCTTTCCCAGGGTGGGTTTCTGCCTTTCCCTGTCACGGAGTTGTCAAGTGAATTGTTGCTAAGCAATTAATCCTTCCTTCCTCTCCAGAGCCAATGGGATTCCTGAAGCTGCCACTCTTGGCAATTCTTTGCGTAGCTATAGTAACAGGCAGGTGCTGGAGGCGGGAAGCATCCCTTGTCTCCAAGGATGCAGGCTTTTGACCAGGCGGTTATCTTGAGCTTGGGGCAAGAGCATGCTGGTCCTTTTTAACAGGGAGGGTATTTTGTCCCGTCTCCCCAAAATGCATCTTGTCTGTTGCAGATGACTTAGCTCAGTGCTGTTGCCTCTGTTTCCCCAATTGTAGCTCCCAAGGGGGGGGTCCCTGAGACTATTTGATTAGATACACCAGGCAGGCAAGTTCAAAAGGAAAGTAAAAGAGTTGACATGGGCGTGGATAACACATAATCTTATTTACTGATTTATAAGGCCTTTTCATTTGGACTTCTGGGCAGTGATTCTGGACAGTGTACAATGTAAATACCTCCTCCTCCCCATCACAAATAGGATACAGGTGAAACTCAAAAAAATAAAATATTGTGCAAAAAATTCTTTTGTTTCAGTAATGCAACTTAAAACACGAGAGAGACTCATTACATGCAAAGCAAGATAGTTCAAGCTGTGATTTGTCAAAATTGACAAATCCACCATCTCCTTGTTTTAGTGATCGCAGGTAATATTCTAATTTTCTGAGATGCTTATATTTTTCAGAGGTCTGATATTGTTCTGTGTACAATCTTTGTTTTATTGACTGCATATAATATTCTAATTTCCTGAGATGGTGGATTTGGGGTTTTCATGAGCTGTACCCCATAATCATCACTTAGGACATATCACGGGCACGGCTTTAACTATCTTACCTTGCATGTAACAAGTCTCTCTCATATTACAATATGGGGGCAATAGGCTGGCTCTGTTAAAAAGTGCTATTGCTAACATGTTGTAAGCCGCCCTGAGTCTAAGGAGAAGGGCGGCATAAAAATTGAATGAATGAATGAATGAATGAATGAATGAATGAATAAATAAATAAATAAATAAATAACGTTTCATCTTTTAAGTTGCATTACTGAAATAAATGAACTTTTGCATGATATTCTAATTTTTTGACTTTCACCTGTATAAATAGAAAACCAAAGTGATAAAATCTATCTGATTCTGACATCCACCCCAAGTTGACTTCTTGGGTGTGAAAACACCTTCCAGTTTCCTCTCTGGTTCAAATTTTAGACTGCAAATTCTGTAATCTGCTTGTCTGCTCAAATTCCATATTTACGAATGGCTCTTTAGAAGAGGGTTGTCTCTCTCTTTCTCTCTCTCTCTTTCTGTGTATATATACAATACATACATACATTTGCTCAAATGCAGGGCGGCATTTAACATTTTAAAAGCTTGTTCTGGCCTTGAGAAATGTACAGTTAATTATTCAGGAGTGGACAACTGGAGTTCAATTCCTGGCTAAGGAGAAATTAATCAGAAAATCTTGTCCTTTTATTCCTTTCCTCTTGTTAAAAGACTTTTTTCCAGATATGAAAATGCTTTGGAGCTCCAGGGAGGATGGTCCTCCTGAGGTTGGTAAGGAAGAGACAGAATGCAAGAGGAGGGATTGAAGTGGTGGGTTGGTAGGAGTAGATATATAGGACCCAAGAAAAGTGTTTATTAAGGGCTCATGCCAAACATAATGGTATCTCTACCTACAAACGCCTCTGCTTACAAACTTTTCTAGATAAGAACCGTGTGTTCAAGATTGTTTTGCCTCTTCCCAAGAACCATTTTCCACTTATAAACCCTAGCCTCCGAAACTGTAACCAGAAAAGGCAGGGAGAAGCCTCCGTGGGGCCTCTCTAGGAATCTCCTAGGAGGAAACAGGGCCGGAAAAGGCAGAAAGAAGCCTCCGTGGGGCCTCTCTAGGAATCTCCTGGGAGGAAACAGAGCCTCCACCCTCCCTGTGGTTTCCCCAATCGCACACATTATTTGCTTTTACATTGATTCCTATGGGAAAAAATGATTCTTCTTACAAACATTTCTACGTAAGAACCTGGTCACAGAATGAATTAAGTTTGTAAGTAGAGGTACCACTGTAATTCTGGGAATTGAAGTCCGTGCATCTTAAAACAAACAAACAAGTCTTCCGTAAGGCCTTGAAAACGCATCTCTGCCTATAGGCCTGGGGTCACTGAAATTTTAACATCTACCCCGGTCTATGAGTGAAGAATGATAGGATGAATGTGGATGATTGGGTTTTAAATATATAAGGGGTTTAGAATTTAGATTTCTATGTGTTTTAGTATAGAGATTTGTAGAATATTTTAATATTAGATTGCTTCATGTTTTGTACTTGTTTATTGTGAGTCGCACTGAGTCCTCGAAGAGGGACGGCATGTAAATCTTATAAATAATAGAAAGATAGAAGATTGACAGCATTTTATCTTAGGATGGATATATGTTTATTCCAGGCATGTTTAAATTCAGTTACTGTGGATTTACCAACCACGTGAGGTTAAAATAATAATAATAATAATAATAATAATAATAACAACAACAACAACAACAACAACAACAACAACAACAACGATAACAATAACCACCTCACAAATAGAGAAGAGGGGAAAAAATGGAATCTAGAAGAGGCAGGGTGAACCTTTATATTTCCCAGAATGCCCTTCAGCAGAGTTACGTTGAGTGCTGAGGGGAATTATGGGAAATAAAAACAGTTGCTTAATTCTAAAGGCCTGTGCTTTTCTTTCAGGCCTTCATAAAAGTTGTAAATGACAGAGAGGGGGAAGCTTGTTATCCTTATCCATCTGCTTTTTTCACATCTTCAAAAACAAGAAAATACTTATATTTTTCCCTTTGAAATGTCAGTTAGTCTATAGCTGTTGCATTCTTTCATGTTGGTTTAAAGCTCCGGAAGATTGCTTTCGGACAAGCCTGTTTGCTTTCTTCTCTGATGCCCAAATATAATCGGTAACACGTCCAGCTTTTAATGACAACTGACATGTTTTTATACCAAGGAGGCCCTTTCTCGCCCAGGCCTTGCCTGTCTTATGCAGTTAATTCATCCCTTTTTAATTTGCTTTGTAATAGACTTGGCGTCCTATCCTATGTGTGGAGCTGGGCAAGATTTTGGCTGCACGCTAAATTAAGAACCAGTGAAAGATCTCTGGGGATGTAAGAAACAAACACCTTCTGAGTCCAAAATACAATGTGATTCAGTGCTAATAACAGGGTGTTTTTTGGGTCTTAAATGTTTCTAAAAATAAGAAAAAAGAGGCCACTGCATGATAAAACAAATTTGAGGTTAAACATACTGTGGGGGTGTCTTATTTTGGGGAAAATAAGGCATCTATCCATCCATCCATCCATTTATCCATTGGTCTATCTATCATGCTTCCCTGAAAATAAAACCCTGTCTTATATGTTTTTGAACACTGAAATAAGTGCTTGCCTTATTGCCATGCACTCAAAAGCCCAATTGGGCTTATCAGAGGATGCCTTATTTTAGGGGAAACAGGGAAGTCCTCGACCTATGACCCCAAGTGAGCTCAAAATCTATGTTAAGCAAGACAGTTGTTAAATAGCTTTTGCCCCTTTTTTTTGCACCACCATTATTAAATGAATCACTGAAGTTAAGTTAGAAACAAAGCCATTGTTGGTTACTTGAGTTTCTTTTAGCATGTTGCTTGATTCCACCGCTGGGCTACTTAACCATGGCTTTTTTTTAAACCATAGTTTAATCCAGGTCCCATCCTTTATTGCTCTGGGTGGAGATGCTTAGGGAGTTAGAATTATTTCTTCAATTGTTGAAAAGGGTTGCTTGTCCCAGAGAAACTAATTACACGCATGACTGGAGAATATTTGTATTGACTGAATTCGGTTTTAATTAAGTTGAGATGAGATTAAATTTAGCTTTTGTCATGGCTTCCGTCAGCCTTTTGGGAGATGTCACTCTAGGCCTGTCGCTAGATGAGGTTCAGCATAAAATTCGGCATTTCTTTCTTAGTCATAGCAGCGATGGAACAAAAGAGGAAAATAGAATTTGGCTAGAGAGCAAACGGGCTGATGCTTGTTGGATTAAATGCCTTTAAAATGAAATAGATAAATGCCTGAATAAGTACGGTGAAAAGCGTTGTAAATCCTCCAGATTTGGAGGCAGTATATCTCTGAATAGAAGGCTCGGGTTTGTGTTGGCAGTTTTGGAAATTAAAGATTAGAAGATGTAAAACTTGGCATGCTTAAAAAGGTAAAAGAAGCGTTCATACTTTCCATAGTATGAAAATTCATCTATTATATCAGATTGCGGTAATCTGTATATTATCCTTCGGTTGTTCTTGACTTAGCGATCAGAATTGAGTCAGGAATTGGGATCGTAAATCAAAGTGTCACATGACCAGATTGGACATTATGACAGCTTTTTACAACAGTCATTAAGTGAATGTGGCCATTGTTAAGCAAATCCATTTTCTTAACCTGTTATTTTTTTTTGGCCAGGAACTGGAAGTAAATACCAGAAATTAGCAAAAACAAAACTAGCCAAAAATTGTGTTCCATTACCAAGGGACAATGCAAGCAGCCATAAATGAAAAACAAGCACCCAATTGTGTGACTGCGGAAAAATATTTGGCTGTCATAATTCTGAAAGCTGATTGCACATAGCTCTGGGAAGGTCCATCATGACTTTGAACAGGTATTAAGTAACCTATCATAAGTGTAGAATCCCCTGTAGAGCAGAAAGTATGAAGCACATAGTTTCTTAGATCCATGTACCAAAAGGGATTGCTACACATACTGGTGTATTCTCTCTCTCTCTCTCTTTGTGTGTGTGTGTGTGTGTGTGTGTGTGTGTGTTGTGATGTCCAGCGGTGAAAAACCCATCTCTCATTTTGTATTCAGGGCTGAGAGGCAGTTTTGATATTTGAAACGGGAGCTACTGGCCCTTTAAATGAACTAAAACCACCACGCCACTCCCGCGCATGCTTACTGGAGGTGAGCATTGAGTTGGAATACTGACTCCAGCGTCTCCTTGCCTGCGGAGTCTACCAGTGGCGGTGACTGAAAACAAAAAGGCAATAAATCTTACGGTTCACCAGAGGTGACCCTCCAGACAATTAGCACAGCCGGTTGAGTTTGTGAACTTTTGTTTCCTGCAATGAGGTTTATGGGGGATATAATAATAATCCTGGTTGAGATGCAGGGCGTCTGGATCAGGCCACAGAGGTTGCCCAATGACAAGAAAGAAATTATGGAAATTATGTGGTCTTTTAGAAAGTGGCATCAATTTTCTGGATGGCCTTTGCTCCCCAAATGTTTGCAAGTTTGCAACTTCTTGTTTTGCCATGATCACTTCAAAAATAGCAAACAAAAATAACAGCAATATAGTATCCACAAGCAAAAATGAAAACACATACAAGTTGGTATGTATATCATTGTGAATATGTTTAAACTAATACTTCCCAGCCACACTATGGTATGATTTATTGAATTAACCTTAATTAAATAAATTACAGTTAATTGTGTGTTGTGCTAACTCTGTTAATTAATTAACAGAATTAGCACAACATACAGTTGCTAAATTATCCAGGAACAAAATGAGGCACGTGTCTTGTGCAAAACCCTAAATTGGGAAGAGTCCCAGAGAACCTTTTATATTTGGTTAAAAGGCGTCAGCTTTTGTGAACCCCAGCTCGCTTCATCAACCTTCAATCCACTGAGTTTCTGTAGACATGATGAAGAGAGCTGTAGTTCAGGAGAGGTGATGCTTTTTAACAGAATTAATTCCTGATCTAGTCAGAAATTGGAAAAGGGGCTACCAGACTCCTGATTGTTATCATTATGGTTCAGAGGTCTCCAACCTTGCCAATTTTATGAGGTGTGCACTTGAATTCCCAGAATTCCTCATGTTCATTGCATAATTTACCCAGATATTTAGACTGGCATGTTTATTCACATTATTATTATTACAAGTAGTCCTGGACTTAACACCACAATCACCCCCCAAATTCAGATTACGAAGAGAGACAGTTGTTAAATGAGTTTCCTCCATTTTACGACATTATTATTATTATTATTTATTAGATTTGTATGCTGCCCATCTCCGCAGACTCGGGGCGGCTCACAGCAGTGATAAAACAATATACAATAGCAAATCTAATATTAAAGTCTAAAATAATAATTTTACATTAAAAGCCTAAAAACCCCATTATATAAAAAGCATACACACAAACATACCATACATAAAACTGCACAGGCAAGGGGAGATGTCTCTGTTTCCCCATGCCTGACAGCAGAGGTGGGTTTTAAGAGGTTTACGAAAGGCAAAGAGGGTGGGGGCAGTCCTACTCTCTGGGGGGAGCTGGTTCCAGAGGGCCGGGGCCGCCACAGAGAAGGCTCTCCCCCTGGGTCCCGCCAGCCAACATTGTTTAGTCGACAGGACCCGGAGAAGATCCACTCTGTGGGACTTAACCGGCCGCTGGGATTTGTGCGGCAGAAGATGGTCTCGTAGATATTCTGGTCCGGTGCCATGAAGGGCTTTATAGGTCATAACCAACACTTTGAATTGTGACCGGAAACTGATCGGCAGCCAATGCAGACTGCGGGTTGTTGGTGTAACATGGGCTTGCTTGTTAAGTGAGTCACTGCAGTTGTTAATAACATGGTTACTCATTGGCCTCCCCATTTCATTTTGCTTGACAGAAGGTTGCAAAGAGGATCACATGATCCAAAGGGTCATAAATATGAGTCAATTGCCAGGTGTGATCTGAAGTTTGATCACGTGGCTGCGGGGAAGCTGTAACGGTCGCAATTGTGGAAAATGGTCATAAGTCACTTTTGGGCTGAGTTGTGAATCGCTGCAGCTGTTGTTAGTAAGTTAGTCTCCCCTCCCCTCCGTTGTTAAGTGAATCTTATTTATTTATTAGATTTGTATGCTGCCCCCCTCCGTAGACCCGGGGCCGCTCACAACAATAATGGGGAATCTGCTTTCCCCAATGGACTTGGCTTGTCAGAAAGGTCGCAATGGAATCACGTGACAACCCCCCCCCCAAAAGAAACCCCACACTGCAGACCGTCATAAATATGAACCAGTGGCCAAGCTTCGGAATTTGGATTATCGGACCGTGGGGGATGCCGCAAAGGTGTGCTGTCACACTGTTGGTGTGCTTTGAACGGTCGCTAAATGAACAGTTGTAAGCTGAGGACTATCTACCTTCCTAGGCACTGCAGAAAAGGATCCTCTACCCCAGGGGTCTCCAACATTGGCAACCTTAAACCTGGCGGACTTCAACTCCCAGAATTCCCCAGCCAGCAAAGCTTTTGCGACCTTCTGACAAGCAAAATGAACTGGGGAGGCCACTGAGTGACCGTCTTATTTAACAACCGCAGTGATTCATTCAACAACTGTGGCAAGCAAGGACGTCAAATGGGGCGAAACTCACTTAACAACTGTCTCTCTTTGTGATGTGAATTGGGGGGGGGCGATTATGGTGGCAAGTCAAAGGCTACCTGCAATAATAATAATAATAATAATAATAATAATAATAATAATAATAATAATAATAATAATAATAATAACAACAACAACAACAACTAACAATAATAACAACAATAATAATATGGATAAACATGTCAAATTCAGATGTCTCCAACCTTGGCAACTTTATGAGGCGTGGACTTCAACTCCCAGAATTCCCCAGCTAGCAAAGCCAAGCTTGGAGACCAGCAAAGGGAGCTGGGGAATTCTGGGAGTTGAAGTCCACGCCTCATAAAGTTGCCAAGGTTGGAGACCCCCTGCTCTACTCAATTGTAGCAGCTCCTAGGAAGGGACCCCCAATTTGATGAGCCAGACCGGGGTGGGTGGGAGGGCAGTTGTCGCCGACGGGCCCACGCCAACCAGCCAAGCCTGGCGCGGAAGGGAGGGGGAAAGCGGGCGAGGACCGTGCTGCACAAAGCCGACCCTCCTCCGCCGGGGAGGAGCCGCCGGGCAGGCCGAGCCGAGCCTCAGCCGCTCTTTCCTCCCTGCAACCGGCTCTCGGGAAGAAGGAGGAGAAAAAGAAGCTGCCGCCGCCTCTTCCTCCTCCTCCTCCGCCCGGCGCCTTTTGCAAGCAAGCGGGGCCGGGAGACTCCCGCCCGGTAGGCTCAGCCAGCAAGCCCGTGGTGGTGGGGGCTTCCCTCCTCGGCTCGGCCTTTGGCCTTGCAGGCAGCCCCTTGCGGGGGGAGGCGGCTCCCCTCTTTTTTTTCCAAATCTCCCCCTTTTGCATCCTTCCCCCGCCTCTTTTTTTCCCTCTCTCTCTCCCCGGGCCGGGAGAAGCGGGGGGCGCGCTCCCGCTTTTTTGCGCGGCCCCGTCGGCGAAGGAGCACCAGCGGCTGCCGGCGATGCGAAGGGCGCGGAGCTGATGGAGGCGCCCCGGCTGCGCCCCCCAAAAGAGCGGCGAAGGAAGAGACGGCGAAGGCGGCGAAGGCGGCGGCCGGAGACCTCGGCTGCTCGGAGGGGGCTCCGCTCGCACGCCCCCGCCGGGGGAGGAAGAAGAGGAGGAGGAGGAGGGAGGAAGGGGCTGGAAAGACGCCACCCTCGGCTGCCTCGCCACCTTCCCCGACGGCCATGGAGCTCGCCAATCCGGGCAGCCCCCCGGAGCCTCGGGGGTTGGGGGGTCTCCACCAGCCGCCGCCTCTGCTCGGCCCGGAGCTGCTGAGGGTCCGGTCTCCAGGGACCCCCGTCGGGGGATGCGCCCCCAGCGCCGGGATGCTCTCAGACGCCACCCTGGAGCAGGTGCTGCTGCGCGGGCTGGCCGAGCGGGGTCCCCGCCGAGCCTCCTCCTCTTCCTCCGTCGGAGCCTGCCCGCCCGGCCCGTCGGAGCCAGACGCTCCCCCGGCCTCTCCGGGACGCGACGGCCCAATCAGCCTCGGGGAGAGCGACTCAGGTGCGGGAGATGATGGCTTGCCAGACGCCGTCGGGCCCATCCCGGAGCCGGAGGGAAGCGCTGCTGCTGCTGCTGCTGCGGTGGAGCTCTGGAGCCCTTTAGCAGAAGGACCCCTTGCTCCGGATTTACCACCGGAGGCAGTTACGACGCCGGGAGACTTGGACGCAGAGGAGCCTTTCTGCCCCAATTCGGAGACCCTCTTTCTGGATTTAGCAGCCCCTCCAGCAGAGGACGCTTCCTCCTCCTGCTCTTCCTACAGCCCGGGGCTCTTTCTGGATTGCTCCTGGATGGAGGAGATGGACCCCACGGATTCTCACACGGGCCAGGGTCCCCCTATGTTAAGGCCTTTAGTGGCAACCACTTCCCCGAGTAGTACTTTGCTCCCTCCTCTCCCGTCTTCCAACCCTCTCGCTCCCCACTTACCTTTGGGGCAGGCCCAACACCTGGGCGAAGAGCTACCTGGCTGTTTGGAAGATGCTCCTCAACTCCGAACGGTCTTCCGAGCTCTGGACCAGGATGATGACGGATTTGTCCGGATAGAGGAGTTTGTGCAGTTTGCCACTGTCTACGGAGCGGAGCAGGTAACCTGGGGTTGACCGGGATTTCGGGTTTTAATGGGGGCCCCTTTTCCAACCTTGGTTGACAAATTGGGGCCTGTCAATCTTTATTATAAGGCCTTGGTTTCCTGCATTCAGTTTTGGTCGCCAGGATGCAAAAAAGGATGTTGAGACTCTAGAAAAAGTGCAGAGAAAAGCAACAAAGAGGATTAGGGAGACTGGAGACTAAAACATATGAAGAACGGTTGTAGGAACTGGGCATGGCTAGTTTAATGAAAAGAAGGACCAGGGGAGACAGGATAGCAGTGTTCCAATATCTCAGAAGAAGGAGTTAACCTATTTTCCAAGGTAGAACAAGAAGCAATGGGTGAAAACTAAACAAGGAGAGAAGCAACTTAGAACTAAGGAGAAATTTCCTGATAGTTAGAACAATTAATCAGTGGAACAGCTTGCCTCCAGAAGTTGTGAATGTGCCAACACTGGAAGTTTTTGAGAAGAGGTTGGATAACCATTTGTCTGAAGTAGTGTAGGTTTCCTGCCTAAGCAGGGGGTTGGACTAGAAGACCTCCAAGGTCCCTTCCAACTCAGTTGTTGTTGCTGTTGTTGTTGTTGTTTATCCAGAAAGGAATGCCCTGAAATCTATGCAGGTTTGTCCTTGATTGAAGAATTATCTGCAAACTAAACAATAGTTGCTAGTCTGGTTACAGAGATGGTGGCGGCCTGATCCGGCTGCAGTTCTGGCTAATGGTAGTGCCTGGTTTGTTTAGGCTCAAGTTTATTTGGCTTGCAGGGAGTCAGATTACAGATAAGGCTCCGTGTGGTTTCGGTGCTGTTTTCACCAGTGCTGTTACGTACATCCTTGGGATAACAAATTTGGCCAGGCCCTAAGAAACTTCATTACCAGGAATTTTTATTTTTGGAACTACAAATAGGGAAATAATTCAGATTTCTTGCTTTTTACCTGCACATTGATAAGGACGCAGCCTTGCAAAAATGTTTGGTGTGTGTAAACTTGTACACGGTTTGAATGAACAATGTAGAGAATCAAATACATTTAAAGAGCCAAAATTCAGAGAATAGGAACATTATCTCCTCTAATAACATGGACCCAATGAGATCAAATTTAACATCCTGTTCAAGTTAGTTAGGGCTGTCTTAATTAATTCAGTGAAGCAAGAACCAGATAATGTTGCACTTCGGTTTGTTTTGGGATTGGTTTGGTCTAGGATTGTAGGTGAATCCAGCTGTGGTCCCTGGTTAACTATGATTTATGGCTTAACATACTGTAGGGATGCACCTCCTTTCGTGGTTTATTCTCTAAACTGGGGTGGTTCTTGATTCAATGTGTAAACCGGATCGCTGTAAAACATTAGGCCTAATTCATATTTTCCAAAGCTTGTACTGTACATCTTAGATTTCAATGTCTTTCATCCTTGGCACACGTTGGGAATTCTGGGAGTTGAAGTCCACATATCTTAAATTTGCGAAGTTTGGGAAACATTGACCTAGATGATAAAAATAGAGGAAGGGAATTAGCTGAGATGGTTCTATCTATGAGTCACTTAATTTATTATTATTATTATTATTATTATTATTATTATTATTATTATTATTATTATTATTTAGATTTTTACAAATAGACATTGACAAAATTGAACGGGTCCAAAGACAGGCTACAAGAATGGTGGAAGGTCTTAAGCATAAAACGTATCAGGAAAGACTTAATGAACTCAATCTGTATCGTCTGGAGGACAGAAGGAAAAGGGGGGACATGATCGAAACATTTAAATATGTCAAAGGGTTAAATAAGGTCCAGGAGGGAAGTGTTTTTAATAGGAAGGTGAACACAAGAACAAGGGGACACAATCTGAAGTTAGTTGGGGGAAAGATCAAAAGCAACATGAGAAAATATTATTTTACTGAAAGAGTAGTAGATCCTTGGAACAAACTTCCAGCAGACGTGGTAGATAAATCCACAGTAACTGAATTTAAACATGCCTGGGATAAACATATATCCATCATAAGGTAAAATACAGAAAATAGTATAAGGGCATACTAGATGGACCATGAGGTCTTTTTCTGCCGTCAGACTTCTATGTTTCTTTGTATGGCGCCCCTCTCCGAGGACTCGGAGCCAGTGTTCCCTCTAATTTTTTTGGGGGGTGGGCGGAAAAGTATAGTGTCTGAGCGGCAGTCCCTTCGGGACTTGGGCGGCACAGAAATAATAAATAAACAAACAAACAAACAAACAAATAAGTAAAAAACCCACCCTGTTTTGCCTCAGAGAATTTCAAAATAAAATACTGTACTGTGTGTCTATAACAGTGAGCTCATAATAGGGCAACTCTATCAATATCAAAATGCCACTTAAATAGTTGAGCTAGTTTCAAACTAGATTTTGATTTTCTTTCTCTCTTCCTTACTCCCATTCTTTTTCTTTCTCTTTTCCTTCCTCTCTTTTTTCTATCTGTTTCTCTCTCTTCCTCTCTTCCTCTCTCTCTCCTTCCCTCTCACTCTTTCCCTCTTGGCTTCTGGGCAGGTTTGGAAAACTCTGAGTTGATTATGATTTTTAAGTGAGCGATTGCTCACTGCTCAGCTTATAGGGAACTATGCTCGGAGCGGCTCAAAACAAGAAAAAAAAACATTTGCATTTGCTACAAGCAAGAAATTGGTTTTTTTCCCCTTAAGGTAGAAGCATTTTTTTAACAGCCTAAGCTTAGTTTGATGCCTCTGCCTAGCGGTGTATCATTGTGCAGGTGCAATGAGTTAGTCCACACGATAATGCTAGAAATGCTTCATAAGGTTTTAATGCCTGCTTGGTCCGTTCTAGCCAAACTCCACGGCTCTTAAGTTTGCTTTGTGCCCAGGTGTGGATTCTCTTCCGGGCTGACTTCATGGATAATCCATGTGCTCCAGGCATCTATGGCCGGTTTGGGCATACTGGCCGTCGGTGGTTCGGGGAACCAGTAGCGATGGCAGCGCAAGGCCTGCCCATCGGACTGGACACCACCATTTTGGTTTTTTAAAGAAAGCATGTGCGACTTTGGTGCAAAGCGCGCGCTTCCAAACCAGTAGGGAAGGCAAGTAGATTTCACCGCTGAGATAAAGGTGATAACTTTATAAGGAAGGATCTGCCCTGTTTGTGAAAAGCTCCCTTCCCTAACTAGCTGCCTTCCAACTTTGGCCAACTTTGAAGACTTGTGGACTTCAGCTTCCTCCAGCAATCTTAGCAGCAATCATACTGGCTAGGGAATTCTGGGAATTGAAGGCATATACTGTAGTGATTTCTGACAGTCTCAAAATGGGCGACCAGTGTGGTCGGGCAGTAGGAAAAGCAAGTAGGATGCTTGGCTGCATAGCTAGAGGTATAACAAGCAGGGAGATTGTGATCCCCTTATGTAGAGCGCTGGTGAGACCACATTTGGAAGATTGTGTTCAGTTCTGGAGACCTCACCTATAAAAAGATATTGACAAAATTGAACAGGTCCAAAGATGGGCTACAAGAATGGTGGAAGGTCTTAAGCATAAAACGTATCAGGAAAGACTTAATGAACTCAACCTGTATAGTCTGGAGGACAGAAGGGAAAGTGGGGACATGGTCGAAACATTTAAATATGTTAAAGGGTTAAATAAGGTCCAGGTGGGAAGTGTTTTTAATAGGAAAGTGAACACAAGAACAAGGGGACACAATCTGAAGTTAGTTGGGGGAAAGATCAAAAGCAACGTGAGGAAATATTATTTCACTGAAAGAGTAGTAGACATAGTTCCCTCTAAGCTGAGCAGTGAGCAATCGCTCACTTAAAAATCATCATCAACTCAGAGTTTTCCAAACCTGCCCAGAAGCCGAGAGGGAAAGAGTGAGAGGGAAGGAGAGAGAGAGGAAGAGAGGAAGAGAGAGAAACAGATAGAAAAAAGAGAGGAAGGAAAAGAGAAAGAAAAAGAATGGGAGTAAGGAAGAGAGAAAGAAAATCAAAATCTAGTTTGAAACTAGCTCAACTATTTAAGTGGCATTTTGATATTGATAGAGTTGCCCTATTATGAGCTCACTGTTATAGACACACAGTACAGTATTTTATTTTGAAATTCTCTGAGGCAAAACAGGGTGGGTTTGTTATTTGTTTGTTTGTTTGTTTGTTTGTTTGTGTATTTATTTATTTATTTATTTATTTATTTCTGTGCCGCCCAGTCCCGAAGGGACTGCCGCTCAGACACTATACTTTTCCGCCCACTCCCCAAAAAATTAGAGGGAACACTGGTAGTAGATCCTTGGAACAAACGTCCAGCAGACGTGGTTGGTAAATCCACAGTAACTGAATTTAAACATGCCTGGGATAAACATATATCCATCCTAAGATAAAACACAGGAAATAGTATAAGGGCAGACTAGATGGACCATGAGGTCTTTTTCTGCCATCAGTCTTCTATGTTTCTATCTACAGGGCAGGCTTGGTTGAAGGTGGGAGGTTTTTGATCCTAGGGTTAAAGGAGGGGCTTAGCTGAATTTCAAAAGTTTGCTTAAAACTGTAGGAAGAGTAATCTATTCAGTAATATATGTAATATATTTAAGGTAATATATTTAAGAGTAGTGTGTGTGTGTGTATGTGTGTATGTATATATATATATATATATATATATATATATATATATATATATATATATATATATATATATATATAATGTATCTAAATATTTGGAGCAGGGGAGTGAACTAGCAGAGACAGAGAGATGCTGATTTCACATCTGCTTTTCAGTCTTCACAACACCAGATGTGTTGATTTTCAACTCCCTGAATTCTCAAAACTTTCTAATTCGACCAGAGAAGTTCCGGAACATCTCTCCAAGTGGAGAGCACATTGCACTAATCCACAGCCCCTTTGCTTGGATAATAGCATTTTGCAGATTTGACCATTGTTGTTTGCAAGTTGCATTATGGTTTGGTAAATTGTGAATCTTGGCCTTCTTTGAAATCCAACCTCATAGGGTTGCTGGTTTCATGGATTAACAGGGAGGAAGGAAAAGTTGAATCTTGCATATTCTACAAGGTAATAGAATAAGAAACAGAAGGCATATTTTTTTTTTATTTAAAGAGCTTATGCACTGAGTTTTCTCTTTTAGGGTGACTTTTTAAATTTGCACCTTGCATTGGAACAAAAGTTACATACAGCTGTCACTAAGAGGTGTCAGATTAGATTCTTCTGGAAACAATTTGAGATTTATAAACATGTAATGAATTGCTTGCTTGTCTGAATTTCTTCCTACAACTTGCCTGTTGTATCTTTCCATTACAGTAGTAGAGTTTTCTCCAGGGGATCATAAATGATGGATTGGTACAGCTTTAGAGCATCCCATCATTTTGTGCAAGTCAAAGGATTTTAGTCTAAAGAAAAGAAGGACCAGGGGAGTCATGATAGCAATGTTTCAATATCTCAGGGGTTGCCACAAAGAAGAGGGAGACAAACTATTCTCCAAAGCACCTGAGAGTAGAAGCAATCGAAGGAAACTAATCAAGGAGAGAAGCAACTTAGAACTAAGGAGAAATTTCCTGACAGTTAGAACAATGGAAAGTATTAATTAAGTGGGCCTTCTCCGGGTCCCGTCAACTAAACAATGTCGGTTGGCGGGCCCCAGGGGAAGAGCCTTCTCTGTGGCGGCCCCGACTCTCTGGAACCAACTCCCCCCAGAGATTAGAACTGCCCTTACTCTCCTTGCCTTTCATAAGCTCCTTAAAACCCACCTTTGTCGTCAGGCATGGGGGAACTGAGACATCTCCCCCGGGCTTATACAATTTATGCATGGTATGTTTGTATGTATGCTTGTTTAGTAAATGGGTTTTTTAAAATCAAACCGGTTTTTTAAAAATATCTTAAATTATATTTGGATTTGTTATAAATTGTTTTTATTCTGTTGTGAGCCGCCCCGAGTCTGTGGAGAGGGGCGGCATACAAATCTAAATAATAAATAAATAAATAAAATAAATAATGATATTAATGAAAAGAAGGACCAGGGGGAACATTATAGCAGTGTTCCAATATCTCAGAAGAAGGAGCCAACCTATTTTCCAGGGTAGAACAAGAAGCAATGGGTGGAAGCTGAACAAGGAGAGAAGCAACTTAGAACTAAGGAGAAATGTCCTGACCGTTAGAACAATTAATCCGTGGAACAGCTCGCCTCCAGAAGTTGTGAATGCTCCAACACTGGAAGTTTTTAAGAAGAGGTTGGATAACCATTTGTCTGAAGTGGTGTAGGGTTTCCTGCCTAAGCAGGGGGTTGGACTAGAAGACCTCCAAGGTCCCTTCCAACTCTGTTATAATTATTTTTAAATTCAATCCATGATGTGAACTAAATGACTTGTGTATTGCTGTGAGGTGTAGGGCGCTGCAGATTATTCTCACTGAACATTTACCCACTGATTACGGGGGTGCTGAATTCAGTGGGCTGGGAATGAAGAACTTACTCTCATTTTACACGCTGAATCACACATGCTTTTCCCCCCTGCTGCTACGTAGAGGTACTCGTCTTAAGGCTGACCTTTTAGAGGAAATTAGTACAGTAAAAGGAATATGTGACTTAATATGTCAGTGATGGTGAACCTTTTTTTCCCTTGGGTGCCAAAAGTGCATGCACACACACCATCCCGCCTGCACGAGTGCCCACACCCATAGTTTTGTAAACCATAGTTTTAAAAAAACATGCAAAGTGTGAAACTAAGCCATTGTTTAAATGCACCTTTGCTGGGTTCACACATTGCATTATTTATTTATTTATTTATTTATTTATTTATTCATTCATTCATTCATTCATTCATTCATTCATTCATTCATTCATTCATTTGTCCAATACACAAATACATAGGAAGAAAATAGACATGTGGTAACATATATAAGGGTAAAAGTGAACTTAGAGGAGAGGATACATGAAAGGAAGAGAATATATATGATAAGTGAGAGAAAGGAAAGACAATTGGACAGGGGACAAAAGGCACACCAGTGCACTTATGTACGCCCCTTACCGGCCTCTTAGGAACCTGGAGAGGTCAATCGTGGAGAGTCTAAGGGAGAAATGTTGGGGGTTAGGGGTTGACACAATTGAGTCCGGCAATGAGTTCCACGCTTCGATAACTCGATTGTTGAAATCATATTTTTTACAGTCAAGTTTGGAGCGGTTCGTATTAAGTTTGAATCTGTTGCGTGCTCTTGTGTTATTGCGGTTGAAGCTGAAGTAGTCATTGACCGGTAGGACGTTGCAGCATATGATCTTATGGGCAATACTCAAATCGTGTTTTAGGCGCCGTAGTTCTAGGCTTTCTAGGCCCAGGATTGTTAGTCTATTTTCGTAGGATATTCTGTTTCGAGTGGAGGAGTGAAGGGCTCTTCTGGTGAAATATCTTTGGACATTTTCAAGAGTGTTGATGTCTGAGATGTGGTATGG
This sequence comes from Erythrolamprus reginae, assembly GCF_031021105.1. Lineage (NCBI taxonomy): Eukaryota > Metazoa > Chordata > Lepidosauria > Squamata > Dipsadidae > Erythrolamprus > Erythrolamprus reginae. The sequence goes on from NC_091958.1 coordinate 43,874,336, forward strand.
GTTCCAGACAGATGAGCAGTAGTCTAGGATGGGTCTGGCAAACGTTTTGTAGGCTCTTGTGAGTAGTGTGAGATTGCCTGAGCAGAAGCTGTGTAGGATCAGGTTAACAACTCTAGAAGCTTTTTTGGTGATATTGTTGCAGTGGGCTTTAGCAGTTAGGACAAGGAGTTTTGAACTCGGGCTAGTTACATAATCATGCTGCACCCAGCTCCAGCTCCAGCAAAGCAAACATTGGCTTATTACTGATCCCGGCCTGAATTTTGGGTCGTAATATTTCAGAAATGATATTGCTCTGAGAAAAAGCCAGTTTCTTAATTTAGCTATGTCTGGCTTTTGCATTTGCTTGTAATGGTTCCTCTGAACTCCCAAGCAACCTGGATTTCTTTGAATTATTCATGCTGTTCCCTCTCTCTTCTTCTGTTTCACTGACATTCATTATCTTTCCTGAGGTTTAATTTGAGGAAAAGAGCTGCAGGCTGTGGTGCCATGTTTTAATCAGGCACGTGTTTGCCTCTGTTACGTCATCTACTATCTGTCCTGAAATAATTCCTTGATTCTCTGCTTTTTTCACAACCAGCAATTTTTTCCCCTGAGTCTCTTCTGGATTTTTATTTCTGGATTGATTTATAATGTTCCCCACCTTATGCAAGCGACTGTGGGCAACTTTAAATAGATAAAATTTTTAAGAACAAAAGCTTAAATACATTTTATATAAAAAATAAATAGATAAAAACAAATACCCTAGATAATATAATAATAAAAACCACTAGCCGGGCTCCCTAAATAACCAACAAGAAAATCACTCCCAGGATTTTGCACAAAACCAACTTTTTACAAGTTTGAACCCCCCCCCTCCCAAAACTACAGGTAGTTCTTGACTTAAAGCTGTAATTGAGCCCCAAATTTTTATTCCTAAGCGAGACAGTTATTAAGTGAATTTTGTCCCGTTTTACGACCTTTCTCGCCGCAGCTGTTAAGTGAATCGCTGCAGTTGTTAATTGAGTTACCCAGTTGTTAAATGAATCTGGCTCCCCCCATGGACTTTGCTTGTCAAAAGGACGCAAAAGGGGATCACGTGACCTCCCCAGACACTGCAACAACTATCATAAATATGTGCCAGTTGCCAAGCGTCTGAATTTTGATCGAGTGACCACAGGGATGCTGCAAGCGATGTAAGTTTGAAAAATGGCTATAAGTCACTTTTTTCAGTGCTCTTTAAGTTTGAATTGCAATCTTGACTGACGAGCACTCATTTAAGTGATCATTCCAAGTCACAACACACTGAAAAACATATGGTTATTTTGTTCACACTTACGATCTTAGTAGCATCGCCATGATCATAGAATAGAATAGAAAATAATGAATGGAATGGAATAGACTATAGACAAGTGGTTTTCAACCTGGGGGTCGGGACCCCTTTGGGGGTCGAATTCCCATTTCACAGGGGTCGTCTAAGATGACGGGAAAAGAGAAATTTCCCAAGGTGTTAGGAATCAAAACTTCTATGCCTTGGAACATATTTTTACAATCCGACCAATCAGGCATTTACAGTGGGGCCGTCCCTCTGACCTTCCTGCCAATCAGCTTAAAGCTCTGTTCAGAGAATTGGGGCCAGACTTAAAGATGGGGATCACCACAACATGAGGAACTATATTAAGTGGTCCCGGCATTAGAAAGGTTGAGAACCACTGCATAGACTGTAGACTATAGAAAATATCATAGCAAAACTCAAAGACCAGCTGGTCGGTGCCAAAAATGGCCCTCAAAATGACCTGAAAATAGCCTGGAAAACAATCTGAAAAATGACCCAAAACTGGTCCAAAAAGCAGCCCCCCAAAATGGCCTGAAAATGCCTGGAAAAAATGGCTCAAAAATGGTCCAAAAAGCAGCGTAGAAAAAAAGGTTGAAAATAGCCAGGAAATGACCTGAAAAATGCCCCTGGTTTTGGCTGTTTTCAGGCCATTTTCTGGTACTCCGGCACCCACAAAGATCAGAAACCAGAAGGGCAGCTGGCAAACGGTGTGCATGCCCAGAGAAGGCTCTGCGTACCCCCTCCGGCCACGCATGCCCTAGGTTCACCATCACGGCCATAGACCTTTTAAACAAAGGTCAGCGGGGAAACACCTGGACTTTCGTGTGCATTTTGAGGAAATGGACCTCAAACCAATCCTATTGGTGGGTTTTGACTTCATCCAGAACGGTAGCGCATCTATCCAGTGTCCACATTTGATTTTATTCCAGTGATTTCCCCCCCGCCCCCAGTGGTGGGTTCCTTAGGGCAGTGTTCCCCAACCTTGGCAACTTGGAGATATCTGGACTTCAACTCCCAGAATTCCCCAGCCAGCATTCGCTGGCTGGGGAATTCTGGGAGTTGAAGTCCAAATATCTACAAGATGCCAAGATTGAGAAACACTGCCTTAGGGTGCGGTCCAGAGCGCCGCACCAGTAGGAACCCACTGACTATGCAATATTCGGCGAGTTTTTCCCAGCATCTCCGTGTTGGAAGAAGCCCTCCTGGCCACCCTCATCTTAATGTTGATCTTTATTCTTCGTCTGAAGCACAGCTGAGAAGACCCGGGGGGAAAAAAATCACCGAAAATTGTGTCCTCAGGGGGTTCCTACCGGTGCGGCATTCTTGGACTGCATGGGTGGGAATACAGTGTTCCCTCGATTTTCGCGGGGGATGCGTTCGGCGACCGCCCGCGAAAGTCAAATTTCCGTGAAGTGTTAGCAAATACTCTGTGTTAGCAAATACTTCAAAAGAAAAGGATTTAGGGGTAGTGATTTCTGACAGTCTCAAAATGGGTGAACAGTGCAGTCAGGCGGTAGGGAAAGCAAGTAGGATGCTTGGCTGCATAGCTAGAGGTATAACAAGCAGGAAGAGGGAGATTATGATCCCGCTATATAGAATGCTGGTGAGACCACATTTGGAATACTGTGTTCAGTACTGGAGACCTCACCTACAAAAAGATATTGACAAAATTGAACGGGTCCAAAGATGGGCTACAAGAATGGTGGAAGGTCTTAAGCATAAAACGTATCAGGAAAGACTTCATGAACTCAATCTGTATAGTCTGGAGGACAGAAGGAAAAGGGGGGACATGATCGAAACATTTACATATGTTAAAGGGTTAAATAAGGTCCAGGAGGGAAGTGTTTTTAATAGGAAAGTGAACACAAGAACAAGGGGACACAATCTGAAGTTAGTTGGGGGAAAGATCAAAAGCAACATGAGAAAATATTATTTTACTGAAAGAGTAGTAGATCCTTGGAACAAACTTCCAGCAGACGTGGTAGATAAATCTACAGTAACTGAATTTAAACATGCCTGGGATAAACATATATCCTAAGATAAAATACAGAAAATAGTATAAGGGCAGACTAGATGGACCATGAGGTCTTTTTCTGCAGTCAGTCTTCTATGTTTCTATGTTTCTAAGTAGAGATGCGGAAGTAAATACACCATTTTTGGCTATGGAGAGTTTCACAAGCCATTCCTTAACACTTTAAACCCTTAAATTACCACTTCCCATTCCATTAACAACCATTTACTCACCATTATAACTGGTACTCACCATTGAATAAGACATTTAGTGATCCTAATATTTATAAACATAATTATTTATTAACAATAATAATTTTTTTTGTTATTTATTTGCAAAAATTATTAGTTTGGTGATGACATACGACATCATCAGGTGGGAAAAACCGTGGTATAGAAAAAAACCCCACGAAATATTTTTTAATTAATACTGTTGAAAAACCGTGGTATAGGCTATTTGCGAAGTTTGAACCCGCGAAAATCGAAGGAACACTGTAATAATAATAAATAGTAATAATTTATTAGATTTGTATGCCGCCCCTCTCCGCAGACTCCGGGCAGCTCACAATAATAATAACAATGTGCAATGTAACAAATTTCACTGAAAGAGTAGTAGATCCTTGAAACAAACTTCCAGCAGACGTGGTTGGTAAATCCACAGTAACTGAATTTAAACATGCCTGGGATAAACATATATCCATTGTAAGATGAAATACAGGAAATAGTATAAGGACAGACTAGATGGACCATGAGGTCTTTTTCTGCCGTCAGTCTTCTAGGTTTCTATGTCTCTAATATTTAAAAGAAAGTATCTAAAAACCTGTCATTTAAAAGCCATACATCACAAGCATACCACACATAAAACTATATAAGCCTGGGGGAGATGTCTCAATTCCCCCATGCCTGGCGATATAGGTGGGTCTCTCCCACCAGGGTCTCAAGGCTACAGCCCCCTTTGCAAACTCAAGGCATGAAAAACAGGTCAAGTGAAGAAGAAGGGAAAAAAGAGAACAACGGATGAAAGGAATGTGTCCATCCGTGGTTTGGTTTGTTTATTTTTTACAGAATGAACAATGGAGACCTGTCTTCCCGGCAGGCGAAAAAATGGGGTTTTGTTTGCAGGGCACATGAAAGACAGGCAGGGGAGGAAGTTCAGGGCAGGATCAACTCGGAGGTTTTGGGCAGCTTTGCCAAGAAAGGCTGGGTGTGCCCCTGCTTGGCCTCCAGCTTCCTTGGATCGGGGCTGCCCATAAATGGAGCCGCAGATTCCAGAATAACGGGTTTGCCCGTGAAACCCAAATCCCACTTGAAGGCAACTTCCGGCTCAGGGATCCTAACTGCTAGGTATGTTTCCGAGTCCTGGCCTGATCTGGCGAGGCTTTATAGGAGTAGGCATTTGTGTTATTTTTTCTAATAGTAGGTATTGTTGTTGGCTTTAATAATGAAGACGGAAGAGAAGGAAAAAGGAGAAGGGACCAAAAAATTGTATGTTAAGAAAAATTATACATACGGCTTAAGGGGCCCGCCTAGAAATTGGTCAACTTTGAGTTCTAGTACCTCTTAAGGCATGAAAGCTGACTGGTTGGCCAGTCCCTTCCCTTCCCTTCTCTTCTAAAACTATTAGTTATTTCTCATCATTCCTATCACCAATTTCCTCCCATTAATGACTGTATAACTTGTTGCTTATATCCTTAAGATTTTTATTAATATCGATTGTTTCCTCATTGCTTATTTGACTCCTATAATCATTAAGTGTTATACATCATGATGTTTCACAAAGATACAATATATTGTCTTTTATGTACCCTGAGAGCATCTGCACCAAAGACAAATTCACACTTGGCCAATAAACTATTCTATTCTATTCTATTCTATTCTATTCATCTTCCTTTCCTTTTCCTTCCAATCCCTTCCCCTCTCTTCTTTTATCATCCTTCCAGTGGTGGGTTCCTACTGGTGCGCCCCAGAGCTCCATTCTGGTAGGGCCTCGCAGCTTGTACAATTTGTGTACAATGGCTCCGGTGCTGTCTTCGCCGCTCCGTTGCGCGGTACCATTTGAAAATAAATAAATAAATTGGCTTTATTTTGTTTCCTGCACATTCACGGATGCAAAATCTTTGGAGGGAATGCTCGTGTGCGTGAGAGCAATTTTGGCAAATTTTTTACTTCCACTCATGTGCGGAAGTAAAATATTGCACAAGTGTGAGCATCGCTTTGTGAGATTTTGGTGCTGTTTTGCTTCTTGCATGGAAGAAAAATCATGTGAGGGGATGCTCACAAGCGCAAATTGTTATGATGCACATGCAGCACACCTGTAGGCAGGTAAGAGTAACCGACTCCTGCATCCTTCCCTTCCCTCTTCCTTTATCTTCCCTTTCTTTTTTCTTTCTCCTCCCCTCCCCTCTTTTTTTATTTTCCTCCCCTTTTCTTTTCATTTCTTTTCTTTTCAAGAGGCCTCTAGCTTCAAATAACTAAGACTTTGGCTACTTAGCATTTGAAAATTAAGATTTGAGTTTCTTTTCCACTTTTGATTCGTTTCAATTACGATAACTACGGAAATTATTAGGTTCCATTCAATGCAAACTGAGGCGGTATGTAAGGTTGAAAATGCTTGTTATTGTTGGAAAGACTCCTTTGCCCTCCAAATTAGTCATACCTAATTTACACTGTATTGAAACCAACAAGCCAATCTATTCATGCGTCTCATCTGATATTTCATGCAAATTATGTCTATGGAATTATTCTTTAGGAGGGGGAAAAAATGCTTATCCAACAAGGATTTATTTTATGTTAAACTGAATTTTAAATGTAGTTGCTCACCACTCTTCAAATATCCTTTAGTTAGTAATTAAAGAAAAATAAAGTACATAAATAGATCTCTTTGTATCCAAGATAGTATGTATTTTTCCATTGATCCATATTGGTATTGACTAAGTAGGAGGCTCCAAATTTTTCTTATCACAGATAATTGTCCATAGAAAAAAATATTTTAAGCATGTATGCTCAATATATCTATACTTATAGATTACATCCATGTAGTGCTGTATTATAAGATGCACACCTCAAATACAAAATTGTATATGGTCTATATATTAAGAATGAAATAGAAATAGGAAGAATAGGAAGAATGGGAATGGAATATAATAGAATGTGGACTAGACTATAGAATAGAATAGAATAGAATATGGACTAGACAATAGAATAGAATAGAATAGAATATGGACTAGACTATAGAATAGAATAGAATATGGACTAGACTATAGAATAGAATAGAATATGGACTAGACTATAGAATAGAATAGAATAGAATAGAATATGGACTAGACTATAGAATAGAATAGAATATGGACTAGACTATAGAATAGAATAGAATATGGACTAGACTATAGAATAGAATAGAATATGGACTAGACTATAGAATAGAATAGAATAGAATAGAATATGGACTAGACTATAGAATGTAATAGAATATGGACTAGACTATAGAATAGAATAGAATAGAATATGGACTAGACTATAGAATAGAATAGAATATGGACTAGACTATAGAATAGAATAGAATATGGACTAGACTATAGAATAGAATAGGATATGGACTAGACTATAGAATAGAATAGAATATGGACTAGACTATAGAATAGAATAGAATATGGACCACTAGACTATAGAATAGAATAGAATAGAATATGGACTACACTATAGAATAGAATAGAATAGAATAACAGAGTTGGGAGGAATCTTGAAGGTCTTCCAGTCCAACGTCCTGCTTAGGCAGGAAACCCTATATGCTTTTAGACAAATGATTGTCCAATCTCTTCTCAAAAGCCTCCAGGGTTGGAGCATTCACAACTTCCAGAAGTAAGCTGTTCCACTGATTAACTGTATTAATTAATTAATTAATTGTACCAATTAATCAGGAAATTCCTCCTTAGTTCTTAGTTGCTTCTCTCTCCTTGCTCAGTTTCCACCCATTGCTTCTTGTCCTATCACATCACCCCTAATCCTTCTTTTCATTAAACCATTCTGGGGGTTAGGTTTGTGCGATGGTTGTAGGTCGCAGGACTGCTCCTAGGTCACCGTTTTCAGCGTCACTGTAACTTCAAAGGGTTCCTAAGTGAACAGTTGTAACTCCAGGACGTCCTGTATAAATGTATCAAGAAAATGAAGTTTTCAGCATTTTGTGGGGATGTTTCCTGATTTCGCCTACCTGGAAGGGCTGACCCCCCAGACCTGCTGAAGTGTGACCTCTTTCAGATCACGGAGGCTTGAAAATGATTGAACTGGTGAACCAGAAAAAGCAAAACGATCCACCTGTTTTCATTCCTCTTTATTTCTGCCACGACCCTGAAATTACCCAGTTTAACAACGTGGGAAGGATCAGTCATGAGTTTAAAAAGAAGGAAGCAAAAGAACGAGGCTCTTCTTGATTCGCATGGAGTTCCTCTTGCCAATTTGTGTCATCGTCAGGGGTGGCTTCTGTTTTCTCCTGCTGCCGGTTTGCTCAGGAGTGCACCATAGAAACACAGAAACATAGAAGACTGACGGCAGAAAAAGACCTCATGGTCCATCTAGTCTGCCCTTATACTATTTCCTGTATTTTATCTTAGGATGGATATATGTTTATCCCAGGCATGTTTAAATTCAGTTACTGTGGATTTACCAACCACGTCTGCTGGAAGTTTGTTCCAAGGATCTACTACTCTTTCAGTGAAATAATATTTTCTCATGTTGCTTTTGATCTTTCCCCCAACTAACTTCAGATTGTGTCCCCTTGTTCTTGTGTTCACTTTCCTATTAAAAACACTTCCCTCCTGGACCTTATTTAACCCTTTAACATATTTAAATGTTTCGATCATGTCCCCCCTTTTCCTTCTGTCCTCCAGACTATACAGATTGAGTTCATTAAGTCTTTCCTGATACGTTTTATGCTTAAGACCTTCCACCATTCTTGTAGCCCGTCTTTGGACCCATTCAATTTTGTCAATATCTTTTTGTAGGTGAGGTCTCCAGAACTGAACACAGTATTCCAAATGTGGTCTCACCAGCGCTCTATATAAGGGGATCACAATCTCCCTCTTCCTGCTTGTTATACCTCTAGCTATGCAGCCAAGCATCCTACTTGCTTTTCCTACTGCCTGACCACACTGCTCACCCATTTTGAGACTGCCATGTATGTGCGCAGTACTTAAAAAATAGCAATAGCATTTAGACTTATACAGTAGTAGCTCTACCTAAGAATGCCTCTACTTAAGAACTTTTTTAGATAAGAACCGGGTGTTCTGGTGTGCCCAATAGGCCCGTTTTTTGCCCTTCCCAGACTCCAGAGGCTTTCCTGGAGCCTGGGGAGGGCAAAAACGGCCTCTCCACTCCTCCAGAGTCCCTCTGGAGGCTGTGAATGGCCTGTTTCTGACCTAGTGGGCCTAGTAGGTGCATTTTTCACCTTCCCCAGCCTCTAGAGGCTTTCCCAGAGGTCCTCTGGAGGTAGAAAACGTCTTTCCAACATCTCCATGTGACCCGAAAATCAGGTGGCTGGCGCACACATGCGTGTATATATGGTTCCACATGAGCCACACGTGTCATAGATTCACCATCGCGGGCATAGGGAATTATTTTGTGTACGGAAGAGTGCAAGGCTTTTCTTGTAAAATACTTCTGAACCCGCTCAATTGTACTGATGTATTTGCTTGTCTTTTCTGGCTTCGGAATTAGTCAATGTGCTGCTACCGGGTTATTGCAAAAAATGTTTGTTGAGCCAGCTTCGAAACATTCCACCCCCAGGAACTGGTTACATCTTAAAAATGCTTCTTTCAGTTTGTGCTGAATGGATGCCAAAAGAAGTTGAGGTTTATTCTGAGAATGAAGAATTGCTTGTTTCTACATAGGGGTTAAGCAAAACAGAACAAGAGGGGGGGAAATGATAGTGCTTTCTGCTGGGTTTTTCCAAAGAAAGATGGCTGGGGATGATGGCTTTCCATGCTGGTGGGAAATTAATGCGAACTGAAGTTTAGCATCTTTTAATGACAACAAAGTGGAAGAAAGAATCAGGTTAGTGTAATTTCTATTTCTTCTTCTTCTTGGTTTCGTGCTCCAAAGAGTCCAACCATTTGTAAACCAAGATTTGTGGTTACTTTGAGGTCCTTAGCAAGTTATTCGACATCTAACAGACTTTGGAGAAGATTACAGATGTTTCATTACCCAACTAGGTAACATCATCGGTTACTAATGATAAAATCAGTTAATATACCGATTGTAATTATCTGCTTGGGTAATGAAACATCTGCAAGAAAAAAACCCCAAACGATGAGGTGAAAATCGAAGTGACGAACTGGCTGAAAAAGGCGGCGGGAGGCTTCTATGACACAGCCATCAAAAAAACACGTCCCAGGGATGACAAAATGTATTGAACTGAATGGTGGAAAAATAGTGTAATACCTATGCTACAATCCATGTAACTTTTATTCTTTGTTTCTTTTTAAAAAAATCTTGTAACCTTACTTTCTGGATAACTCTTGTATTACCTAGTTAGAAACATAGAAACATAGAAGTCTGCAGAAAAAGACCTCATGGTCCATCTAGTCTGCCCTTATACTATTTTCTGTATTTTATCTTAGGATGGATATATGTTTATCCCAGGCATGTTTAAATTCAGTTACTGTGGATTTATCTACCACGTCTGCTGGAAGTTTGTTCCAAGGATCTACTACTCTTTCAGTAAAATAATATTTTCTCATGTCGCTTTTGATCTTTCCCCCAACTAACCTCAGATTGTGTCCCCTTGTTCTTGTGTTCACTTTCCTATTAAAAATACTTCCCTCCTGGACCTTATTTAACCATTTAATATATTTAAATGTTTCGATCATGTCCCCCCTTTTCCTTCTGTCCTCCAGACTATACAGATCGAGTTCATTAAGTCTTTCCTGATACGTTTTATGCTTAAGACCTTCCACCATTCTTGTAGTCCGTCTTTGGACCCGTTCAATTTTGTCAATATCTTTTTGTAGGTGAAGTCTCCAGAACTGAACACGTATTCCAAACGTAGTCTCACCAGCATTCTATATAGCGGGATCATAATCTCCCTCTTCCTGCTTGTTATACCTCTAGCTATGCAGCCAAGCATCCTACTTGCTTTCCCTACCGCCTGACTGCACTGTTCACCCATTTTGAGACTGTCAGCAATCACTACCCCTAAATCCTTTTCTTCTGAAGTATTTGCTAACACAGAACTGCCAATACAATACTCAGATTGAGGATTCCTTTTCCCCAAGTGCATTATTTTACATTTGGAAACATTAAACTGCAGTTTCCATTGCTTTGACCATTTATCTAGTAAAGCTAAATCATTTACCATATTACAGACGCCTCCAGGAATATCAACCCAATGAAATATATGCAAGAATACAGCCAAGTTCAGAGAGCACCAAGGACCCCACAGTCCCCCTCCTCCTCTTCCTCCCTCTCCAGAAACACTACTCTCTTCTATCACTGATGATGTCCCCTAGTTGGGTAATAAAACATCTGTAGGAAAACCACCAAACTCAGAGGCCATCAAGGATTTCACAGTCTTTTTCCTCCCCCTCCTCCTCCTCCATTCCCTTCCATCACTGATGAGGTTCCCTAGTTAGGTAATGAAACGTCTTGCAAGAAAACCAGTAAGCTTAAAGAGCGCCCAAGGACCCCGCAGCTCAGTCCTCATATATATACTCTTGTATTGGTCCTTCATTATTATTATTATTATTATTATTATTATTATTATTATTATTATGTCAGTACAACACAGCAAATGAGATCACTATGCTGGATTTCGTATTTCATCACCAGTCGGGCGCTTCCCAAGCACCTAGGGCTGCGTGATGTAGCGGCGAATTATGTTTGCCGATCCCAGTAAAGCGGCCTTTTGCAATTGACAGATGGAGATTTTGTCAATTCCGATGGTTTTCAAATGTCCGCTGAGATCCTTTGGTACTGCGCCCAGCGTGCCAAGTACCACTGGGACCACTTTCACTGGCTTATGCCAGAGTCATTGCAGCTCGGTTTTTAGATCTTCGTATTTCACTAATTTCTCTAGCTGCTTCTCCTCAATTCTGCTGTCTCCTGGGATTGCGATGTCGATGATCCATACTTTCTTTTTCTCCACGATCAAAAAGAAAGTATGGATCATCGACATCGATTATTATTATTATTATTATTATTATTATTATTATTATTATTATTATTATTATTACTATTGCTAACATGTTGTTAGCCACCCTGAGTCTAAGGAGAAGGGCGGCATAAAAATTGAATGAATGAATGAATGAATGAATGAATGAATTGATGATGATGATGATGATGATTATTATTATTATTAATAATAATAATAATAATTCATTCATTCATTCATTCATAATAATCATTCATTCATTCATTCATTCATTCAATTTTTATGCCGCCCTTCTCCTTAGACTCAGGATGGCTTACAACATGTTAGCAATAGCATTTTTTAACAGAGCCAGCCTATTGCCCCCACAATCTGGGTCCTCACTTTACCCACCTTGGAAGGATGGAAGGCTGAGTCAACCTTGAGCCGGTGATGAGATTTGAACCGCTGACCTACAGATCTACAGTCAGCTTCAGTGGCCTGCAGTACTGCACTCTACCTGCTGCGCCACCCTGGCTCAAGGTTGAATTATTATTATTGTTGTTGTTGTTAATTAGATTTGTATGCTGCCCTTCTCCGAAGACTGGGGGGGGAAGGGGGGCTCACAAGACACAATATAAACAACGCAATTCTTCCTGCTTTGGACAACCTGAAGCTTCTCACCTGAGCTTCTCCTGTTGCCCCCTTTTCTCTTTGGGCTACAACCAAAAAAATCAGAGCACCTTCATTCGAGCTCGAAGCCCATTCTAACTTTCCAAGCTTGGCAAGAAAGATGAATGCATTTTGTGTTAGGCAGCACACCCATTCATTTTGCGCTCCCTGTTTCGATGTTGCGGTTTTGTGGTGGAGCAATCAAGAATGTTTTTCTTTTCCTGGTTAGAGGGCCCTTTCCTCCTCCCCCGTTTCAGTTTCAGGCTTCCTTGAAAAAACCCCTTCTGTTAACTTTCCCCCCAAGTCTGCATAGCTAAGGTGGAGTTGGTATGCGTGCCTCTTAAAAATCAAGGCCGGGTCCTGTGTGAAGAACAGAAAGCTTTCTGTAATTCCCCCACCTCCTGAAACAGGAGCTTCCTTGCAAAGATTATTCTCCAGACAACCTGAGCATGGTGATCAAATTTAGGGTCTTTGTGAGCTTAGGCGGTTTTGCTTGGGAGTAAATATTTGTGCACAAAGCAAGCGTGGTTAGGGTTTGCAGCCAAAGGGGGAAGCTGTTTTCTGTAGCCCTTTTACGAATATTGCGAAGGCTGCCTCTCTGCAAGAGACTTTCTTTATCCATCCATCCATCTATCTAATCCAGTGTTTCCCAACCTTGGCAACTTGAAGATATTTGGACTTCAACTCCCAGAATTCCCCAGCCAGCAAATGGGAGTTGAAGTCCAAATATCTTCAAGTTGCCAAGGTTGGGAAACACTGATCTAATGTATGTATGTATGTATGTATGTATGTATGTATGTATGTATGTATCTATCTATCTATCTATCTATCTATCTATCTATCTATCTATCTATCTATCTATCTATCTATCTATCTATCATCTGTCTGTCTATCATCTATCTATCTATCTATCTATCTATCATCTGTCTGTCTGTCTGTCTATCTATCTATCTATCTATCTATCTATCTATCTATCTATCTATCTATCTATCTATCATCTGTCTATGTGTCTGTGTGTCTGTCTGTCTATCATCTATCTATCATCTATCTATCTATCTATCTATCTATCTATCTATCTATCTATCTATCTATCTACCTACCTACCTACCTACCTACCTACCTATCTACCTATCTACCTACCTATTCACTTATTTATTTATAGGCCATCATTCTACAAATAGACTCAGAGCAGCTTATCTCAATAAAAATACAATTTAAAACCCCAATATAAACTTCATGCAACATTCAGTCATAGCTACAAGCTGGAGCAGACTATAACACTCAACAGCCCCAGGTCTGCCGGCAAAGCCATGTTTTTTAAGGCCTTTTGAAAGGCCATGAGGGTGGGGGGCCACACAAATCTCTGGGGAAGACAAAGCCAGGCTGAGCACAGCAGGGAGAGGTAGAACAAGGGAAAAAAGGTTCAGATGAAGACTAAGGCCCACCCATTCCTCCTCCTAGGGCCATGCAGGGAGAAACACAGAAGAGAGCAGCCTGAGTTGTGTGGCTTACGAGGAAGGAAAGGGACCGATTCCCTTTACGGGGCACACCTGGGGATGGAGCTAGAAGGAGAGACAGTTGGGAGGGGCCTATGTCAGGAACAAATGCTGAATTCATCTGGTGTTTCAGAGTTGTGGCCTACATTCCTGGCATTCTTCCTGACTGTTTGAATTATTATCGTGCTTCTGTGTACTTATCTTGTCTTGCTTGAATTATTGCCATGAATTCTTTGCTTTTGGGACTCATTATCTTCCCTTCTGGAGTGATTGATTGCAGTCATTCTGCTTACAGTGTTTGGACTGGAGTATCTGCAAACAGAAGCAGCTGCAGGTTTGTGGGAGAGCTTTTCTCCAGGCTGGAGAGTAAATGGGACATTTGGGGCAAAGTTGGTGCCAATAAAGGGACTCATATCTGGCTGTGTTGCCTTAGTGCCACGCCCTGGGTCATTACACTCAGTTTGACATATGTTAATTTGTGGTATGCCGGGCGGTCAAATTATTTTGTAAGTAAATAAGTATGGTAGGTAGGTAGAGAGGGAGAGAGTGAAAGAGAGAGAGAGAGAGAAAAGGAAGGGGAAGGGAAGAGAAGGAAAAGATGAAAGAAGAAAGGGAGAGAAAGGGAAGGAATGAAAAGTTGAAAGAAAGAAAGAAAGAAAGAAAAAGAGAGAAGGAAGGAAGAAAGGAAGAAAGAAAGAAAGAAAAAAAGAAAGAAAAGCTACCAAGGAGTCCCAGAGCTTAGCACAGACTGAGAAAACAACTCCAAAAGAAATCCATAGCAAATCACTTCCATGTTGTGGCTAGAAATATGATGCGGATGGTGGTTGATCTTGGATAGCCAAATGGGATGGAACTTGGAGAGGGAGGCTCTCCCACGGCTGTAGGCCAGATGTGTGTGTGTGTGTGTGTGTGTGTGTGTGTGTGTGTGTGTAAAACGTCCCAGGAGAAAGCATGGAGAAACCACTTCTGTACCATTCCCAAAAAAGTGACCAGGACTTGTCTATGAAGTCACCATCTTGTCTTATGGCGACTTGCCTTCATTCATCATGTTGTGTGGACTCCACAAACACGTGATCAGTTGTGGTCCGGGGACAGACAAATCCATATCTGGCTTCTTTGGACTGGCACAGAGAGAGATGCAAAAAATCCTCTTTATGAATGGAAGACATCTCTAGCTACAGGGAGTTCCCCAGGAGTCTGCTTTTGGCCTGCCTTCTGAGGCTGCTTTGTATGTTTTGGGTGGAATTCAACCCTTCCCTTTCCTGGTCTCAAATCTCCTGGCTTTGACAGGCGCCCCGTCCTGCTTTCCTCAGGTGCCAAGTCAAATCCATATGGCCAAGGCCTTGATTTAGGATGGGTGGTGTTTGGTTTTGCTTCCAGGAATCCTATGCAGGGCTGCGTTTTGACGGAGGGAGGGGAGAGATCACAGCTTGCTCACGTTTCTTCAGTTTCCCCTAAATAGCCCTTTCTCAAGATTATTTTATCTCCCATCCTGAGTAGAATCTGCCACCTTTTCCTTGTTATTTCCATGTCAGATGGCCCAAAGCGGAGGTGGGTTCCTCTTGGTTCAGACTGGTCCGCCTGAATTGGTAGTACAGTGTTCCCTCGATTTTCGCGGGTTCGAACTTCGCGAAACGTCTATACCACGGTTTTTCAAAAATATTAATTAAAAAATACTTGGCGGTTTTCCCCCCTATACCACGGTTTTTCCTGCCCGATGACGTCATATGTCATTGCCAAACTTTCGTCTGCCTTTAAAAAACATTTTTTTAAATAAACTTTAATAAATAAACATGGTGAGTAATAATCTAAATGGCTGCTAAGGGAATGGGAAATTGTAATTTAGGGGTTTAAAGTGTTAAAGGAAGGCTTGGGATACTGTTCGTAGCCAAAAATAGTGTATTTACTTCCGCAGTGTATTTACTTCCGCGGAAATTTGACTTTTGCGGGCGGTCTTGGAACGTATCCCCCGCAAAAATCGAGGGAACACTGTAAACCGCTGGTGACATCACAATGATGTCACAGAACCGGTTCTGTCAGTGTTGGTCCGTGGACGTCATCTTTTAAGGGGATTTTTTTAATTTTGGGGGGATTTTTTCTGTTTTTCTTCTGCACATGCACAGAAGCCTGGTTTCTGGTCCCATGTGTTGCCATCTTGTTTTTTGGCTTTGTATTTGGGGGGGATTTTTTGGTACTGCACATACACACACCAAGTGCGCCCATGCCCACGAGGTGTGGTCATGCGGCGCGGGAGGAAGCGAACCGGCAGCGAGGTACGTTAGAACCCATCCCGGCCCAAAGGTTGATAATGTGAACATTAATTACGGAAACGTTTTTTCCTAATATCAACACAGCTGCTGGGTGGGAGTTTATTGTCAAGAGTTGCAGCAATCTAACCAGTACACAAGTAAATGAACTTCAGCAGGATTCAGAAGCATAGAAGTAATAGAAGCAACATTCACAGAATATTCACTCATATACAGTATATCTATTTTGGCCTTGTAAGGCAGAGAATTAACCTCTGCGCCGCAGGATCACATCCTTTCAGCTTTGTATAAATATGTACTGTATATTCATATGTATATATATCTGAGACAGGAGGACAATCTGTGGCCTAGAGGTTAAAGCTAATGCCTTACAGGCAGACTGCCCAGGTTCAAATCCCGATACGGGTATGGCTAGCTGATGAGAGCAAAATAGCTTGAAATAGATCTATACTTTTTATTATTATTATTATTATTATTATTATTATTATTATTATGTCAATACAACACAGCAAACGAGATCACTGCTGGATTTCATATTTCATCATCATCATCATCATCATCATCATCATCATCATCATCATTATTATTAATTAAATTTGTATGCCGCCCCTCTCCGGAGACTTGGAGCGGCTTACAACAGAAAAACACAGTAGAAATCTAATGATTAAAAGACAATTAAAACCCTTAATGTAAAACAGTCATACATCCCAGACATCCTCCCTTTTTATTATCATACACACACACACACACACACACACACACACACACACACACACACAGATCAGTGAACCTAAGTCACACCCATCTCTGAGCCGTCTGGGTAACCAAACAGTCCCCATCGGTTGACCTGTTACTATGTCTATCCCAAATCATGGAACCTTATATACTGACACTTTTGTCTATATAAAGGTATGTTTATCTGTCCCATGTTGGCAAAACCAGAGCATGGAAAATGCAAGAAATATAGGTAGTTCTTGACTTACCACCAGAACTGAGCCCCAAATTTATGTTGCTAAGTGAGACAGGGAAATGGAGATAGAGATGATAAATAGAAAAGTAGGTGGATGGGTGGGTGGATGTAGAGAGAGATGGAGATGGAGCTAGATAGAGACAGACAAAGGAAAAGACAGAAAGAGATGGACGGATATTTTGCGTGTGTTGTTATTTAACAGATGTGTCATCTTGAAAACCACCATCGATTTCCTGGTTGGAAAAGGTGTGTTTGTATTTTGCTTTTCGTAAGCAAAACTTTCCTCAGAAGAATCACAAAAACACTAAGATCTGTACCCCATTTTTTTCTTTCCAGCTGGCGCATCATGCGATGAGTGGTGTGTGGTCAACCTGCTTTTCCTGTGATGCTTTTTGCCTACATAAGTTAAAACATGACGGGGAAAAAAGTGCTGAAGTATTTCTGAAGGTTGAAAATGAGTCACCTTGTCACTTGTGATGACTTTTTTTCAGTCACCACAAAGCCAAATAATACATGTAAAGGCAGAAGGGCCGCCACCTCCGAACATTTGATGGTCTTGCCAGGCTTTGAAACATAATAATAATAATAATTTATTAGATTTGTATGCTGCCCCTCTCCGAAGACTCGGGGCGGCTCACAACAATGATAAAAACAATATTATACTGGCACAAATCTGATATTAAAAAAACTAAATAGAAACATAGAAGACTGACGGCAAAAAAAGACCTCATGGTCCATCTAGTCTGCCCTTATACTATTTCCTGTATTTTATCTTACAATGGATATATGTTTATCCCAGGCATGTTTAAATTCAGTTACTGTGGATTTACCAACCACGTCTGCTGGAAGTTTGTTCCAAGGATCTACTACTCTTTCAGTAAAATAATATTTTCTCACGTTGCCTTTGATCTTTCCCCCAACTAACTTCAGATTGTGTCCCCTTGTTCTTGTGTTCACTTTCCTATTAAAAACACTTCCCTCCTGGACCTTATTTAACCCTTTAACATATTTAAATGTTTCAATCATGAAGATCATGCTTCTCTCCCCCCACCCCTCCAAATTGGAAAAAGATCAGGTTCTGTTTAGAGAAGGGAGTCCGGAATGTTAGGGGTGTCAAAAAGGTGCTTTGAGCATCTTCCAAGGCTCATGACACCCACAACTGTCTTTGATAACCTTCCCCTACAATGCAAAAAAGGACCACAATTTTTGACACCATTTTCTCTGGGGTCAAAGAGAGATGCCCGTGGCATCGGTCAATTGATCACACAAAGACATAAATAAAGGGAGTCCTTAGAATGGAATGGAGAATATACACTGCTCAAAAAGAATAAAGGGAATACTTAAACAACACAATATAACTCCAAGTAAATCAAACTTCTTTGAAATCAAACTGTCCACTTAGGAAGCAATACTGATTGACAATCAATTTCACATGCTGTCAGCACATTCAACTTTGTACAGAGAATAATGAGAATATTTCATTCATTTAGATCTAGGATGTGTTATTGAGTGTTCCCTTTATTTTTTTGAGCAGCATTATATATATATATATGTATGTATGTATCAAATGTTTTTAGCTGAAATTTTTTTAAAATTAAGGGAGACTAGGATGGTACCATTTCGGCCTTGTTCTGGCCTCATCAGCTAGCCACACCCTTACTGGGATTTGATCTGGCAGCTTCTGCCTTGTAAGGCAGAGAATTAACAGTTGAGCCACCAGACCTGATCCCTCCAGCTCTGTACCAGGGAGGGGCTATATGTTTTTTAATATACCAGGGTGATCTGACATAAAAAACATATATATATGTGTGTGTGTGTGTGTGTGTGTGTGTGTGTGTTTATGTCGGATCACCCTGGTATATTTTAAGGAATGTCACAGCTCCTTTTTGCCTCTAGGCCCAACCCAGGACCATTTCAAGGCAGTTAATATATTTATAGCCGACAACTATATAAAAAAAAATGCTAAAAAAAACCCCATTTGACATATATGTATGTATGTATGTATGTATGTATGTACATATATTTGCTGATAATGCTGATAAGGAAAATGAAAGGAGACTAGTATAGATCTATTTCAAGCTATTTTGCTCTCATCAGCTAGCCATGCCCTTACTGGGATTTGAACTTAGCTTTAACCTCTAGACCACAGGTTCTCTTCCTTTCAGCTTGTGCCAGGGAAGAATTATGTTTTTTTCTGTCGAATCACCCTGGTATACCCAAATATGGCTTACAAATCTATCTTTCTGTCTGTCTGTCTGTCTATCTATCTATCTCCATTCTATTCCATTCTATTCTAAGGTCTACCTTTATTTATTTGTTTGTTTGTTTGTTTGTTTGTTTGTTTGTTTGATCGATTGACTGATTTCTGTAGCCACCCATCTTAGCAACTATTCTGGGTGGCTGATCATTCAAAAACATATATCACAATGCATACATTGCGATAAGTGTGTGGGGTCACATTTGTTGCATTGTCCAGTACACATCGGAGGAAAAGCCCCCAATCTCCAGATAAAACGCTGCATCTCTCCCGTTTATTTGTTTGGAATATGATTTTTTTTTTGGGGGGGGGGGGGCTAATTATATCTCTTTCTGTGCCTTGTCTTTCTTTCCAGTCTCCTAACCTTTGCTAACCTGTGATTTTTCCCTCTCTTCTCTCATTATTTCCCGCTAATTGCTGCAGTGTTATAAAAGCGTTATTATCTACAGCTGCAGACTCAAGGTTTTTTGGTTTTTTGTTTTACTATAAAGTCCCTATAATTGGGGAATCCTGACAAATTGCCTATTCTTCCAATAAAGCCTTGGCAATCAAAATATTTTTAAAGGATGTGTTTAAAAAGTGGTGCGAGGGGGGACTTTCTGGGTTTCAGCGCCTGATAATTTTTCACCGTTTATGTAATACGTTCCAAAGCTTTGCAGCTGTTAGCGACAGTAATCCCTACAATAATTGCCCAAGATGATCCCCCAATTAACTAAGGAAGGCCTAATCCACCCTCTTTGATTCATGGCTGAAGTGAGATCCTGAGCATGGCATCTTTATAATCACATGCTGCTGCTGATTAAGCTACCTTCCTTTTAATCATCTGGTTTTAGATGAAGTCAGTCTTGATTTTGGGTTTGCGCAATGAGCTAAGCCGTGAACCAGGGTTTTGAAAACCACTAGCCTAGATCCATGATGGCGAACCTATTTACCTATTTATTTATTTATTTATTTTATTTGTTTGTTTATTATTTATTATTTATTATTTATTATTTATTATTTATTATTTATTATTTATTATTTATTATTTATTATTTATTATTTATTATTTATTATTTATTATTTATTATTTATTATTTATTATTTATTATTTATTATTTATTATTTATTATTTATTATTTATTATTTATTATTTATTATTTATTATTTATTATTTATTACTTATTACTTATTACTTATTACTTATTACTTATTATTTATTTATTGATTGATTGGATTTGTATGCCGCCCCTCTCCGCAGACTCGGGGTGGCTAACAACAATGGTAAAACAACATGTAACAATCCAATTTAATAAAACAACTAAAAACCCTCATTATAAAAAACCAAACATACAAACATACCATGCATAACTTGTAGTGGCCTAGGGGGAGAGAATAACTTAACTCCCCCATGCCTGGCGACAAAGGTGGGTCTTAAGAAGTTTGCGAAAGACAAGGAGGGTGGGGGCCGTTCTAATCTCTAGGGGGAGCTGATTCCACAGGGCCGGGGCCGCCACAGAGAAGGCTCTTCCCCTGGGGCCCGCCAAACGACATTGTTTGGTCGACGGGACCCGGAGAAGGCCAACTCTGTGGGACCTTATCGGCCGCTGGGATTCGTGCGGTAGAAGGCGGTTCCGGATGTATTCTGGCCCAATGCCATGTAGGGCTATGGTACACGTGCCCAAAGTGGCATGCAAAGCTGTGTCGCCCGGCATGTGCAGGCTTGCCTGGTTTCTGGTGCACATGCGTGCGCAATGCTCAACTGTGCCGAAAACCGGTGTGCGTATGTGCACCATCCAGCTAATAGTTAGGCGTGCATGCATGCCAGAACCCAGAAGTTTGGGCTTACTGAAGTGTGATTCCGTTGCGAGCGTGGCACCGCCAAAAACTGGGCTGCATATGCACGCCGGCTGGCTGATCCCGACTTTTCTGTTGTTAAGCGAGACTGTTAAGTGAGTTTTGCCTCATTTTACGACCTTGCTTGCCAAGAGTTGTTAAGTGGATCATTGCAGTGGTTATTTATTATTAATTTTATTTATTAATCAAATTTGTATGCCGCCCCTCTCCGTAGACTCGGGGCGGCTAACAACAGTAATAAAACAATATAAACAAATCTAATAGTAGACTTGGGCGGCTAACAACAGTAATAAAACAATATAAACAAATCTAATATTTAAGTGAATTTAAAAAGAAACCCTGATTTAAGAAACCAATCATACATACAGACATACCATGCATAATTTTTTTATAAGCCTAGGGGGAAGGGAATATCTCAATTTCCCTATGCCTGACGACAGAGGTGGGTTTTAAGGAGCTTACGAAAGGCAAGGAGGGTGGGGGCAACTCTGATATCTGGGGGGAGTTGGTTCCAGAGGGCCGGGGCCGCCACAGAGAAGGCTCTTCCCCTGGGTCCCGCCAAACGGCATTGTTTAGTCGACGGGAACCGGAGAAGGCCAACTCTGTGGGACCTAACTGGTCGCTGGGATTCGTGCGGCAGAAGGCGGTCCCGGAGGTATTCTGGTCCGTTGCCATGAAGGGCATGAAGGGTTAAGTTAGGAACACGGCTCTGACGTAAATCTGGCTTCCCTACAAACTTTGCTTGTCCCGCGGTGCAACCATAATAAATGTGAGTCAGTTGTCAAATATAATCACATTACCATGGAGATGCTATAACGGTCGTAAATGTGAAAAACAGGCGTAAGTCATTTTTTTCCAGTGCCTTTGTCTCTTCAAATGGTCACTATTTATTTAGTTAATTGGATTTGTATGCTGCCCCTCTCCGAGGGCTCGGATCGACTCACAACATAACAGTACAATAACATAACAGTACAATAAATCCAATTAATACAATGATTTTTTTTTAAAAAATACAGTAGTCCCTCGCTATACCGCGCTTCACCTACTGCGGCTTCACTTCATTGCGGGTTTTCAAGAAATATTAATGAGAAAAATCATTCGCGGATCTTCGCTGGTTCGCGGGTTTCTGAGGAAGTCGATCGGCAGATTTAAACAGCCCGCCGAACTCGATCGGCAGGTTTTTCAAAAAAAATATATCTAAAATTGTAAATACTGTATTTAAATACTGTATCTAAAATAAATACTGTGTGGGAAGGGTTTATAAACACTTAAAACAATGAAAACTTACCAAACAATTACAATATAAATACTTAAATAAGTACTATCAGTCGATAAATTCCACATCGCGGATTTCACCTATCGCGGCCAGGTCTGGAACGTAACACCAGCGATAGGTGAGGGACTACTGTATTCTAAAAAAAACCCCATTCATTGACATTCACCCAATAAATTATGCTAAAAACACTCGTTATTCAGGGGGAAGATCTAATTTCCCCAGGCCTGGCGACAAAGATGAGTTTTTAGGCTCTTTCGGAAGGCAAGGAGGGTGGGGGCTGTGCGAATTTCCAGGGGGAGCTGATTCCAGAGGGCTGGGGACCACACATAAAAGGCTCTTCCCCTAGGTCCCGCCAACCGGCATTGTTTGGTTGACGGGACCCTGAGAAGACCAACTCTGTGGGACCTCACCGGACGCTGGGATTCGTGCAGCAGAAGGCAGTCGCAGAGATAATCTAATCCAACTAAACGAATGGCTATAAATCAAGGATTCTTTTGTTATTTTGAAAACTCCACCAGTGCTACAATTAAGGGAAAATAAATCATATTGGGAATTATATCCCTGTAAATTTAAGGAGTGATAATGGTGGTTTAAAGATGTGCATTCATTATTTATGTCCAATTTATAGACTTCATTAAAATAGCTAAAAAGAGAGAGGCGGGGGGAAGGGGGGACCCTTTTGAATTTATCAAAAACTTGATTTTATGGACTTAATTGGAGAGAAAGGGAGGGTGTTATCTTTTGGGTCTGAAAGCCTTTTAAATGAAATGGATGTAATTTAAATCATCGTGTATATTATGCACCTGATTATCTAATAATGAGTGCAGTGTACGGCCAATTGTGTTCATTTATATTTCTAAACTTGAAGGATAAGTTTTATGCCCATCGCTGGGACTGATTAGGAAAAAAGTGCATTGCGCGAGGCTGAAGCTTGAATTAAACTTTTATCTGTTGCCGGGGAAGTCTGACTTGTGTCTCTGTTTGCAGGTGAAGGATTTGATCAAGTTCTTGGACCCGATTGGGCTTGGCGTGATCAGCTTTGAAGACTTCTGTCGAGGGATTTCTGCAATCAGAAACGGAGGTCGGTTGCTTTTTATACAGGTCAGGAGTTAAACGCTAACAGGTCGTGTCGGTTCACCCAAACCAGTAGTAAAAAAATTGCTTTAGAAAAGTTTTTTTTAAAAAAGTTCTGACAATCAGCTATGATAATCAGTTGTGCCAGCAATCGTTGGAACCTTTTTAAAAAAAAAAAAACAAAAAACTTTTTAAAAGCATTTTTTAATTACCAGTTTGGATGAACCGACCGGACCTGATAGCATTTCACTACCTGGCGAACAGGTAGTAAAGATGCTTGAAAAAGTTTTTTTTCCTAAAGGTTCGCACAGGCTGATTATCAGAACTTTTTAAAAACTTTTTTTTTTTAGCATTTTTAAACTACTGGTTCGAACTCATTCAGCACCGTTGTAAATTTTAAATGGTCATTGAATGAGTGATTATTATGTGAGGATTTCCTGTATGGATTTTCCCAAGAAATCATCATAATATGAGCTCAGATTGTGCAAAGGACTTTGGGTTTCACCTGCATCTCTTAGTTTTGGCAATTTTTAAGATGAGTGGACTTCAACTCCCATGCCAGCTGGGGAATTTTGCGAGCTGAAATCCACCCAAAGTTGCCTAGGTTAAGAAATACTGCTCTAGACTAAGCATCCGAAATTTGCTTGATGATGCTGCAACTGTCATAAGTGTGAAAAATGGTCGTAAGTCACTTTTTCAGCCCTGTCGTGTTTTGAACGGTCACTCTTGTAAATTGGGTATTACGTGTGCTGCAGAAATATTGGCAACATGGGCCACCTGTATAAACTAGGTCAAATACAGCCTTGGTTTGTCCTGCAGAAGGCAAAGTTTGACCAGAGCCCCATTTTTGCTAAAGAAACACATTCTCTTTGTTCAAAGCAATTTTTTTTAAAAAATAAACTTTATTGATTTTTTCATAAAAAGAACACACAGACATACAGTCAGCGAAGCAGTGGAAGTGATGTGCCGGTGCCTGGAGGCTGTTGGGGCCTGGATGGGTGTCAACAAACTCAAACTCAACCCAGACAAGACGGAGTGGCTGTGGGTCTTGCCTCCCAAGGACAATTCCATCTGTCCGTCCATCACCCTGGGGGGAGAATCATTGACCCCCTCAGAGAGGGTTCGCAACTTGGGCGTCCTCCTCGATCCACAGCTCACATTAGAGAACCATCTTTCAGCTGTGGCGAGGGGGGCGTTTGCCCAGGTTCGCCTGGTGCATCAGTTGCGACCCTATCTGGACCGGGAGTCACTGCTCACAGTCACTCATGCCCTCATCACCTCGAGGCTCGACTACTGTAATGCTCTCTACATGGGGCTACCTTTGAAAAGTGTTCGGAAACTTCAGATCGTGCAGAATGCAGCTGCGAGAGCAATCATGGGCTTCCTTAAATATGCCCATGTCACACCAACACTCCGCAGTCTGCATTGGTTGCCGATCAGTTTCCGGTCACAATTCAAAGTGTTGGTTATGACCTATAAAGCCCTTCATGGCACCGGACCAGATTACCTCAGGGACCGCCTTCTGCCGCACGAATCCCAGCGGCCAGTTAGGTCCCACAGAGTGGGTCTTCTCCGGGTCCCGTCCAACTAAACAATGCCACTTGGCGGGACCCAGGAGAAGAGCCTTCTCTGTGGCGGCCCCGGCCCTCTGGAACCAACTCCCCCTAGAGATTAGAATTGCCCCCACCCTCCTTGCCTTTCGTAAGCTACTTAAAACCCACCTCTGCCGCCAGGCATGGGGGAATTAAGACTTTTTTCTCCCCCTAGGCCGTTACAACTGTATACATGGTATGTTTGTATGTATGTTTGGTTTTTATATATTAAGGGGTTTTAATTTGCTTTTAGTATTGGATTTTATTGTATATTTTCATGATTGTTGTTAGCTGCCCCGAGTTTTCGGAGAGGGGCGGCATATAAATCCTATAAAACTAAACTAAACTAAACTAATACAAACATTTAAACATGTAGTAGGGGCTACAATTGCCCCTCTCTTCTTAGAAGTTAATTTTTAATACAGCAAAAGAATATATTCTTAATTCATTAAATCAACATATTAATCTAGATGAAAAGAAGAATTTTGTTTATACATTCTAATAAACATAAAATTAAGTTAATAAAAAGAGAAAAATTCTAAAATCATTTTAATATATTCATACATTTCTCATAACATGATGACAAGAAGCCTGAATGACCAAGAAGAATCTGAATTGTATATTGTTTGGAATAAAGTCTATAAGTGGATAAATAAAAATAAAAATTAAATGTTATGAAAAA
Organism: Erythrolamprus reginae; assembly: GCF_031021105.1. NCBI lineage: Eukaryota > Metazoa > Chordata > Lepidosauria > Squamata > Dipsadidae > Erythrolamprus > Erythrolamprus reginae. The sequence goes on from NC_091958.1 coordinate 43,899,896, forward strand.
AAAATTAAATGTTATGAAAGCAAATTTTTAAGTCCTTCAAGAACTATTATAAAAACCTGCAAAATCCCAGGTGGTCAGATTCTGATCGTCCACCTGCAAATTTAATTTTTAAGCTTTGTCTTTAGTGGAGAGCAAGCATTCTGCAATGTAAATACAACACATGGCGAAGAGGGATAAAAGAGTATTACTATCACTAGATTAGCCGGAAAAGCTGGATGGAGTTATAATCGCTATCTATGACATTCTAATCCCTAGTTTTAATGCAATTTTGTTTTTATTTCCACTGTTAGAAGACCTCATTAGGGACAGCTTAATCTACCTAGGTGACTGCTAAAAATTGACCATTACTCAACGGCACGCAAGCAATCAGTCAATATTTTTATCTCAATTTCTCGCCTTCGTTTCCCTTTTGTCTCTTCCCACACCAACAATGATCTTGAAGCCTCTGTACTCCCTCTCACACTCCCAACTCATAGCCTGCAGTTCCTCCCACCAGCGACTGGAATAGAATAGAAAACAGAACAGTGGGAAGGGACCTTGGAGGTCTTCTAGTCCAACTCCCTCTTAGGCAGGAAATTCTACACCACTTCAGACAATTGGTTGTCCAATCTCTTCTTAAAAACTTCCAGTGTTGGAGAATAGAAATAGAAATTATTATTATTATTATTATTATTATTATTATTATTATTATTATTATTTATTTGGATTTGTATGCCGCTCCTCTCTGCAGACTCGGGGCGACTAACAACAGTGGTAAAACTACATGAACAATCCAATTAATAAAAACAACTAAAAAACCCTTATTATAAAAACCCAAACATACACACAAACATACCATGCATAACTTGTAATAGCCTAGGGGGAAAGGATAACTTAACTCCCCCATGCCTGGTGACAAAGGTGGGTCTTAAGTAATTTGCAAAAGACAAGGAGGGTGGGGGCTGTTCTAATCTCCGGGGGGAGTTGATTCCACAGGGCCGGGGCCGCCACAGAGAAGGCTCCTCCCCTGGGGCCCACCAAACGACATTGTTTGGTCGACGGGACACGGAGAAGGCCAACTCTGTGGGACCTTATCGGCCGCTGGGATTCGTGCGGTAGAAGGCGATTCCGGATGTATTCTGGCCCAATGCCATGTAGGGCTTTAAAGGTCATTACCAACACTTTGAATTGTGACCGGAAACCGATCGGCAGCCATACAAATACATACAAATACATCAATCAATCAATCCACAACTGACTGGATGAACATGAGGCTGGTTCTCTTCTAATCTTCCTCGGCTACAATTTTCAAGGGTGTCTTGCCATCCTGCCAACAAGGGAAGGAAACATTTGCAAATTATGGCTTGGCAGCCTCTGGGAGGCCCAGCCCTGCCTCATTTAAAGCAAAGCATCCATGCAAATGGAATATTCTTCCTTCAATTTGAAGGGGTGGGTGGGCATTGCATTTTGAAATTTGAGTATTTCTCCCTTCCTTCCTTTAAAGTCTGCAGCCAGCTTTGGAAAGCGGTTTTGGTGAATCGACAGACAAACAGAAGTCTTTCCTTGGTCCATGCTGAAGACCAGGAAATGGGAGGGATTACAAAGCAGAGGATATAAAGAAAACAGAGTATATGTCCTCCTCGATCCACAGCTCACATTAGAGAAACATCTTTCAGCTGTGGCAAGGGGGGCGTTTGCCCAGGTTCGCCTAGTGCACCAGTTGCGGCCCTATCTGGACCGGGACTCACTGCTCACAGTCACTCATGCCCTCATCACCTCGAGGCTCGACTACTGTAATGCTCTCTACATGGGGCTACCTTTGAAAAATGTTCGGAAACTTCAGATCGTGCAGAATGCAGCTGCGAGAGCAATCATGGGTTTCCCCAAATATGCCCATGTTACACCAACACTCCGCAGTCTGCATTGGTTGCCGATCAATTTCCGGTCACAATTCAAAGTGTTGGTTATGACCTATAAAGCCCTTCATGGCATCGGACCAAAATACCTCCGGGACCGCCTTCTGCCGCACGAATCCCAGCGACCGGTTAGGTCCCACAGAGTTGGCCTTCTCCAGGTCCCGTCGACTAAACAATGTCGTTTGGTGGGACCCAGGAGAAGAGCCTTCTCTGTGGCGGCCCCGACCCTCTGGAACCAGCTCCCCCCGGAGATTAGAACTGCCCCCACCCTCCTTGCCTTTCATAAAGTTCTTATGACCCATCTCTGCCGTCAGGCATGGGGGAACTGCCACATCTCCCCTGGGCCTATACAGTTTATACATGGTATGTTTGTGTGTATGTTTGCTTTTAATAATGGGTTTTTTAGTGTTTTTTAAATTATTAGATTTGTTCTTACATTGTTCTTGTTATTGTTGTGAGCCGCCCCGAGTCTACGGAGAGGGGCGGCATGCAAATCTAATAAATAAAATAAATAAAAATCATACAGGTTGTCCTCCACATAAGACAGTTCATCTAGTGACCGTTCAGAGTTACAACGGCACTGGAAAAAATGACTTATGACCGTTTTTCACACTTAACGGCCATTGCAGGGTCACGTGATCAAAATTCAGGCGCTTGGTAACTGACAATTTATGACAGTTGCAGGGTCCCCCAGGTTTTGTGACAAGCAAAGACAATGGGGCAGCCAGCCAGGTTCACATAACGACGTATTATTAAATTAATGACAGTGAGTCACTTAACAACTGTGATTCTGGATTTCTGAAGGCTCCTGGTCTTCTTAGCAGGACAGGTGCACTGATCATGTGAACATAGGCTTTTGCGACACTACCGAGGGATGTAAACACTGTGGTTTTGTTCTGTTTTGTTTTGCTGCTCCTTTGGACAAGAACACACAATCCTTCCTTCGGATATTGCACTGGAGAATTGAGTTGCAAACTTCTCCCTAGCAACCCCTACAACGCACCATCTGCAATTGCGAGGGGTGGCTGGCTGGAGGGGGGATGAGTTGATAAGGCTGTGATGGGTTTGCTGAGGATTGTTTAGGCAGGAGGGGGGTTGGCCCGTGATATTCTCGGGGTTTTCTAGCTGCAGCTCCCAAAAGATGCTGGGGTGACGCGTTCTAGCAGTGATCGTTAGGTTGCTGCTAGTCAAAAACAGTGGATTGGGCCTGCAACTATAGAAAAGAATAAGAATATAAGAATATAAGAATATAAGAATATAAGAATATAAGAATATAAGAATATAAGAATATAAGAATATAAGAATATAAGAATATAAGAATATAAGAATATAAGAATATAAGAATATAAGAATATAAGAATATAAGTGTTGTGGTTAGCTCTGGCCCAGCTCCTGCCCCAAGGAATGTGCAGGTGGATGTGGGGGAGACACCCACATGCCGCAGGCCTGTTTTGCTCCCGATGGAATCTGCCGATGAAGCCTCCTCTGACCAAGGAAGCGTGAGCGACAGGGAAGAGGGGAGTTTGGCAGACAGCCCAGGAGGAGATCAATCATCTGTATCATCCTTGGATTCTGAACAAGAATTAATGACACATCCACGCATGCATAGAGTGATGCATAGGAGACAACAACTGAAGGATTATTACAAGAGAAAATGAGGCCACCTGTGGTTGGGTGGGGCTCCAGTAATTAGGGCTGCTGCTATAAATAGCAGCGTGTGGGTTTGGCCGTTGTGAAAGAGTATCTGATCACAGTTCTTCAGGAATCGTGTGTTGTTGTTTTCTGGACTTTGTTGATTTTTAATGCCTTTCAAACCAAAGCAGAGCAACATGTGTGTGTGTGTGTGTGTGTGTCTCACTTCATTGGAAGAAGAAGGGGTGTGAAGTTTCTTCACAGCTGCTAGCTAAGAACAATAAGAATATAAGAATAGAGCCGGGGTGGCGCAGTGGTTAGAGTGCAGCACTGCAGGCTACTTCAGCTAACTGCTAGCTGTAATTCAGCAGTTCAAATCTCACCACCGGCTCAAGGTTGACTCAGCCTTTCCTTCTTCTGAGATGGGTAAAATGAGGAACCAGATTGTTGGGGGGCAAAAGGCTGATTCTGTAAACCGCTTAGAGAGGCCTGTAAAAGCATTATGAAGCGGTATATCGGATCAGATCAGATTTCTTAGCGTCATAGGGTACAAATAAGCAATCAGGAAACAATCAATGTTAATATAACTCGTAAGGATACAAGCAAGAAGTTACAGTCATACAGTATAAGTGGGAAGACATGGGTGATAGGAATGATGAGAAGACTACTAGTAATAGTAATACAGCCTTAGTGAATAGCTTCTCAGTGGTGAGGGGATTATTTGTTTAACAGAGTGATGGTGTTCGGTAAAAAGCTGTTCTTGTGTCTAATTATCTTGGTGTGCAGTGCTCTGTAGCGTCGTTTTGAGGATAGGAGTTGAAACAATTTATATCTGGGACTGGAACACAGAGCCTCATGCCCACCAAGCCATGCCCACAGAACTGGTAGTAAAAAACTCTGGATCTCGCCAGGGTTTGTTTGTTTGTTTTTATGCTTTTATTTATTTATTTATGTTTTTTTTATTTATGTTTTTATTTATGTTTTTATTTATGTTTTATTTATTTATTTATTTATTTATTTATTTATTTATTTATTCATTCATTCATTCATTCATTCATTCATTCATTCATTTATTTAATTTGTATGCTGCTCCTCTCTGCAGCCTCGGGGTGGCTCACAGCAACAGAAAACAATATATAATACAAATTCAATAATTAGAAAGCTAAAAACCCCAAATTTAAAAAACAGGCACACAACATACCATACATAAACAGTATAGGCCTGGGGAAGTTATCTCAGTTCCCCCATGCCTGATGGCAGAGGTGGGTTTTAAGGAGTTTACGAAAGCCAAGGAGGGTGGGGGCAGTTCTAATCTCAGGGGGGAGCTGGTTCCAAAGGGTCGGGGCCGCCACAGAGAAGGGTCTTCCCCTGGGACCCGCTAAAAGACATTGTTTAGTCGATGGGACCCGGAGAAGGCCAACTCTGTGGGAACTAATCAGTCACTGGGATTTGTGCGGCAAAAGGGGGTCTCGGAGATATTCTGGTCCGATGCCATGAAGGGCTTTATAGGTCAAAACCAACACTTTGAATTGTGACCGGAAATTGATAGGCAACCAATGAAAACTGCGGAGTGTTGGTGTAACATGGGCATACCTGGGAAAGCCCCACGATAGCTCTCGCAGCTGCATTCTGCACGATCTGAAGTTTCCGAACACTTTTCAAAGGTAGCCCCATGTAGAGAGCGTTACAGTAGTCGAACCTCGAGGTGATGAGGGCATGAGTGACTGTGAGCAGTGAGTCCTGGTCCAGATAGGGCCGCAACTGGTGCACCAGGCAAACGCCCCCCTCGCCACAGCTGAAAGATGTTTCTCTAATGTGAGCTGTGGATCGAGGAGGACGCCCAAGTTGCGGACCCTCTCTGAGGGGGTCAATAATAAGAATGCAAGACTGTAGGAATGCTCTTCCTCTCTTTGCAGACGAGTTTACTCTTTCCTTTCTTCAACAGATCCAGAGAGTCAGCTCTGCCCCATGGGATATACTCCTGATGAGCCGCCTCCTGCATGCGCTGATGAATTTGATGACTTCGTTGCATACGAGGTGAGCGAGAACATACCCACACAAGGGCGTTGGGTCACTTTTGGTGGCGTAAAGTGCATCTTGATTTGCCACATTAGAGAGTGTGAGAGAGCGCGGATGATGCTTAAGTGAGTTTTATCTCTGATGACTTCTCGGGGATTTCTGTAGCAATAGCACTTTGCACTTAGACTTACTTCACAGGGCTTTAGAGCTCTCTCTAAGCGCTTTACAGAGTCAGCATGTTGCTCCCAATCTGAGTCTTCATTTTACCGCTCAGAAGGATGAAAGACTGAGTCAATCTTGCAAAAGTTTTTTTTTCTCCACAGCAGAAACATACATAACATCACATATACCTTAATATGTATATATTATCACTTAAAAACAGCAATATCATAACCTAAATTACATTCCAATGTTAATTTTATGATTCAATTTATCTCAATCTTCTCACTCTCCACTCTCCTCTTTCTATCTCAGGTGGCTATTCTACCTCTAGTACCTACTTTCTTACTACCATCTCCTCCTCCTTTCCCCTTCTCTACCTCCCCTTCTACTCTTTCTCCTTTCTCTCCTCTCCTACTTCCTCTTACCCTCTTCTAAGTCCTTCCCTAAATGGATAATTCTAATTACAAATATATACATCATCGCAAATTACTGAAAATCCCCCCTAGGCCGCCAGGCTTGGGGGACATAACTGACTCTTAGCTGTCTCATTTTATGCATGGTTTAATTGGATGGCATGACTGTTCTTCATAATGAGTTTTTTATACATTGTTTTTAATATTAGATTTGTGCTTTGTATTTTGTTCTGAGCTGCTCCAAGTCTTCGGAGAGGGGCGGCACAAGTCTAATAAATTATTATTATTATTATTATTATTATTATTATTATTATTATCATCATCATCATCATCATCATCATCATACATATGTATATACTGTATGTATGTATGTATGTATGTATGTATGTATGTACTGTATGTATGTATGTATATGTACATATATAATATTTTATATACTCTATATATCCCCACTAAAAACATATATAGCCTATCATATACAGCTTAATAAACATGCATCATCTACTAAAAATAATCATTAATATTTCTTAATTTCATATCCATTACCTTTGGTATATGTCCTTAATCTTATGTTACCTCCTTTATCTAATTTCGTCACCTGGATTGTGCCAATTGTTTCATTTTTCAATTAAATTTGAATGCTATTGCTTAGTTCCTCTGCTAGTTGTCTCTCTTATTTAATAAATCTAAGCCTTTGTGCTTCACCCATTTCCTTACGTTCCTACTCATTATTCATTTTTCTTAACCCCTATTTTCACGTAACTAAATGCCCCTAAAAAATTCCACATTTACCTATGATCAAAAATGAAGTGTCAATTCACATTAAATCTTATATATCTTATGTCTGACGAATATCCTTTACAAGGAAAAGCAAGTATCATTCAAATTCCAAAACTGAAACACATTAACTTCTTTCATTCATTATTCATTATACTATGTCTTCCCCTCTAATATGTCATTTTAAATTTATTTCAACAGATCTAATTTATACCAATCTATAATAGAATTATATTTTTCCCAGAGTTATCACCTAACTGTATAATTAATTGCTTTTAAATAATTGTATTAGATTTGAATTCTTAAGTAAAAACTTTTTTTTTTTTGCACACTGGCAAAAAGTTTTTTTAAAAATGTAAAAGCCAAAACAAGATGGCGATGCATGTGCAGTGCTGAAAACCCAGCTTCTGCGCATGCACAGAAGAAAATAAACTCAGAAAAAATGAAATACAAATAAATTTTAAATTCTTTTTAAAAAGATGGGGGCTTCTAGAGACCAGTACTGACTGAACCGATTCTGTGATGTCATAGTGACATCACCAGCAGTTTGCTACTGGTTTGAGTGAACCAGTCCGAACTGGGAGGAACCCATCTCTGGTCGGTTAGGATCGAACTGCTGGCAGTCGGCAGAATTAGCTTGCTGTCAACAATGACCCTATGTCAACAATGACCCTAACCCTTGCAATACTCCATTCTAATCATGTGCCATCATAGTTCATTATTTTAGGAGGAGGCAGCTGTTTTCCTTGGTGTAATTAAGTTCCAGAATTGCTGTTTCTTTTTTTCTTCACAACCTAGCTTGTTCCTTCATTTCTAGTTTTGTGGCAAACGTTGGTCAAGACAAAGGTCAGGGATTGCCCTTAGGGTTCAGAATAATGTACATTGCTCAAAAAAAAAAGGGGGGGGGGACACTTAAACAACACAATATAACTCCAAGTAAATCAAACTCTTGTGAAATCAAACTGTCCACTTAGGAAGCAACACTGATTGACAATCAGGCGGTAGGGAAAGCAAGTAGGATGCTTGGCTGCATAGCTAGAGGTATAACAAGCAGGAAGAGGGAGATTATGATCCCGCTATATAGAATGCTGGTGAGACCACATTTGGAATATTGTGTTCAGTTCTGGAGACCTCACCTACAAAAAGATATTGACAAAATTGAACGGGTCCAAAGACGGGCTACAAGAATGGTGGAAGGTCTTAAGCATAAAACGTATCAGGAAAGACTTCATGAACTCAATCTGTATAGTCTGGAGGACAGAAGGAAAAGGGGGGACATGATCGAAACATTTAAATATATTAAAGGGTTAAATAAGGTCCAGGAGGGAAGTGTTTTTAATAGGAAAGTGAACACAAGAACAAGGGGACACAATCTGAAGTTAGTTGGGGGAAAGATCAAAAGCAACATGAGAAAATATTATTTTACTGAAAGAGTAGTAGATCCTTGGAACAAACTTCCAGCAGACGTGGTAGATAAATCCACAGTAACTGAATTTAAACATGCCTGGGATAAACATATCTCCATCCTAAGATAAAATACAGAAAATAGTATAAGGGCAGACTAGATGGACCATGAGGTCTTTTTCTGCCGTCAGACTTCTATGTTTCTATGTTTCTAATCCATTTCACATGTTGTTATGCACATGCAACTTTGTACAGAATGAAGTATTCAGTGAAAATATTTCATTCATTTCAGATCTAGGATGTGTTATTTGAGTGTTCCCTTTATTTTTTTGAGCAGTATATATTTTATGTATGTTTTACGATGGTTTTTATATTCTTCTATATTATTTCCTTTAAAAATGTATTATTTGTTTTTCTTCATTTTCTATTTGTTTTGTTTGTAAGACATCTAGAGTCATGTACACAAGATGGCTGGTTATAAAAATTTGAATGATAAAACAATAATTGATTGATCGATCAATCCTTAGGCCTAGCTGCAATTACAGATTAAATGGGAAAGAAACATACCTGTTTAAAATGTGGTCCAATATTTTGGAATCACTTAAGTAGCCAAATGTATTATATAAAGTGATTCAGGAACTGATTATTGAGAAAACTTAAGGATTAACAGGAAAACCAACATAGCAAGTGTGGAGTTTTTAATGAGAATACAATATTATGAAAATGGATGGAAAACAGGGTTTTGAACTTTGTGTTTTGAGGCAAGCCTTTGTCATATCCGCTAAGATCCCCTGGCCGAAATGGGATTGCTCCCTGCCCTTGTGTCTCATCTGGAATTGCCAGGGATTAAACCTAAGCATAGCAGACATTCCTTCACTGAATTATAGCTTCTTTCCTAAATCCTGGCTGGAAGCAGGCAGAGTTTTTATAATTTCTGGAAATAGTGAACTGCAAGGCATTCACTGACATGCATAGCCCGGTACGGTTGCAATAAATAAATTATAATATTATAAAGAATGAAGAGTATGTTGCCAAGAAGGAGTCAAACTATTCTCCAAGCCACCTGAGGGTAGGCCAAGAAGCAATGGGTGGAAACTAATCAAGGAGAGAAGCAGCCTAGAACTAAGGAGAAATTTCCTGACGGAACAATTAATCCGTGGAACAGCTTGCCTCCAGAAATTGTGAATGCTCCAACACTGGAAGTTTTTAAGAAAATGTTGGATAACCCTTTGTTTGAAGTGGTGTAGCAGGGGGTTGGACTAGAAGACCTCAAGGTTCCTTCCAACTCTGTTGTCATTATTATCTTCTGCAAAGTGTTAATGCTTGCTGTTTGAATGGTAGTGATTGATTTTTAATGAACTAGGGTTTTAGACTAGTTAGTTTTTAACTTAAATTGGATTTCAGATGGTTTTTATTGTCTTTTACATGTTGTAAGCCGCCCCGAGTCCTCAGAGAGGGGCGGTATATGAATCCAATTAATAAAATAATAATAATAATAATAATAATAATAATAATAATAATACGAATAAGAATAAGAATAAGAATAAGAATAAGAATAAGAATAAGAATAAGAATAAGAATAAGAATAAGAATAAGAATAAGAATAAGAATAAGAAATTAGTGAACTACGAAGATCTAAAAATCGAGCTGCAACGACTCTGGCATAAGCCAGTGAAAGTGGTCCCAGTGGTCCTTGGCACGCTGGGCGCAGTACCAAAGGATCTCAGCGGACATTTGAAAACCATCGGAATTGACAAAATCTCCATCTGTCAATTGCAAAAGGCCGCTTTACTGGGATCGGCAAACATAATTTGCCGCTACATCAATCAGTCCTAGGTGCTTGGGAAGCGCCCGACTGGTGATGAAATACGAAATCCAGCATAGTGATCTCATTTGCTGTGTTATACTGACATAATAATAATAATAATAATAATAATAATAATAATAATAATAATAATAATTATTATTATTATTATTATTATTATTATTATCATTATTATTAAATAATGCAAAGACATAATTTGAATGGTCGCTGAGTTACAAGTCGTAAATTGAGGACTATCCCCCCCCCTCCAAAGAAAACCCCCTCTTCCATTCTGTAGCCTCTGGCTTTTATAACATGGACATGCAGAGCGAAAAGTTTGTGCGAATGACCATAAAATACTCCCCCACACAAGCACAATAAAAAGTCTTCTCCAATGGAGGAAAGCTCGGAGCTCAAACCAAACAACATAAAATAACCTTTTGACCTGCCTTTTAACCCTGGAGGCCAAGCAACAATCCGAACATTATATGTGTCTCCCCGATGTGCCGTGCATGGGCAGAACTGGAATAACTTCCTGGAAGGCAGTATGTGGGCTGATGAACGGACTTGGAAGGAAGCTGGCTTGCAAAAATAGAAAGGGGTGGAATGATAAATTAAATGTGTACCTGTCTGCAGAAAGAATTAGCTGTAAAGGGAAGTCTGTTTTTTTTCCCCCTCATCATTTTGACATGCATTCATGGTTCCTTTGTGCTCTGCTGAGAAAGAACGAGATGTTTCCCTTTTATTGATTGATCTATTGGGAATCAAGTTGTGGCAAAAATGATTGTAAAGTCCTAGTGGTTCACTTAACCAACTGTTAGGCGTGAAAGGTCCAAATAAATACGCACCAAAGACAAATTCCTTGTGTGTCCAAGCACATTTGGCCAATAAAGAATTATAATCCAATCCAATCTAATCTAATAGAATAGAATAGAATAGAATAGAATTTTATTGGCCAAGTGTGATTGGACACACAAGGAATTTGTCTTGGTGCATATGCTCTCAGCGTACATAAAATAAAATATACATTTGTCAAGAATCATGTGGTACGACACTTAATGATTGTCATAGGGGTCAATAAGCAATGAACAAGCAATATTAATAAAAATCTTAGGATATAAGCAACAAGTTACAGTCATACAGTCAACATGGGAGGAAATGGGTGATAGGAATGATGAGAAAAACTAGTAGAATAGAAGTGCAGATTTAGTAGAAAGTCTGACAGTGTTGAGGGAATTATTTGTTTAGTAGAGTGATGGTATTCGGGAAAAAACTGTTCTTGTAATCTAATCTAATCTAATTTAATCTATTGATTTATTACTAAACAGCTTGTGCACAGAAATCTTCTCAACTTAGGTTAGCACCTATTAGAAGCCAGGTAAGAGACAGTGGAATTCAAAGGAGTGGGTTGGATTTAGCTTGCTTGTGGTTTCGTAGGGATTCTAGGCTGATCCCTCTTTTATCTCCACCTCCAGGTTCTTCCACCCTCTTCCCCTAAATCATCAGAAATTCTTGCCCAATTGTTGTCGTAAATCGAGGACTCCACATATGGGCAGACTGGAAACAAAGCAGATTATTTATGCTTTTTAAATAGCATTGTGTAGCATCGATTTCACAGACTCTAGGCGCTGTGCGATAAAACCTTCTGATAAAGCAGAAGGCCTCCTCTTCGGTCTCATTAAAACCTTAATCAAACATAATGAAATACTTACATTCTTTGTAATGAGCCAGCACTGTGTCTGGCTTAGCGCGTGGGCTACTACGGGTGAAGAAAGAGTTTTTTACTGAAAGAGTAGTAGATCCTTGGAACAAACTTCCAGCAGACGTGGTAGATAAATCCACAGTAACTGAATTTAAACATGCCTGGGATAAACCTATATCCATCCTAAGATAAAATACAGAAAATAGTATAAGGGCAGACTAGATGGACCATGAGGTCTTTTTCTGCCATCAGACTTCTATGTTTCTATGTTTCTAAGAAAGTCTTGGGCCTTCTCTTGTGTGTTTGGAGAAGATTCGGAAACTTTGGGAGCTTCATAATGGGAGCTTTCATCATGTAAGAAAAGATTGGATTGCCATTCGTTAGAGATGGTGCAGGGTCTCCTGCTAGGACAGGGGTGGGGTGGGGTTGGACTGTGTTGTGGTTAGCTCTGGCCCAGCTCCTGCCCCAAGGACTGTGGATGTGGGGGAGACATCCACATGCTGCAGTCCTGTTTTGCCCCCCCGGTGGAATCTGCTGATGAAGGCTCCTCTGACCAAGAAGACATGAGTGACAGGGAGGAGGAGAGTATGGCAGACAGCTCAGAAGGAGACCAATTATCTCGCTCCTCCTTGGATTCAGAACAAGAGTTAATGATACAGCCACGCATGCGGAGAGCGATGCATAGGCAACAACAACTGAGAGATTATTATCAAAGAAAATGAGGCCACCTGTGGTTGGGTGGGGCTGTAGTAATTAGTGAGGCTGCTATAAATAGCAGCCTGTGGGTTTGGCCATTGTGGAGGATTATCTGATCGTTGTATTTCGTGACTGCTTTACTGACTTTGACCTTTTGTGTGCTGATTTTTCCCCGCTTTGAAACTAAACCAGAGCAAAGTGTGTTTCACTCTGTGAAAGAAGAAGGACTGTGAATTGCCTCACAGCTGCAAGCTAAGTATCTCAGAACTGATAAGGGACTTGTACAAATTACCAGTTTGTTTGGAGACGAGTGCTCTTTGCTGTACCAAAAGAGGGCTTAGTTTAAGTGAATTTTCATTATAAAGAACCTTGTTTTGAATTTTCAAACGTGTGTGTGTCTGAAATTTGTACCTGTGAATTTGTGGGAGGAGTCTACCAGAGAGCCCGACAGAACAGACTGGATGACCTACCAGGTCCCTTCCAACTCTGTTAATCTGTACAATAAGATTCCATGATAGATTTTTCTATCTTGCTGGTGTTTCCGCAGACTTACATAGCTTGTAGGTCCATCAAATGTAGTTTTCGGCTGGGATCATTTTGGTTTAGTGTTTTAGGAAGAGGGTCTTTTAAAAGTTCTTTGAGTTACTCATGGCTGGAGTTCAGTAAAGAAGATGGCTTAGATCCTGCTCTGTTTAATTTTTTCCTCCTTGGCTACTTTAATTATGACCACTGAAACAAGTTCTTTGAGAATTGAGACTCTGAAGAAAGCAAAGCATTAGTAAGGATTAAAAAAACCTGACATTTTTAGGAAGCAAGGTTGGAAGCAAGGTTCCCTGGTGGGGAAATATATAAACCTAATACAATCTAATAGGTAGCAACTAGGGGAAAAGAAATTGTTTTTGAAGAGTTAAAAAAATATCTAAATTGTCTAAATTGGCAATGCTGCCCTCTTGTGGCTGTCCAAAGTATCTGATCTCAGTTATCATCCAGAAACCAGGCAAGGACCGAAAATGGGAATAAATTCAGCAACAATCCAAACACCAATGTGTCAAATAGAACCGTATGATGGTCTTAATATCTGAAAATGCCTGAACCAAGAGCTGAAAAACAAAACAAACAATGGAGGAAATATCGGAGTTGAGTGGATGGAAGTTGTTTAGGGAAGGTTGGATTTATTTATAACCATTGGCGGGAAATGATATTCTTTTGAACAGGAACAAGACAGAGCCGTGGTTGCCTGCAATTTGGCAATTTGAATCTCACCAGGCTCAAGGTTGACTCAGCCTTCCATCCTTCCGACATGGCTAAAATGAGGACTTAGCTTGCTTAGGGCAATAGGCTGACTCTGTAAAGTACTTAGAGAGGGCTATTGCCCTTCTTTCCTTCCTTCCTTCCTTCCTTCCTTCCTTCCCTCCCTCCCTCCCTCCTTCCTTCCCTCCTTCCTTCCCTCATTCCCATCTCTTTCATTCTTTCCTCCTTTCCTTCCTTCCTTCCTTCTTTCCTTCCTTCCTTCCATCCTTCCATCCATCCTTCCATCCTTCCTTCCTTCCATCCTTCCTTCCTTCCCTCCTTCCTTCCTTCCTTCCTTCCTTCCATCCTTCCTTCCTTCCTTCCATCCTTCCTTCCTTCCTTCCATTTTTCCTTCCATCCATCCTTCCTTCCATCCTTCCTTCCTTCCTTCCTTCCATCCTTCCTTCTTTCCTTCCTTCCTTCCTTCCTTCCATCCTTCCTTCCTTCCTTCCATCCTTCCTTCCTTCCTTCCTTCCTTCCATTTTTCCTTCCATCCTTCCTCCCTCCCTCCCTCCCTCCCTGGGTACTCAGTGGTTAGAATACAATATTGCAGGCTAACTATGCCAACTCCCAGCTGTTTGATCACTGTGAAGCAGCATATAGATCTAAGTGCTATTGCTAACAAAGACTCCTGCTAATTTATGAATCATAGAAACGTTTATGGATTGCACGTGGTCAGATGCAAAAGATTTAATTGGGGAGACAGAGTCCATAATCTGTGGATTGTGTGACTCAAAACTTTTTAGGAGATAAAGAAATGTATTAATCTTTAAGTTGTCCATCAGCTCTTCACTAGATATATTGGGTTGTCGAGAAAGGTGCAGAAAGGTTGGTCATAATTAGCGAGAGGTCCCTCCTGCATTGTAATTAATATTTAATCCATTCATATTACTAGTAATAAATGTGAGTTATGGCAGCTAAATGAGAGCCTCCATTTATAAGAGCAGTCTGCCTGTGAGTGGCGGGTGCTGTCAACAGGCCTAAGTCATAAGCTCTTAGGCTAGTTCCTGCTGCCAGGTGGTCAGAATGGGTCTGGATGAAGGCAGCAAGATGTAGGGAGGTTTGGGATTAACTGACCAGGCATGTTAATATTTACTCGATTTTCTTCAAAGACGTTTCAGGACTTTGGAACAGCTCACAAGGATGAAAGTTCTCAAGAGTATGCAAAGTCCATTGCTTTAGATACAGCTTATCCAAAGGGAAATGTGTGTGAAACTCAGAAGGGCTTGCAACTTGATCAGCCTTGCACTGAAGCAGCTCATCTCTCATTCCTATCTCCTTCCTTCCTTCCCTCCCTCATTCCCATCTCTTTCCTTCTTTCCTCTCCTTCTTTCCTCTCCTTCCTTCCTTCCTTCCCTCATTCCCATCTCTTTCATTCTTTCCTCTCCTTCTTTCCTCTCCTTCCTTCCTTCCCTCATTCCCATCTCTTTCCTTCTTTCCTCTCCTTCCTTCCCTCATTCCCATCTCTTTCCTTCTTTCCTCTCCTTCTTTCCTCTCCTTCCTTCCTTCCCTCATTCCCATCTCTTTCCTTCTTTCCTCTCCTTTCCTCTCCTTCCTTCCTTCCCTCATTCCCATCTCTTTCCTTCTTTCCTCTCCTTCTTTCCTCTCCTTCTTTCCTCTCCTTCCTTCCTTCCTTCCCTCATTCCCATCTCTTTCCTTCTTTCCTCTCCTTCTTTCCTCTCCTTCCTTCCTTCCCTCATTCCCATCTCTTTCCTTCTTTCCTCTCCTTCTTTCCTCACCTTCCTTCCTTCCTTCCTTCCCTCATTTCCATCTCTTTCCTTCTTTCCTTCCTTCCTTCCTTCCTTCCTTCCTTCCTTCCTTCCTTCCTCCCTTTTTCACCTGCCTACCTACCACCCACCTCCATCAGTGACTCTGAACAGCTTACAATTAAAATAGAAACGATATTAAGTTATATTAAGCGATATTAAGAAGACTTCCCATCACCAGATAGGTTGGCCCATCGCTTTTTCACTTCTCTCTTCTCCCAAACGTTGCCCCTCACTGGATGCGTAGAAATGAGAAGTTTCACGAACAATGCCTACACTCTCCCTTTTCTCTTTTTCTCTCCCAAACAAAAACTCCCTTTAATTTCAAGGACCGAATTGTTCCGATCAAATGGCAAAGAAAGGGAGAAGTGGAAGAAGGGAACAGCTACGGCATAGCTACTCAAGAACAAAAACAGTTCTTTTTGAGAGGCTGGAACTTAGAACGTAGAATTAACAGAGTTGGAAAACGACCTTGGGAGGTCCCCTAGTCCAGGGGTAGGCAAAGTTGGCTCTTCTATGACATGTGGACTTCAATTCCCAGAATTCCTGTGCTAGCATGATTGGCTCAGGAATTCTGGGAGTTGAAGTCCACAAGTTATAGAAGAGCCAACTTTGCCTACCACTGCTCTAGTCCAACCCTCTGCTTGAGCAGGAGACCTACACCCATGATGGCAAACCTATAGTATGCGTGCCACAGGTGGCATCCGGAACCATAGCTAAGGGCATGCGAGGCGTTGCCCTATGTCAGCTGATTTTTGGCATTCTGGAGGGCAGAGGAGGCCTTTTTCAACCTCCCCAGGCTTCAAGAAAGCCTCCGGAGACTGCAGATGGCACAAAACGGACCCAGTGGGTCTATCAGAATTTCCATTTGGGCCGGTTTTTTGCCCTCTTGAAGGAAAGCTTCAGGAAAGCCTCATTTCCAAACTTCCTGTTGGGCTGTTGGGTCCGTTTTTCACCATCCACAGGCTCCTCTGGAGGCTTTCTTGAAGGCCAAGGAAGGTGAAAAACAGCCCAGTGCGCCTACCGGAAGTCCGGAGAGTTCAGTGAGGTCTGCGCGCATGCGTGGGAGGGGTTGGGGCGGTGTAGGGGGCTGTGCGTAATGCACGGGGGGAGGCCATTGCATTATGGGTGTTTGGCATGCACTCTTTTGGCATCTGAGCAAAAAAAAGGTTCACCCTCACTGCCCTAAACCATCCCACGCAAATGGCTGTCCGGTCTCTTCTTAAAAGCCTCTACGGTTGCAGCCCCTGCAGCTTCTGAAGACAAACTCTCCCACTGGTTGTTCTCACAGTTGGGAACCCAAAGTTGTTGGTTTTTTTCTTCAAGAGGCAACTGAGCTTTCCGGTTTTTCTTTGAAGACGTTTCGCTTCTCATCCCAGAAGGTCCTTCAGCTCTGACTGGATGGTGGGGGTCTTTCCATTCCCCACCATACCGCCATTCTCTGCCCCACAGTCAGAGCTGAAGAAGCTGCTTGGATGAGAAGCAAAATGTCTTCAAAGCAAAACTACAAACTCCACTTGCCTCCTGGGGGGAAAAAGCACCTTTGGGACAACCATGACCTGGAGGACTGAAAATCTCCATAAACATTCACAGTCAGGAAATTTCTCTTAGTTCTAAGTTGCTTCTCTCTTGGATTAGTTTACACCCATTGCTTCTTGTCCTGCCTTCAGGTGCTTTGGAGAATAGGTTGACTCCCTCTTCTTTGTGGCAAACCCTGAGATATTGGAACACTGCTATCAGGTCTCCCCTGGTCCTTCTTTTCATCAAACTAGACATACACAGTTCCTTCCTAAATTTTAGATTCCATGTCCCTAATCTAACCTAATACAGTAGTACCTCTAGATACGAGCTGCTCTACATGCGAGTATTTCAAGATACGAGCCACGAGGGGAGAGACATTTCTGTTCCAGTCCCGAGCTCAAATTCGGGATACGAGCCGAGTGTCCACTAGGTGGCGCAAGAATCCTTACTTTTGGTTATCTCGGAAGGGAAAAATAACGTCTAAAGCGATTTGTTCCAGATACAAGTTGTCTCGACATACAAGCTCCCTTCTGGAACAAATTATGCTCGTATCTAGGGGTACTACTGTACATTTGTTTGGGTTCTGCCCATTTTCAGATTTCTTGACTCCTCCTCCTCATTATTATTATTATTATTATTATTATTATTATTATTATTATTATTATGTTATTTACAACAAACAGTAACACACAGCAAACGAGGTTGATATGCTGGATTTCGTATCACAATATCACAAGTCAAACACTTCCCAAGCATCTAGGACTGTATGATGTATTTTCATATGATACTCACTGATCCAAGTACGGTGGCCTTTTGCAACTGACAGATCGTGATTTGTGTCAATGTTTATTGTTTTCCAATGCCGACTGAGGTCTTTTGGCACAGCACCCATTGTGCCGATTACCACTGGGACCACCTGTTCTGGTTTATGCCAGAGTCCTTCGATTTTAAGATCCCCATATCAGCTAGGTTTTTCTTGTTGTTTTTCATCAATTTGACTGTTTTTGTTATTGTTGTTGTAGTTGTTGTTGTTATTATTATTATTATTATTATTATTATTATTATTATTATTATTATCCCTCCTCCTCCTCCTAATTCCATTCAGCAGAAAGCTAGATGGCGCAAACTTAATTTTAATTTTAATTTTAATCATTTTAATTTTAATCATTTTAATTTTAATCATTTTAATTTTAATCATGTTAATTTTAATCATTTTAATTTTAATTTTAATCATTTTAATTTTAATTTTAATCATTTTAATTTTAATTTTAATTTTAATTTTAATCATTAATTTTAATTTTAATTTTAATTTTAATTTTAATTTTAATTTTAATTTTAATTTTAATTTTAATTTTAATTTTAATTTTAATTTTAATTTTAATTTTAATTTTAATTTTAATTTTAATTTTAATTTTAATTTTAATTTTAATTTTAATTTTAATTTTAATTTTAATTTTAATTTTAATTTTAATTTTAATTTTAATTTTAATTTTAATTTTAATTTTAATTTTAATTTTAATTTTAATTTTTTGAACTTTTAAGCCACCCAACTCCTTGCGGACCCTGGGCAGTGTACAATCATAATAAAATAATAAGTGCAGAATAAAAACAATGGCAGTATAAACAACAATGATAAAAACAATCAATTTAACGCCTCCCTCCCCCCAATATCACATTCATTCAACAGACATTCACTTGCAGCAAAAACTGACTCTTCCAGGTCATGGCCAATCCCTTCCTAACTTAAAATCCAGGATGGGCTGTGCGGTTCTTAGTCCAGCCTAGGTGGCAGTTCCTCTGTGGGACGCCCCGTGAAAAAAGGAACCCTTTGAAGTCGCTTAATCTGAGCTGGCTACTGGCCTGTCGGGCTGCCCATCCTGCTTGGGAAAAGGTAGGAAATCAGCTAGACGGGCTGTTTCCTTGACTCTGCTTAGGGCAGGGAGTTGTAACTTTAAAATGGATTTCCTTGTCCCAGAGGTGGGGAAGGGTGGGGGAGAAGAGGAGAGTGATTCTCCATTCAGCGGAGAAAACAGGTTGGGTGGGAAAGGCAGGTTGGACACAGGAGCACAGTCCAGGTAAATCATTGGTTCGAAAGAGCTGGGAGAATTAACGCACCGTGGATCCTGTTGAGGTCAGGAAGAGGGCTGTGCTCCGCCGAAGGAATAATAATGTGAGCAAAATATGTAGCGTCGGACAAGGGCTTGCAAAACAGCACTTTCGACCCGAGTTTACGCGAGTTGCTGAACCAGGTTAGTGAAAGGACTCCGGGAATGTCGGTGTCTCATGTCCTAAGCTTGGTGAGTGGGACGTTTGTTCGGTTAGGGTGGCGGCTGAAGATATCATGAAAACACCCTCCCCCCTTCTCAATATCTTGCAGGTTAACCCATTGAAGACCACCGTGGGCGTTCTCATAACCCACGGTGGTTTTCGACAGGTTAACCTGCAAGATTGTAATTCTTTCCTGAAATACAGTCTTGGATTTGGCAATATAGAGTCATCGTCTTGTAGAATTTAGAAACATAGAAACATAGAAGTCTGACGGCAGAAAAAGACCTCATGGTCCATCTAGTCTGCCCTTATACTATTTTCTGTATTCTATCTTAGGATGGATATATGTTTATCCCAGGCATGTTTAAATTCAGTTACTGTGGATTTATCCACCTCGTCTGCTGGAAGTTTGTTCCAAGGATCTACTACTCTTTCAGTAAAATAATATTTTCTCATGTTGCTTTTGATCTTTCCCCCAACTAACTTCAAATTGTGTCCCCTTGTTCTTGTGTTCACTTTCCTTTTAAAAACACTTCCCTCTTGGACCTTATTTAACCCTTTAACATATTTAAATGTTTTGATCATGTCCCCCCTTTTCCTTCTGTCCTCCAGACGATACAGATTGAGTTCATTAAGTCTTTCCTGATACGTTTTATGCTTAAGACCTTCCACCATTCTTGTAGCCCGTCTTTGGACCCATTAGATCATTAGAAAATGCCATTATTTTATTATTGTTATAATAATAATAATAATAATAATAATAACAACAACAACAACAACAACAATACCAACAACAATACCAACAACAACAATAATAATTAGTTTGCAGCATGGACAACCAGATGTTCAGATTGTATATTTTTTGATCTACCTATCAAGTCCTTTCCAATGACCCCGAATAGACAGGCGTTGATGTTTTATAGTATTATTTCACTTAATTGTATCTCGCCTTTATTATTTTTAAAACTTCCTCAAGGTGGCAAACCTTCCTCCTCTTCAAGGTAGCAAAATTTCCTTCTCTTTTCCTCACAACAATAATGCTGTGAGGTGGGTTGGGCTGAGCGAGAGAGGGACTGGCCCCAAATCACCCAGCTGGTAGCTTTCAGGACTAAGGTGGGACTAGAACTCACCATCTCTTGGTGATTGGCCAAAGTCTGCCCCCTGGCTTTCAAGGCTAAGGTGGGACTAGAACTCACATCTTTTGGCTTCTAGACTGGTACCTTAACCACTACACCAGTGGTTCTCAATCTGGGGGTCAGGACCCCTTTGAGGGTCAAAAGACCATTTCATAGGGGTCACTTAAGACCCTGGGAAAAGACAAATTTCCCATGGTGTTTGGAACTAAAGTTTCTATTCTGGCGCCTGGGAACGTATTTTTACAATCTGACCAATCAGGCGTTTACAGTGGGGGGTGTCCTTCTGACCTTCCTGCCAATCATCTTAAAGCTCTGTTGGGAGAATTGGCGCTAGACTTATGGTTGGGGGTCACCACAACATGAGAAACTATATTAAGGGGTCGCAGCATTAGAAAGGTTGAGAACCACTGCACTAGACCAAACCGGGCAGATTTTATTTATTTATTTATTTATTAGATTTGTATGCCGCCCCTCTCCGAAGACTCGGGGCGGCTAACAACAACATAAAAAGACAATGTAAACAAATCTAATATTAAAAACAATCTAAAAACCCCCAATTTAAAGAACCGCTCATACATACAAGCATACCATGTATAAAATCTATAAGCCTAGGGGGAAGGGAAAGTCTCAATTCCCCCATGCCTGACGACAGAGGTGGGTTTTAAGGAGCTTGCGAAAGGCAAGGAGGGTGGGGGCAACTCTGATATCTGGGGGGAGCTGGTTCCAGAGGGTTGGGGCCGCCACAGAGAAGGCTCTTCTCCTGGGTGCCGCCAAACGACATTGCTTAGTCGACGGGTTTGTGCTGGTTCTGCTCTGATGCATGTCTTGCACAGAGCCATTGGTCGTTGGAATACCATAAATGATCATGCTGGAGTTTCTGCATAGCTTGTTGTCTTTGGGGCATTCTTTCTTTCTTCTTGAGAACTTCTGGGGTACAGTAGAGTAAGTGGCATATCTCTCATTGGAACCAACTTCCTTTTCATTGTTCGGGTTTATTCCTTTTTATAGCTCTCGACTTCTGAGAAGCGAGACGTCCATATCTCCATATCCTACTTCTCTTCTCATTTTAAAACCGGGGATTTGTTTAACAATCCAGCAAGGAAAGATTTCTCACAGGAGCCGAAATGTGTCCAGTCAGCAGGAGTGTTTGATAATGCGAAAACTTCCTGTCCAGAGGGCACGAAAAAGCTGCCCAGGAAAACGGCTGACCCTTCCTGGAGTTGTAAATGGAGGAGGTTGGGGACAAAGGTATGTTAGCTAAATAGGTGACAGTCTAACTTCTCTCCAGTCTCCTAGGATTCTGTTTTATCTTATTTATTTATTTGTCAAAACATGTACAAGATGGCAGGTATTGGTATAAACATAAACAAAAGCAGAGTCAGGAAAATTAGGACAATAGGACAGTAGGACAGGGATGGTAGGCACAATGGTGCGCTTATGCACGCCCCTTACAGACCTCTTAAGAATGGAGTGAGGTCGATTGTGGACTATTTGGACAGGGAGTCATTGCTCACAGTCACTCATGCCCTCATCACCTCGAGGTTCGATTACTGCAACGCTCTCTACATGGGGCTACCTTTGAAAAGTGTTCGGAAACTTCAGATCGTGCAGAACACGGCCGCGAGAGCCATTGTGGGGCTTCCCAGATCTGCCCACGTGTCTACAACACTCCGTGGCCTGCATTGGCTGCTGATCAATTTTCGGTCACAATTCAAAGTGTTGGTTATGACCTTTAAAGCCCTACATGGCATTGGACCAGAGTACCTCCGGAACCGCTGCTACCGTATGAATCCCAGCGACTGATAAGGTCTCACAGAGTTGGCCTTCTCCAGGTCCCATTGACTAAACAATGTCGTCTGGCGGGCCCCAGGGGAAGAGCCTTCTCTGTGGCGGCCCTGGCCCTCTGGAATCAACTCCCCCCGGAGATTAGAACTGTTCCCACCCTCCTTGTCTTTCACAAACTACTCAAGACCCACCTATACTGCTAGGCATGGGGAATTTGAGACATCTTTTCCCCAGGCTCCTTATAATTTATGTTTGGTATGTATGTGTTGTTTGGTTTTAATATGATAGGGTTTTTGTTATTTCTTTTAATATTAGATTTGTGCCACTATAATATTGTTTTTATCATTGTTGTGAGCCGTCCCGAGTCTTTGGAGAGGGGCGGCATACAAATCTAATAAATAATAATAATAATAATAATAATAATAATAATTATTATTATTATTATTATTATTATTATTATTATTATTATCTAAGGTGAAAGTTTTGAGGATTTGGTTAAGAAACCACAGAGTCAGGTAGTGTGTCCCAGGCATGGATCACTCTCTTGCTGAAGTTGTATTTTCTGCAGTCGAATTTTGAGCAGTTTACCTCGAGGTTGAATCTGTGGGCTTGTGTATTGTTGGGGTTGAAGCTGGAGTATTCATTGAAAGATAGGAAACTGTGGTAGATGATTTTATGAACTACGTTTAGATCAGATCGAAGGAGACCTTGCTCTAAGTTGTCTAACCCCCAGAATTTCAAATCTGGTGGAATAAGGTATTCTGTTGCGGGCAGTGGAGTGGAGGACTCTTCTTGTGAAATATTTCTCAGCTCTCTCAATTGTATTATTGTCTGATATGCAGTGCGGGTTCCAGACAGATGAGCTGTATTCGAGAATTGGTCTAGCAAAGTTTTGTATGCTCTGGTTAGCAGTGTAATATTCTGGAAGTTGATTCTGGGAGTTGAAGGCCTGCCACGCTTCTTTGAGTGACCAACTTTGGAAAATACGGGTCTAAACCAAAGTGGGCAGCAGTTCTTAGTCGTGGGGCATGTTGCTATCTCCAGGATCTAAAACAAGATCTTGTCACCACGCTAAATACTCCTAAAAGCATTCATTCTAGCAATCAAGAGTCGACATAGCTTTGGAAACTCCTTCCTTCCTTCCTTCCTTCCTTCCTTCCTTCCTTCCTTCCTTCCTTCCTTCCTTCCTTCCTTCCTTCCTTCCTTCGTGTTTCAACCGCCCGTAATTACAAAGTAATTAGTCCAGGAAGACACACACCACATGATAAAAGGAAAACCCAAAAGTTTTTATAAACAGAAAAACAGAAACAGCTCCCTTTTTAAATGTCAAAGGGATTTTCTGGTACACACAAGGCACAGGTTAAATGCAATCCAATTGCTCACCCAATAACTGGGAAATTGAGTCCAATTCTAAAGTCCACACACAATCTTGAACAGCACAAAAACCACGATCTTGATGAAACAATGAATCAGATAAACTGTCACGAGGCTAAAACACCAGGCTGCACTTTTATCTGTAAAACTAATTACAGCAGCCCCACCCAACCACAGGTGGCCTCATTTTCTCTTGTAATAATCCTTCAGTTGTTGTCTCCTATGCATCACTCTACGCATGCGTGGATGTGTCATTAATTCTTGTTCAGAATCCAGGGATGATACAGATGATTGATCTCTTCCTGGGCTGTCTGCCAAACTCCCCTCTTCCCTGTCACTCACGCTTCCTTGGTCAGAGGAGACTTGGTCGGCAGATTCCTTCGGGAGGAAAACAGGCCTGCGGCATGTGGATGTCTCCCCCACATCCACCTGCACATTCCTTGGGGCAGGAGCTGGGCCAGAGCTAACCGCAACACCTTCCTTCCTTCCTTCCTTCCTTCCTTCCTTCCTTCCTTCCTTCCTTCCTTCCTTCCTTCCTTCCTTCCTTCCTTCCTTCCCTCCCTCCCTCCCTCCCTCCCTCCCTCCCTCCCTTCTTCCCCCCTTCTCTCCTTCCCTCCCTCCAGAACCCCAAACAGTTTTTTAACAAGTCATGGATCTGCTAGGATCCAGGACAGAAGTCACACCAAAACATGGGTGTACACAATCTATTGGAGCAGAATGCTACCAAGCCAGCTGGGGGCCCCTTTCAACTTACAGGTAGTCCTTACTTAACCGTTGAAAATCCCTATGAAAAATGCAAACCTTGAGCTGTTATCTTTCACTTGCCGGATTTTCTCCCTCCTCTAACTGACCGCTGAACATGTGACTTCCAATTAGTCAACATTGGCTCCCAAGTGAGTGGTCTTGCTAACCTTTAAGTAGACTTTTCTGCTTTATTTTTAAAGCAGACCGTCTCTGAACCTGATAAGGATGTTTGCTTTGGTTTCGCTTGGTTTTCTCCTGACTTCAAAAGTCATTGGCAAGACTTTATTTTTGTTCCTATTCGGGCACAATAAGGTCATTTTCGAGATTTGTTTCTATAGTATTGGGAAGAAATACTTCCAAAAGGCTTGTTTTTGTATCATCCAATTAAAAATGTCCTTAAGAAGAAGATCAAAATGAATGTAAACTAAAAAAAGAAAAAGAAGAAAAAGTTAAAAGTTCAAGAAAGGGGAGAAAATAAAAGAAAACTAGAAAAGAAATTA
Source organism: Erythrolamprus reginae (assembly GCF_031021105.1). Lineage (NCBI taxonomy): Eukaryota > Metazoa > Chordata > Lepidosauria > Squamata > Dipsadidae > Erythrolamprus > Erythrolamprus reginae. The sequence goes on from NC_091958.1 coordinate 43,924,784, forward strand.
AAGATATAGAAGCAGTTTTTGAACTTCTTTAAAGCAAATAAAAATACAATTATAAATTTCCCTGCGGTTACAGCATTTAGTCTTCTTTTTATAATCTGCCTTCTCTATTCATCACAACATAAATCAAAAGTCCATTTTTGTTTTCTGTAAAAAGTCTACAAGGGTTTCCAGTCACCAATAAACATTGATAATTGACTTTTCTCTGATCAAAGAAGTCAAATATAACTGTTTTTTTAAAATTTTATTTATTTAGTCATTTGTCCAATACACAAATACATAGGAAGAAAAATAGACATGTAGTAATATATATAAGGGTAAAGTGAACTTAGAGGAGAGGAGATATGAAAGAAAGAAATTATATATGATAAGTGAGAGAAAGGAAAGACAATTGGACAGGGGACGAAAGGCACACCAGTGCACTTATGTACGCCCCTTACTGGCCTCTTAGGAACCTGGAGAGGTCAATCGTGGAGAGTCTAAGGGAGAAATGTTGGGGGTTAGGGGTTGACACAATTGAGTCCGGTAATGAGTTCCACGCTTCGATAACTCGATTGTTGAAATCATATTTTTTACAGTCAAGTTTGTGCTCTTGTGTTGTTGCGGTTGAAGCTGAAGTAGTCATTTCAGAAGCTGTCTCGGCAAGTTTCATCATTTTCACCCATCATTCCTCCCTCTGTGCACAATGCCAAATCTTTCCATTTTGTACAATAATCTCACCGCAGTTACTATCTATAAAAAAAAAAAACCGTGACTTTTTCCCCAATTGTTTGTCTATCAATCCTAAAAGGAAAAAAAAAATCTCTGGTTTCAATTGTATATTAATCTTTCAAGTCTTCTGAATGAGTAGCTCCAAATTGCTTTTTAACAAGAACCAATTGTCATTTTAAAATGCTGCTGTTTCTAACACTTTTTCAAAAGCACCTGGAGACTCGCAGCTCTGGAAGAAAAGCCACAAGATTTTATCAATCATAAAATTATATTTATAAAATATATTACGATTGATTTCCACAATGCAGTGATAAAAGTTTTAGGGGTACTGATTTCTGACAGTCTCAAAAAGGGGGAACAGTGCAGTCAGGCGGTAGGGAAAGCAAGTAGGATGCTTGGCTGCATAGCTAGAGGTATAACAAGCAGGAAGAGGGAGATTGTGATCCCGCTATATAGAGTGCTGGTGAGACCACATTTGGAATACTGTGTTCAGTTCTGGAGACCTCACCTACAAAAAGATATTGACAAAATTGAACGGGTCCAAAGACGGGCTACAAGAATGGTGGAAGGTCTTAAGCATAAAACTTATCAGGAAAGACTTCATGAACTCAATCTGTATAGTCTGGAGGACAGAAGGAAAAGGGGGGACAGGATCGAAACATTTAAATATGTTAAAAGGTTAAATAAGGTAAGTGTTTTTAATAGGAAAGTGAACACAAGAACAAGGGGACACAATCTGAAGTTAGTTGGGGGGAAAATCAAAAGCAACATGAGAAAATATTATTTTACTGAAAGAGTTGTAGATTCTTGGAACAAACTTCCAGCAGATAAATCCACAGTAACTGAATTTAAACATGCCTGGGATAAACATAGATCCATCCTAAGATAAAATACAGAAAATAGTATAAGGGCAGACTAGATGGACCATGAGGTCTTTTTTTGCCATCAGACTTCTATGTTTCTATGTTTAAAAGTTTTGCAATCCGCCAGGGCATTGAGGCACACATCAGATCAGGACTGAACTAATTTGAGAAGGATTTCTCAAAGATATTTATTCAGAGAGGTCAGTTCATGAAAAGTACAGAGTCCTAAATCTGGTCCATGAATCTGTCTCCACCCCGGGTTTTTTTGCTAAGCGTGGCACTGATTTCAGGCAGTCAGGACCACACGGCACAATGATTTGTTTCTCCTGCCTCTGCACAGGAATCTGGTCAACTAATGGTCAGATCTAATTTGACATTAGGAAAAAAAATCAATGGAATTCCAGAGGGGTTGGACATAATTTGTGGGAACATAAGGATTCCAGGCTGTTTCCTCTCTTGACTCTGCCCACTGGCTCTGCCCATCCTTTTCTATAGCAAACTGGGGATGCTGGGTTCATACATTGCACTAAACCACAAACCAGTTACAGTATTACAGGTAAGGCCTTGATTTACTACAGTTTATTTAGTGACTCTTTAAAGTTACAGCAGCCCTGGAAAAACTCATGACGGCTTTTCACACTCATAAACATTGCTGCGTCCCCTATAGTCACGTGATCATAATGCAGATTCTTGGCAAGTGATTCTCATCTATAGAAACATAGAAGATTAACGGCAGAAAAAAGACCTCATGGTCCATCTAGTCTGCCCTTATACTATTTCCTGTATTTTCTCTTAGGATGGATATATGTTTGTCCCAGGAGTGTTTAAATTCAGTTACTGTGGATTTACCAACAAGGTCTGCTGGATGTTTGTTCCAAGGATCTACTACTCTTTCAGTAAAATAATATTTTCTCATGTTGCTTCTGATTTCCCCCCCAACTAACCTCAGATTATCCCCCTTGATCTTGTGTTCACTTTCCTATGAAAACACTTCCCTCCTGAACCTTATTTAACTCTTTGACATATTTAAATGTTTCGATCCTGTCCCCTCTTTTCCTTCTGTCCTCCAGACTATACAGATTGAGTTCATGAGGTCTTTCCTGATACGTTTTATGCTTAAGACCTTCCACCATTCTTGTAGACCATCTTTGGACCCGTTCAATTTTGTCAATATCTTTTTGTAGATGAGGTCTCCAGAACTGAACACAGTATTATTCCAAATGTGGTCTCACCAGCACTCTATATAGCGGGATCATAATCTCCCTCTTCCTGCTTGTGATACCCCTAGCTATGCAGCTAAGCATCTACTCGCTTTCCCTACCGCCTGACCACACTGTTCACCCATTTTGAGACTGTCAGAAATCACTACCCCTAAATCCTTTTCTTCTGAAGTATTTGCTAACACAGAACTGCCGATACAATACTCAGATTGAGGATTCCTTTTCCCCAAGTGCATTATTTTACATTTGGAAACATTAAACTGCAGTTTCCATTGCAGGAAAAGTAAGTAGAATTTATGATGGTTGCAGTATCCTGAGGTCATGTGATCTCCTTTTGTGACCTTGTAAGAAGCAAAGTCCAGTGGGAAAACTGGATTCACTTAACCACTGGGCAAGAAAAAAAGTGGAACTCACTTAACAACAGAGATTTGGGGCTCACTTGAAGTCATAAGTCGAGGACTACCTATACTATGGGATGTGATGCACGTAAAAGAGTCATCCCGTCTTCTTCTCCTTTGGTGCAGGTTTGTCATCGATCTCTTTCTCTTTTTGCCCTCCGCAGGCCAATGAGGTGACCGACAGTGCGTATATGGGCTCAGAGAGCACCTACAGCGAATGCGAGACCTTCACGGATGAGGACACCAGCACGCTGGTCCAGCATGAGATGCACGACGAAGTTGAGACGGACAGTGCCGTCGATTCCACGGTGCATTCGGAATTCATGGAGCCGGAGGAAACGGAGAATGGGTATTTACTTGTTTAAACCGTTTATATGGTTCCCCCGTCTTTCAACCAACTCTGGGCAGCTCCCAAAGGTTTTTATATATGTGTATATGTCTGCCTGCCTGCCTGCCTGTCTGCTCGTCTATCTGCCTGCCTGCCTGCCTACCTACCTACCTACCTATTTATCTATCTATCTACTGTATCTTTCTCCAATGCACTGCTGCGGAGAGTCCAACATGGGTAATACTCTAGCCTGATTGGCTAGGGACTGAGTTAATTATAATAATTATAGATAGCTCCACCCTACCGGTGCCCCACCACCTCAGTCTTAAAAACTCAGTCGTAGTGTAGGGACTTGAGTTGTTTTTCTCTGGAAGACATTTGTAGAGCAGCTACGTGGACTAATCCAGATACATTTATTCGTCATTACAAACTGGATTCCGTTGGGTCCACTGAGGCGGCCTTTGGACGGAGGGTGCTACAGAGGGTGTGCGAATCAGATACGCCCCTGGTCCGGCCACTGCCCACCCTATCATCTTGAGCTTGGGTGTATCCCATGTTGGACTCTCCGCAGCAGTGCATTGGAGAAGGACCGTTGAACTTACCTGAACGGTCTTCTCGGTGCACTGCGAGGAGAGTCCAAACCCAACCCGGCCTATTGGCCCAGGGGCTCACTGTTAGTTTTCTGATTATTTTGTTGGGTTAATAAAATTGTGGCTATTTGTCACTACTCCTTCGTTTTTACTGACTGAGGTGGTGGGGCACCGGTAGGGTGGAGCTATCTATAATTATTATAATTAACTCAGTCCTTAGCCAATCAGGCTAGATTATTACCCATGTTGGACTCTCCTCGCAGTGCATCGAGAAGACCATTCAGGTAAGTTCAACGGTCCTTCTTTCTGTCTGTCTGTCTGTCTATTTATCTTTCTATCTCACACGCATACACATACAATTAGTCAGTGGTAGGGCTTCCCTCTAAAACAGTGATGGCGAATCTATGGCACACGTGCCACCTGTGGAGCCATAGCTGAGGGCACACGAGGCATTGCCCTATGTCAGCCCCAGCGCTCATACATGTGCTGGTCATCTGATTTTCAGACTTCTTTTCAGCGTTTTCACTCTCCCCAGGCTCCAAGAAAGCCTCCTGAAGCCTGGGGATGGCAAAAAATGGCCCAACTGGAAGTCCCGAGGCTTCAGTGGAGGCCGGAAACAGCCTATTTCCCAACTTCTGGTGGGCCCAGTAGGCTCATGTTTCGCCCTCCCCAGGCTCCAACGGCTTCCCTGGAGCCGGGGGAGGTTAAAAACGACCTCCCCTGTCCCCCGGAGGCTCTTGGGAAGCCAAAACACCCTCCCAAAACTTCTGTGCGAGCCGAAAATCAGCTGGCCGGTACATACATGCACGTTGCAGCTGAGCTCAGGCAACGCCTTGCGTGCCAGTAGATATGGCTCTAGGTACCAACTGTGGCACCCGTGCCATAGGTTCGACATTTTTGTTCTAGGGTCATAGCAGCTTGCGACATGTTGCAAAATTGGGTCCGTCACACAGATTACCTGATTTGCGAGCTGTGATGTTCAGGGTCCATTATGGTCATAACTTCAAGGAATTGTGGTTTCAGACTTGCAAGATTCTATCAATGAGCTTTGCAATTAAGAAGAATTAACTCGATCTAGGTTTTGGTTCCTATCTGGTTTATCCTTATATTGACAAAATTGAACGGGTCCAAAGACGGGCTACAAGAATGGTGGAAGGTCTTAAGCATGAAACGTATCAGGAAAGACTTCATGAACTCAATCTGTATAGTCTGGAGGACAGAAGGAAAAGGGGGGACATGATCGAAACATTTAAATATGTCAAAGGGTTAAATAAGGTTCAGGAGGGAAGTGTTTTTAATAGGAAAGTGAACACAAGAACAAGGGGACACAATCTGAAGTTAGTTGGGGGAAAGATCAAAAGCAATTTCAGTAAAATATTATTTTACTGAAAGAGTAGTAGATCCTTGGAACAAACTTCCAGCAGACGTGGTTGGTAAATCCACAGTAACTGAATTTAAACATGCCTGGGATAAACATATATCCATCCTAAGATAAAGTACAGGAAATAGTATAAGGGCAGACTAGATGGACCATGAGGTCTTTTTCTGCCGTCAGTCTTCTATGTTTCTATGTTTCTATCCCGCCAGGCCCAAAAACCCTTGACCATTGCAGCGCGTTGACACTCGGAGGAGTGCCACATTTTGATTTTTATATTTCAAATATTACATTTCCAATTTGGAAAAATTCACATCTTTTCGTTTTCACTTGAGAACAATCCTGTGAGCTGGTTTGGGTGGAAAGACAGGGACGGGTTCGAAGGTCCTCAAAGAACTGAAGATTCCTCTTCCTGCTGATCACCCATCCCCTCCATCACCCCCACCCAACACTGCCTGGCCTGCTGCCTTTCAAGGATTCAGAGAAAGCTCCAGAAGCCACGAGGGACTCTCCTCATTGGTTGCCCGGCAGGATTAAGTTGCTGCTGATTCCTTTTCCTTGCTTCGCTCAGCCCATAATCGGCTTTATTGCAGGAGGCCTTGTCCAGAGGCTGCCAACTTTGGGTCTGTTGTAGCCCTCCTCTTGGGAAGATATTGCTTTGGGCTCCCTAGCCTGGAAGCACGGATACTTTTCCGGGGATGTAGGTATTTGTGTATGTGTTTGTGTGGTAGCTGGATTTGACCTTTGGAAAGCTATGGTGGGGAAGGGGTGTCAACAGCTGCAAGCTGTTTTTGGCCTTGGGTGCCTCCGGTCCTTGCAAGATGCATTGTTTGTGTTTCTAAGAAACACATCGGAACCGAGAGAGAGGGGGCAGATTAGATAAAAGGCAATTTCTACATTTATTGCTAACTGGAAACCCTTTATGGACTTTTTGCATAAAACGGGAAATAGCTGGGATTTATAATCTGTGGGGTTTGACCCTTAGTTAATGTAGAAGATAAAAAGGAGGAGTCAAGGGATGATTTTAGACGAAAGAGGTAAATCTACAATTGCACTTACAACTTGTGTGTGTGTATTTGGCCTCCTCCGGGTCCCGTCGACTAAACAATGTCGTTTGGCGGGACCCGGGGGAAGAGCCTTCTCTGTGGCGGCCCCGACCCTCTGGAACCAGCTCCCCCCAGAGATTAGAACTGCTCCCACCCTCCTTACCTTTCGTAAAGTTCTTAAAACCCACCTCTGCTGTCAGGCATGGGGGAACTGAGACATCTCCCCTTGCCTATGCAGTTTTATATATGGTATGTTTGTGTGTAATGCTTTTTATATAATGGGGTTTTTAGTGTTTTTTAAATTATTAGATTTGTTCTTTCATTGTCTTTGTTATTGTTGTGAGCCGCCCCGAGTCTACGGAGAGGGGTGGCACACATATCTAATAAATAATAATAATAATAATAATAATTATTATTATTATTATTTCATTCATTCATTCATTCATTCATTCATTCATTCATTCATTCATTCATTCGTTCGATTTTTATGCCGCTCTTCTCCTTAGACTCAGGGCGGCTTACAACATGTTAGCAATAGCACTTTTTTAACACAGCTAGGCTATTGCCCCCACAATCCGGGTCCTCATTTTACCCACCTCGGAAGGATAGAAGGCTGAGTCAACCTTGAGCCGGTGATGAGATTTGAACCGCTGACCTTCAGATCTACAAGTCAGCTTCAGTGGCCTGCAGTACAGCACTCTACCTGCTGCGCCACCCCGGATAATAATAATAATAATAATAATAATAATAATAATAATAATAATTATTATTATTATTATTATTATTATTATTATTATTATTATTTACCCCAGGCTCTGGAAGCCCTCTTTTTCCATAGGTCCTTTTCCTGAACTTCCAGCAGGCCTATTTTTCATCCTCCTGAGCCTCCGTGCATGTCCTGCGCTTACCTGAATCCAAAACAGGCTGCATGGGAGCTTCTGGGAGGGGCGGAGTAGCCTGGGCTGAATAGACAAATTCCTATTTTTGTTGTCTCTTGTAGCTACAGGCAACAGACTGCTGTCCACCATTCAGGAAGGTAATAAACAATTTGGCAGTGTTTTGCTGTTGTCCTTTGACAATCATTTTTCCCCCTTTAACGCAGTGGTTCTCAACATGGGAGTCGGGACCCCTTTGAGGGTCAAACGACTATTTCACAGGGGTCGCCTAAATCCATGGGAAAAGACAAATTTCCCACGGTGCTAGAAATCAAAGCTTCTATTCTGGCGCCTTGGAACATATTTTCACTATCCGACCAATCAGGCGTTTACAGTGGGGGTGTCCCTCTGACCTTCTTGCCCATCCGCTTAAAGCTCTGTTGGGAGAATTAGCGCTAGACTTATGGTTGGGGGCCACCATAACATGAGGAACTGTATTAAGGGGTCGTGGCATTAGAAAGGTTGAGAACTACTGCTTTAATGGGTGAACTTTCTCTGCAGTAGCTCCCATTTTTTGTAATGCTGTGCCTTCGGATCGGCTTGCCCTCTTCAACTTCAGAAAATCTGTAAACAGAGGTGGGATTCATCAGGTTCTGATCAGTTCTGGAGAACCGGTAGCGGAAATTTTAAGTAGTTTGGAGAACCGGTAAATATCACCTCTCATGGGCCCCACTCCCATCTATTCTTTGCCTCCCGAGTCCCAGCTGATGGGGAGGAAATAGGGAATTTACAGTAGCCTTCCCCTGCAAAACCCACAAAGCCACATCCACAGAACTGGTAGTAAAAAAAAATTGAATCCCACCACTGCTTGTAAAAGACAATACTTTATGTTTGTGATAGACTGGAAGGCCCTTATAGATTTTTTTGCAACAGGAAACAAGAGAAAGGGAGCTTGTGATTTATACTTCTGATGAACAGGAGGGGTAAAGGATCATAGGAAAAAAGAGAGCTTTTGTTTTGTGACCTTAGAGGAAGAGGTAATTTTTTAAAAATTGTACTTACATTTGCTGCGAAGAAAATGGGAAGCTCTTTTTTTCTATTTTTTGAGCCTTTAAGTCCTTTTCTCATTCTCTGTTCCCCCTTTACATTAGTTCATGTTAGTTTTTGCTTTCTTTTTAAAACTTTTAATGAAAACTTACATTTTTTAAAAAAAGCTGCCCACAGAAGAAAGCCCTGGAAGGGGAATTGATCGGAGCAGCTTTGGGTTTTGAAGGATGTTTGAAGCTCTTTGCAGCTTCGGTTGAAATTAAGAGTCCTTGTTTATTGTTCCTTTCCAACCTTCATCCTGAAAGAGTCAGCCTCCCGGTGCCCTTCGAGACACCAGTGGCCTATAGGCCCGGCAAAAGAAAGAATTTAAAATGAAAGCAAACCAGCATTTGGACTTGAAGTTTCGTGTTCTCTCAGCAATGCACTGATGGTTGAAACTGTTTTGTGGGAAAGAGTTGGCGGGAGGAGGGCATCCCGGAACAGATTGTGGGTCCTCATGGTCCATCTAGTCTGCCCTTATACTATTTCCTGTATATTATTTCCAGAATATCTCTGAGACTGCCTTCTGCCGCACGAATCCCAGCAACCGATTAGGTCCCACAGAGTGGGCCTTCTCTGGGTCCCGTCAACTAAACAATGTCGGTTGGCGGGTCCCAGGGGAAGAGCCTTCTCTGTGGCGGCCCCGACTCTCTGGAACCAACTCCCCCCAGAGATTAGAACTGCCCCTACTCTCCCTGCCTTCCGTAAACTCCTTAAAACCCACCTCTGTCGTCAGGCATGGGGGAACTGAAACACCTCCCCCGGGCATGTTCAATTTATACATGGTATGTTTGTGTGTGTGTTTGTTAGTAAACGGGGTTCTTTTTAAATCTTTTTAAATATTTTAAATTTATTTGGATTTGTCATGATTTGCTGTATCTTGTTGTGAGCCGCCCCGAGTCTGCGGAGAGGGGCGGCATACAAATCTAAATAATAAATAAATAAATAAATAAATAAATAAATAAATAAATAAATAAATAAATAAATAAATAAATAAATAATAAATAAATAAATAAATAAATAAATAAATAAATAAATAAATAAATAATCAATCAATCAATCAATCAATCAATCAATCAATCAATCTTAGGACGGATATATATTTGTCCCCGGCATGTTTAAATTCAGTTCCTGTGGATTTACCAACCGCGTCTGCTGGAAGTTTGTTCCAAGCATCTACTACTCTTTCAGTAAAATAATATTTTCTCACGTCGCTTCCGATCTTTCCCCCAACTAACCTCGGATTGTGCCCCCTTGTTCTTGTAGGAGAAAGGCTGCTGGGAGAAAAGCTGATCTTGTGGCATAGCTGGTGGTTTGGATATGAGCTCGCTTCAATTTTGTGGGGTATGCAGGTAGTCCTCGACTTACGACCACAATTGAGCCCAAAGTGCATGTTGCTCAGTGAGAAATTTGCTAAGTGAGTGTTGCCCCATTTTTACAAGCGGATGCTTGTGTTGGAATAAATGGGGTTTAATTTTTTTTTAAAGTTTCTTTTCATAGTAATTTTTAATATTAGATTTCTATACATGCATATTGTACTGCATTTATTATGTTGTACGCTGCCCTGAATCGTCTGAGAAGGGCGGCATAGAAGTATAATAAACTCACTGGAAATATAAACATAGGAAGGCAATGGCGCACATTATTTTTATTTTTTATTTATTTTATTTATTGGATTTGTATGCCACCCCTCTCCGGAGACTCGGGGCAACTAACAGCAATAATAAGACAGCATATAATAATAATAATCCAATATTAAAACAATTAAAAACCCATTAATATAAAACCCAAACATACATACAGACATACCATGCATCTCAATTCCCCCATGCCTGGCGGCAGAGGTGGGTTTTAAGTAGCTTACGAAAGGCAAGGAGAGTGGGGGCAATTCTAATCTCTGGGGGGAGTTGATTCCAGAGGGACGGGGCCACCACAGAGAAGGCTCTTCCCCTGGGTCCCGCCAAGCAGCATTGTTTAGTTGACGGGACCCGGAGAAGATCCACTCTGTGGGACCTAACTGGTCGCTGGGATTCGTGCAGCAGAAGGCGGTTCCGGAGATAATCTGGTCCGGTGCCATGAAGGGCTTTATAGGTCATAACCAACACTTTGAATTGTGACCAGAAACTGATCGGCAACCAATGCAGACTGCGGAGTGTTGGTGTAACATGGGCATATTTGGAAAAGCCCATGATTGCTCTCGCAGCTGCATTCTGCACGATCTGAAGTTTCCGAACACTTTTCAAAAGTAGCCCCATATAAAGAGCATTACAGTAGTCGAGCCTCAAGGTGATGAGAGCATGAGTGACTGTGAGCAGTGACTCCCGGTCTAACTAGGGACGCAAGCACGCATGCATGTCTTAAAACATGACTTGTACCTTGGCAAGCAAAACTCTACTCTGCAATAGCACTGTCATCTCCCGGTTACTGTAACAATGCCCCACAACAAGAACAATAATAATAGCTGGGAAGGCATTTGTGCAAGACAAGTTCTCCCAATTTGGCTCCAAAATTCGCCATCCTCTTGGGCGCATGATTTCTGTCATGCCCAGTGTGAAGACCAAAAGTCCATCCCACCGGTAGACAGCGGGCGACATTCAAAAATCAGATGTCAAAATAAAAAGGAATGTGGTACTTAGTGATAAAGGAGTATGTTACTCAGGATTGATTTGTGGGGTCCTCGATTGTTGTGGTTAGCTCTGGCCCAGCTCCTGCCCCAATGACTGTGGATGTGGGGGAGACATCCACATGCTGCAGGCCCGTTTTGCTCCCGGTGGAATCTGATGATGAAGGCTCCTCTGACCAAGAAGACATGAGTGACAGGGAGGAGGAGAGTGTGGCAGACAGCTCAGAAGGAGATCAATTATCTCGCTCCTCCTTGGATTCGGAACAAGAGTTAATGATACAGCCACGCATGCGGAGAGCGATGCATAGGCAACAACAACTGAGAGATTATTATCAAAGAAAATGAGGCCACCTGTGGTTGGGTGGGGCTGTGGTCATTAGTGAGGCTGCTATAAAGAGCAGGCTGTGGGTTTGGCCATTGTGCAGGATTATCTGATCATTGTGTTTCGTGACTGCTTTGCTGACTTTGACCTTTGTGTGCTGATTTTTCCCCGCTTTGAAACTAAACCAGAGCAAAGTGTGTTTCACTTTGTGGAAGCAGAAGGACTGTGAATTGCCTCACAGCTGCAAGCTAAGTATCACAGAACTGATAAGGGACTTGTACAAATTACCAGTTTGTTTGGAGACAAGTGCTTTTTGTTATACAAAAAGAGTGCTTCGTTTATTTGCATTTTCGGTATAAAGAACATTGTTTTGAATTTTCAAACGTGTGTGTGTCTGAAATTGTATCTGTGCATTTTCGGGAGGATTCTACCAGAGAGCTCGACAGAACATCGATGCTCTGCTAGTTTGCTGGGGGGGTTTTCCTAGACATTTCATTACAAAACTAGGTAACATCATCAGGGCCGGAGGTGCCAGCAACGTATCTGCAGTGTGTGACAAATGGGCTTCGGAAATGTCCTGCTTCCAGATCTCTCACATTATATTATCTCTTGTTTCCTACAGTCTTTCTTTCCCCATCCATCTGGCCTTGACTATTTCCTCCTTCTTTAAACATTTTTGTGTGTGCCTATGATTAGCAATTATTTTCTTTGTTGATGTCCAGGAAATGTATCCTGATAACTCTTGTTTTGACAGTTCACTAAATATTCTTTGATGAGTCAGGAATCCTTGCTGGAGCAGGAAAATGCTTTTCCTCTCTTGATCCAATCAAATTTAATCTGCCTTTCTAAATCAAAAAGTAACTCTTCCTAAATTATAGTATAGACATATTTCGGATTATTGTATAATCAATAGACGCCTTAGAAGAAGCAATCGATCCAATACAACAATGATTGTTTTTATTGATCAATTAACAATACAGTGCAAAGAACAGGCAAACATTTTTGATTGCTTCTCTCCGAAAATTTGATTTCTATTTGGGAAACTATTGGAAATATCCAAGTAACAATATAATATATGTGCCCGGTAAGGTAATATTTTGTTTTGTTTTGGTAATTTTGTGGTTGATGTATACACTAGCAGATGGAAATATTTAGTTCTTGTAAACATTGTAAACAACATCTTTTTGTTATTTTGCCTGATGTAAGATAACCGTAGATATGACTTTGCAATATTGTTTTCGTTGTGTGCCAGTATTGATAATTTGATCTCTAGATTCTGAAATATTTTTGCAATCTTTTTTCCTGGGAAATTTGCTGCCCTTGGGGTTTGCCACATCTACAGAAATTACTCTTTTCAGTGATAATTGTTGATCACACTGCCAGCCAAATGTTTAGACAAATTCAGCATTTTTGTCTAACTATTGATTTATTTTCCCCCCCCCAGGAGTGGCAGACGTTATATGATGGTGTTAGAGATATCATTGCAGGATGTCAGCTGTTTAAGATAAAAGCTGCCTTTTGCAATTGACTGAAGTTGATTTTGTCAATGCCAATTATTCTGGCTTGTCCCACAATCAATCAGATGTTGAGATCCTATTTGGCGTTGTTATCCACCCATTGATCCCTTCTCAAGGATCTGAGATAGTCAGAGATTGCTGTTTAATGGCGTTAAAAGTATTGTCGCAGGATGTTCCAAGTAAAGCTGCTTTTTTGCAATTGACTGATGGGGATGTTGTCAATGCCGAGGGTGCTCAAGGGCTGATCCAGATGTTTTGGGATCGCACCCAAGGTGCCTATTACTATTGGTACTATTTCAGCTTTCTTTTGCCTCTGTTCTACTATTTGTCTTTGTATTCTATCATTTTTCTCCAGTAATTTCTCTTCTATTCTGCCATCTCCAAGTACTACCATGTCCACTCTCCAGATTCTCCTTCTCTTCCTCCTCTTCTCCTTCTCCTCCCCGTCGCCTTCTTTATCATTATTAAAATCCGTTACATATATACAGGGGTGGGCTACTGCCCATACCGGGGGAGGGGGGAACGCAGTGGAGTAGTGAAAATGGAGCTCCACCCCAGAGCATCCAATTTGCACTGAAAGACGTTGAAAGAAAATGCAGGGCGTCTGGTATAAGCCACGGCCACAGTGTGGTAGTAAAAAAATTGGTAGCCCTTCATGGCATATATGGGACAGTGAACCGGGACCGTCTTCTGCCGCACGAATCCCAGCGGCCGATAAGGTCCCACAGAGTTGGCCTTCTCCAGGTCCTGTCGACTAAACAATGTCGTCTGGCGGGCCCCGGGGGAAGAGCCTTCTCTGTGGTGGCCCCGGCCCTCTGGAATCAACTCCCCCCCAGAGATTAGAACCGCCCCCACCCTCCTTGCCTTTCGTAAGTTATTGAAGACCCATCTATGTCGCCAGGCATGGGGTAATTGGGAGACCTCCAGGCTATTATGGTTTATGAATGGTATGACTGAGTTGTATGTTTTTTTAATGATATGGGTTTTAGATGTTTTTAAAAAAATATTGGATTTGTATATTGTTTATTACTGTTGTGAGCCGCTCCGAGTCTTCGGAGAGGGGTGGCATACAAATCTAATAAATAATAGTAGTAGTAGTAGTAGTAGTAGTAATAATAATAATAATAATGATAATATTAAAATAATAATAATAATAACAACAATAACAACAACTATTATTAATATTATTTTAATATTATTCTTATATTATTATTATTATTATTATTATTATTATTATTATTATTATATATGACAAATGTGCAGTGTAGTATTATATACTGGAAATGTAATGTGATACAAGGCAGTTTTAAACGAAGTATTACTTTTTCTCTCTCCTCTCCCAAACCCACAAACAACAATATTTTATCTCATACGGGGTTTTCACTTTACTCTACATTTTATTTGGAGGAGTTGTATTGGTTTGTTTTTATCTGTATGTTCGGGTAATGATCTCATCCATTCCTGGATGGAACTTTTAATCAGCATTGTGAGAATGGGAAGATGTTGGAATTTGTATCTCATTCTCCACATTTCCGGAGGATAACAAGACCATTTTGTTTGCTAATGCAAAAATAATGCAGACATGAGCACGTTGGATTTACAGATAAACCAGTTTCCTGTTTTTGAATGGAGTAAAAGCTTCAGGCACAGAGGCTAAAATTCTTTTAAATTCTGAATTTGAATTAGAAAAGCTTTTTGGAAAAGTTTTCGTGTACATCTCGATTCTACTATGGAAAAAAAAACAACCTCTGCAGTTCCCTTAAAGAATTCTGCATCCTTTAACCTTTTGGCATCTCAACATCATTTTCCTGGTAGAGAATTGAGTTAGTTTGACTTATTCCATGCTGTCCTTGGACGTCCCAGTTAGACCGAGATGGTGAGAAGAATTTTCTGACCTGATTGAGTAGGACAGGTCGAACACTCATTCACACATATTCATACACACAAATCACATTTCATGAATGACGGGATCTAGTCTTTTTGCCTAAACCTTTGTTTTGATCTAGATTACACAGGTTTTAGTGCTAATTCCAAGCAAAAACCTAATTCAGGCTGTCCCACCTGTTTTTTATTTATTTTATTTATTTTTATTTATTTATTTATTAGATTTGTATGCCGCCCTTCTCCGAAGACTCGGGGCGGCTAACAACAATGAAGAAAACAATGTAACAAATCCAATATTAAAAAGCAATCTTAAAAAACCCCAATTTAAGAGACCAATCATACAAACAAGCATACCATGTATAAATTCTATAAGCCTAGGGGGAAGGAAAAAAATTTCAATTCCCCCATGCCTGACGACAGAGGTGGGTTTTAAGGAGCTTGCGAAAGGCAAGAAGGGTGGGGGCAACTCTGATATCTGGGGGGAGCTGGTTCCAGAGGGTCGGGGCCGCCACAGAGAAGGCTCTTCTCCTGGGTCCCGCCAAATGACATTGTTTAGTCGACGGGACCCGGAGAAGGCCAACTCTGTGGGACCTAACCGGTCACTGGGATTCGTGCGGCAGAAGGCGGTCCCGGAGATATTCTGGTCCGGTGCCATGAAGGGCTTTATAGGTCATAACCAACACTTTGAATTGTGACCGGAAATTGATCGGCAACCAATGCAGACTGCGGAGTGTTGGTGTAACATGGGCGTATTTGGGAAAGCCCATGATTGCTCTCGCAGCTGCATTCTGCACAATCTGAAGTTTCCGAACACTTTTCAAAGGTAGCCCCATGTAGAGAGCATTACAGTAGTTGAACCTCGAAGTGATGAGGGCATGAGTGATATCCCCCCACCAAAATCATGTCAATCAAATGCATGCTTTTTTTTTTTTTTTAACAACAGATGGAAACCCAGGCAAGGTACATTAGTAAAATTGGAAATTTGGTATCAAGGATATTCACGTGGCAAAATTTTTCAAGGAAAGAGGAAAACCTTTATGAGTAATTCTCCTTTGTACAAAGATAGACTTGATAGCAACGCACATTCAGAGGTGATATCTTGAAGAAACAGCAGTAGAGTGGAGAGGATTGGAACAATCTGGGCCAGCTGTTTTCTTATTAGCAAGCCATTAATTTGTGAATCTATTTTTTTTAAATATACTTTATTAATTTTTTCATAAAAAGACATACACACTCACAAACATTTAAAAACACATAGTAGGGGTTACAATTACCCCTCTTTTCTTGAAGTCAATTTTTAATACAGAAAAAAGGATATATTCTTAAGTCTTTAAATCAACATAATGTTTTAAGTGAAAAGAAGAATTTTGTCTACATATTCTAATAAACATAGTGTTAAGTTGATTTAAAAAAAATGAAAAAAGAAAAACCAACAGTAACAACAACGACAAAAAATATCAGTAACATTTGGATATATTCATGCAATTTTCGTAGCCTTAATTTTAATTTTATTTTTATCTATCCATGTATAAACTTTATTCCAAATAGTATAAAAATCAGATTCTTCTTGATCATTCAACCTTCTCGTCATCATATCCATCTCTGCACAGAAACATAGAAACATAGAAGTCTGACGGCAGAAAAAGACCTCCTGGTCCATCTAGTCTGCCCTTATACTATTTTCTGTATTTTATCTTAGGATGGATATATGTTTATCCCAGGCATGTTTAAATTCAGTTACTGTGGATTTATCTACAACGTCTGCTGGAAGTTTGTTCCAAGGATCTACTACTCTTTCAGTAAAATAATATTTTCTCATGTTGCTTTTGATCTTTCCCCCAACTAACTTCGGATTGTGTCCCCTTGTTCTTGTGTTCACTTTCCTTTTAAAAACACTTCCCTCCTGGACCTTGTTTAACCCTTTAATATATTTAAATGTTTCGATCATGTCCCCCCTTTTCCTTCTGTCCTCCAGACTATACAGATTGAGTTCATGAAGTCTTTCCTGATACGTTTTATGCTTAAGACCTTCCACCATTCTTGTAGCCCGTCTTTGGACCCGTTCAATTTTGTCAATATCTTTTTGTAGGTGAGGTCTCCAGAACTGAACACAGTATTCCAAATGTGGTCTCACCAGCATTCTATATAGCGGGATCATAATCTCCCTCTTCCTGCTTGTTATACCTCTAGCTATGCAGCCAAGCATCCTACTTGCTTTCCCTACCGCCTGACTGCACTGTTCACCCATTTTGAGACTGTCAGAAATCACTACCCCTAAATCCTTTTCTTTTGAAGTATTTGCTAACACAGAACTGCCAATACAATACTCAGATTGAGGATTCCTTTTCCCCAAGTGCATTATTTTACATTTGGAAACATTAAACTGCAGTTTCCATTGCTTTGACCATTTATCTAGTAAACTAAATCATTTACCATATTACAGACGCCTCCAGGAATATCAACCCTATTGCACACTTTAGAGTCATCGGCAAATAGGCAAACCTTCCCTACCAAACCTTCCCCCAAGATTTTTTTAACTACTTCTTCTTTTTTGGGAACATCTTCCCCTTTCCAATTTTGTGCATAAACTATCCTGGCCACTGTTAAAATATGTACAACCAGATAAAAAATATCCTTTTTATATTTCTGTTTAGCTATGCCTAAAAGATAAAATTCTGGAGATTTTTCTATTTCATCTAAAGTGATCCACCTCCTTCGTTTTGATCTTGTTAATTTGGTTTTAAAAAAAAATACATTCAGGCCTTTAACATATATTATTTGGATTTCTTTGGGACAAACTTTCTTCAGCTAGTTCCATTCAATGATGGAGTTCAGGTCTAGGTATTAATAGAAAGTCATGTCCTATCTCTGGTATATAACTAGTTGATGATGATGATGCACAATCAAACCGTCATGTTCTGTGCTTCTAAAAAGGTAGCAGGTTATTCTGTCCTTGATTTAACAGCAAGCAGAGACAACATTGACCAGAAATGATGCTGGCAAAGTTTTCCGTGCAGGTCAAGACTTAGAGATGAGAGTTCTGTTGAAGAATGTCAAGAGAAGCTACATGGAAGATAATAATAATAATAATAATAATAATAATAATAATAATAATAATAATAATTATTATTATTATTATTTATTGGATTTGTATGCCGCCCCTCTCCGCAGACTCGGGGCGGCTAACAACAATAATAAACACAACATGTACAGTCCAATAATAAAAACAACTAAAAACCCTTATTATAAAACCAAACATACACACAAACATACCATACATAACTTGTAATGGCCTAGGGGGAAGAGCTATCTCAACTCCCCCATGCCTGGCGGTATAAATGAGTCTTGAGTAGTTTACGAAAGACAGGGAGGGTGGGGGCAGTTCTAATCTCCCGGGGGAGTTGGTTCCAGAGGGCCGGGGCCGCCACAGAGAAGGCTCTTCCCCTGGGTCCCGCCAAACGACATTGTTTAGTCGACGGGACCCGGAAAAGGCCAACTCTGTGGGACCTTATCGGTCGCTGGGATTCGTGCGGTAGCAGGCGGTTCTGGAGGTAATCTGGTCCATTGTCATGTAGGGCTTTAAAGGTCATAACCAACACTTTGAATTGTGACTGGAAACTGATCGGCAGCCAATGCAAGCCACGGAGTGTTGAAGAAACGTGGGCGAATCTTGGAAGCCCCATGATAGCTCTCGCAGCTGCATTCTGCACGATATGAAGTTTTCAAAGGTAGCCCCATGTAGAGAGCATTGCAGTAATCGAACCTCGAGGTGATGAGGGCATGAGTGACTGTGAGCAATGACTCCCTGTCCAAATAGGGCCGCAACTGGTGCACCAGGTGAACCTGGGCAAACGCTCTCCTCGCCACAGCCGAAAGATGATGTTCCAATGTCAGCTGTGGATCGAGGAGGACGCCCAAGTTGCGAACCCTCCCCCAGGGTAATGGACGGACAGATGGAATTGTCCTTGGGAGGCAAGACCCACAGCCACTCCGTCTTGTCTGGGTTGAGTTTGAGATGGCCAACAATTCTCCATGGCCAAAATTAGGACTAGAAACAATATGGCAAACTTTTCCGTGGCAGATCAAGACTTGGAGATGAGAGTTAAGTTGAAGAACGTCAAGAGAAGCTACATGGAAGATGGCCAACAACTCTTGAACGTAGTCAAAATTAGGACCAGAAACAATAGATAAATATAAACAATAATTGCAGCTAGTTTGATTTTGTTTAAATATAAGAAAAGTAATAAGACTTTCCCCACCATGGAACAGTCTACTTAGGGAAGATATGGACTTTCCATCTCTAGAGGTTTTGAAGAAGAGGATGAACATTCATTCCTTGGGGATGTTCGAGCTGAATTGGCTGCACATTTCAGTGGGGTTGGGTTGGATGACCCATGTGGTGTTTTCCAAAACCACGGTTCTATGATTTGCCAGAAAAAGTATCCCGAACCTTAAAACCATCTGCTAGCATCACATAACACCCATTGCCAAATTATTTGGGCATTGCATGCTGTTATGAATCAGCAAATAGTGACTTAAGGCTTGGTGTGATTTATGAAACCAGGCAGTTGTGATTTAGGTAGTAAAGTAATTGTTTTGTGTGATCTCTCAACCCGTAAGAGGGAAGTATTTTGTTTTCTGTGAAAAACTTGCTGCTTGGCACGTGCACAAACACGGCAAATATTTGCTATTCCAGAAGATTTCTATCTAGTTTTCTTTTAAAGCTCTGGGCTGATTCCTTTGACGGGCACCAGAAAGACAAGGCTGCTCCATTATTTATTTTTAAAGTCCTTTTAATGTAGTAAATACCGGGAATCAAACCTGAGGCTTTGTGCTACTTTCAGCTGATCTGCTGCTTCCAAACTGCTAGTGCCGTGATAAGAAATGCTTTAAAGCACATTTCACCGTAAGATATAACAATGTGTATATGAAAGCGGTGAGAATTCAGCCTACATGATGTTACAGATGTTACATTCTGCAAAGGTGGTTGTGTATTTCTAGAGATTCTTTCGTTTTTAGGAAGAAAATGCTAGAGGTGAGAACCAAGAACTTCTGAACCCAAAAGGAATGTCCTCCTTTATGCATTAGATTCTGGCCACATCAGATGCACCACACCAGTGGTCTCCCAACCGGTGGTCTGGGAGAAAATGTGGGTGGTCTGCAGAAAAAAATTATTTGCATTTTTTATATTGCACTAAATCAGGGGTCCTCAAACTAAGGCCCCTGGGATGGATACATGCAGTGAACGCTTGTGTTGCTGCAGAGTGTGTACCTCTTTGAGGTCTTTTTGTGTGGGTCGGGGGGGGGGGGAGAGAAATTCCGACTTAGGATCTGCTTCATCCTCCTGGTGTGGGGCTTTCGGCAAAGGGTGCCGGTGGGGAAGAGCCAGAGGTTTAGGTTTAGGTTTATTGGATTTATATGCCGCCCCTCTCCGCAAACTCGGGGCGGCTCACAACAATAATAAAAAACAGTACAGTACACAATACCAAATCCAATGCCCAGCCTTGTTCCAGTGGGACTGCATCACGGTCTGGAACTGGCTGACCATCTCAGCCCATCGAGGCACCTGTATTTATTTATTTATTTATTTATTTATTTATTTATTTATTTATTTATTTATTTATTTATTCATTCATTCATTCATTCATTCATTCATTCATTCATTCATACCTGGTCTGTACTCCCACAGGTCTTCCCTCTGCTTGGAAAGCCTATTATTATTATTATTATTATTATTATTATTATTATTATTATTATTATTATTATTTATTATTAGATTTGTATGCCACCCCTCTCCGAAGACTCGGGGCGGCTCACAACAATAGTAAAAACAATGTCAAAGAACAAATCTAATATTAAAAAGAAACCCATATAAAACCCCTCATTTAAAACCAAACAACACATACATACTCATAAAATATAAAAGCCTAAGGAGGTGCCTCACTTCCCCCATGCCTGGCGATATAGGTGGGTCTTGAGTAATTTACGAAAGACAAGGAGGGTGGGAGCAGTTCTGATCTCCGGGGGGGGGGGGGAGGGAGTTGATTCCAGAGGGCTGGTGCCGCCACAGAGAAGGCTCTTCCCCTGGGGCCCGCCAAACGACATTGCTTTGTCTGCTTGTAGTCCTCAGTGAGGTGCTTCTACTGAGTTTCCTTCTCAGTCAGATCCAATTTAAACTGAGCATTTTGCCAACTCTTTCTCTGGTAGCTGCTTAGCTCCAACAACTGCTTCCTATTGGGGCCCTAAGGAGCTCGAGCAGGGGAGGCAAGGAGTGGCTGGGAGGAAAAGGGCGAGGTTGGCGAGGTGAGTGACACTGAGTTGGCCACGCCCACACAGTCACATGATCCCATAGCCACGCCCCACCCAGCCGGTCATTAGGCAGATCATGTAAGTGGTCCACGGCAATGTTCCCTCTAATTTTTTTCCGGTGTGGGTGGAAAAGTATAATGTCTGAGTGGCACATTTTCATGCCTGGGCATGGATCTGTTAGAAACCCGGTCTATAAGTGAATCTGGCTTCCCCCTCCCTCCCCCATTGCTATTGCTTGTGAGACGGTTGCAAAAGGGGGTCACGTGACCTCAAGACACAGCAACGGTCATAAATATGAAACAATGGCCAAGTTTTGATCACGTGATCGTGGGGCTGCTGCGAAGGATGTGCTTCTCAATCTTGGCAACTAGAAGACGTGCGGGTCTTCAGCTAGTTGGGAAATACTGGCTGTTGACGTTCACACATCTTCAAGGTTGAGAAGCATCACCATGCGACAAAGGTGGTGCAGTGGTTAGAATGCAACATTGCAGGTTAACTCTGCCTGCTGCCAGCAGTTTGATTCTCACCTGCTCAAAGTTGACTCAAGCTTCCCTGCTTCCAAGGTCGGTTAAACGAGGACCCAGAATGTGGGCAATATACTGACTCCGTAAACTGCTTAGAGGGGTCTGTAAAGCACTGTGAAGCGGCATATAAGTTCTGTTGCTATCGCTCTAGAACCGTGTTGTCGAAGCTATGGCACTCGTGAGCCATATCGGAGAACACGCAAAACGTTGTCCTATGTCAGCTCCACTGCACATGTGCATGGTGGCCGGCTGATTTTTGGCCTTCTTTTCAGCCATTTTCGCTCTCCCCAGGCTTAAGGGAAGCCGCCCGAAGCCCGAAGAAGCGAAAAACAGCCCAATGGTGTTGGCCTGTTTTTCACTGTCCCCAGGCTTCAGGAATCCCTTTGTGAGTGTGGTGGGAAAGTGCGCATGGATGGAGGGTAGTACGGACATTGTACGTGGGGAGAGGGCAAGGATGTGGACACATGCGCATGAACACACCCCTTTGGCACGTGAGCCAAAAAGGTTTGCCATCATTGCACTGCAATGATGAACCAGGATTAAAGTTGGGAATTTTTAGAGCTCTACACCAGTGGTGGGTTGCTCCTGGTTCGGTCCGGCTCCGCCCACGCACCTGGCACGCTTCTGTGCATACGAATTGGTAAGAAAGGATTTTAGAACCCACTACTGATTGACAGCTCTCTGTAGCTCTTTAGTCTGCGAAACCCGCTTTTCAATATTGTGTCTGGTGATGGAAATAACAGAATCGGCATCGTGTCACGTCACAACAGTGTATAAACAGATTGCTAGTTGCTCTGCCCTCTCTTGATGCTTTGATGCTCCTTTTCTCTCCAACAGATCCCACGCACATGACTTGTCCTTGAGCACCGATGTCAACAGCCCCTCTATCGTCACCGTAATCAGCGGAGAGGAACATTTTGAGGACTACGGAGAAGGGAATGAGGCGAACCTGTTCCCGGACAGCTTGTGCAATGGAGAAAGTGGCTTCTGTAACTCCTCTTTCCTTTCTCCCAGGTATTCTTAGCACAGACGCATGCGCCAGCGGCCCTCAGCATTGCTTTCAGGTCCAGTTAGGGTGGGATGGTGGTGGTTGTTTTTGACATCTTCGCGCATCGCAGGAAGCCCAAGGAAGGCATCATGAGAATAAGCAAGAGAGAAGAGATGTCCAGTATCTGTGGTGTTCACGTTTATATATCGCCTGTGCTTGTGATGTTTTTCTTAGGTCAAGAGATTGATTGCATGAATTCTGTTCGGAATCTGAAACAGCTCCGGGGAAGGTGGGATAATCTGGATTAGCACAGCCTGGAGAGAATCCTGTTTTGATTTTTTTTAAATCCTTCTCACTCCTGTGCTATAATCCAGCTGCAATTACTGCCAAGAAAGAAACCTTGGAATATACAGTACCGTGTGTTTGTGTCTTAAATCAGTAGTTCTCAGCCTTCACCACAAAACCCCTTTAAAATATCTTTAGTGACCATGGACCCCACAGCCCCCAAGATTTAACTCAAGATTTTAAATCCTAACACTTCTTTGAGCCTTTAAGAAAAGTCATGCTGAATCAGGCCAAAGCCCATGGAGTCCAGCATTCTGTGGCCCACCAATTGTCCATGGGGATCTTGAGTAGAAAGACAAGGCAAAACCCTCCCTTTCCCTTGACCCCCAACAAATGGTACCCAAGGGAACCCTGCCTGCCTCCACCAACATAGAGGCAGCCCTTGGACATCTGTTTCAATAACCACCAGCCTTTACAGTCCGGTGACGACATTGCCATGCAGTCCATGGACTACAGGTTGAGAACCACCGCTTTGGATACTTCATGAATTTTCTCTTGGTCTGGCAGTGGATCAGTAGATACACGAAATAACTGACGGAGGCTTTCAACTATCTCAGTGCCTCAAACAGGAAGGAGTCACTCAGAATCTAACTTTAAAACATAGTCTTAGGGAAGCAACTTGTGGGATTAAATTGAGAAGACTCGGAAGAGGCAAATTCAGCCTTGGAGATCTCTTCATGGCATCAAACCATGGGAAAGAAGCCACTGTGCACCTAGCAACAAAGATGATAAGGGGGTCTGGAGACTAAACCGTATGATGAATGGTTAAGGGAACATTAGGTAGGTCTAGTCCAGGGGTAGGCAAAGTAGGCTCTTCTATGACATGTGGACTTCAATTCCCAGAATTCCTCAGCCAATCATGCTAGCTCAGGAATTCTGGGAGTTGAACTCCACATGTCATAGAAGAGCCAACTTTGCCTACCCCTGGTCTAGTCTAATGATGAGAAGGATCGGGCGGGGGGGGGGGGACATGATAACTGCCTTTCAGTTTGACTTGTCCTCCAAAGCACCGGAGGGTAGGACAAAAAGAAATGGATGGAAGCTTCCTAAAGAGAGATCCAACTTAGAACTAAGAAGAAATTTCCTGACAGTGAGAACAATCAATGGAACAGCTTGCATCCCAGAGTTGTGGGGTGCTTCAGAATGGTAGAAGGACTTCTTCTTTGGGTCAGGCTAGAACAGGGGTAGGCAAAGTTGGCTCTTCTATGACTTGTGGACTTCAACTCCCAGAATTCCTGAGCCAATAATGCTAGCTCAGGAATCCTGGGAGTTGAAGTCCACATATCATAGAAGAGCCAACTTTGCCTACCCCTGGGCTAGAAGACTTCCAAATGTCCCATCTAGCCCTAGGATTCTATGATTCTCAGAAGAGGGCTTACTCAGAAATCAAACCTTGACCACACACTCTGTTTCCCCAACGTGATGCCCGCCAGACAACTTCAGCTTGAATCGACCCATAGCTGGGGAAAAATCCAGGGGGGAGGATGAAACCTCTGGTTTTTGTAGCAAAAGGTTATTAGGATTGGAAAAGTGGGTATGTTGCCTGGAGGGAGAAATGTCAAATGTTTGGTTCCAAGGCTGTGAGTCTCCTGCAGTTTGTATGGATCAGTTTCTCTCTTCTGTCCAGTGGGAGATGAATGTTTTCTCTGGTGTCTGGTTCCTTCACAAAACAGTATGAATGAAGATTCCACAATTGATTTTTGTTTTGCCTGCTTATCTGTGTTGTTTGATGACTGCTGTTTTCACAATTAACCTTTCTTCGACTAAGCCTGCCGGCTTTCAGAAGTTTATTTCCCTGGAAGGGAATGTCAGTCACATTTAAAGCCAGCTTTAAAAATTTTTTTTTTAAAATCTTTCCTGTTCATTTTTTAATACTGTCAGCACGAACCGTATTGATAGGCCCTGGTAAGACCACCCTTGGAATACTTTATCCAGTTTTGGTCACCATGATATAAAAAGGATGTTGAGATTAGATTAGATTAGATTTATTGGATTTATATGCCGCCCCTCTCCGGAAACTCGGGGTGGCTCACAACAATAATAAAAACAGTACATAGTAACAAATCCAATTCCCACCAATCTAATTACAATTTTAAATTAAAAAATTCATAAAACAATCCCAATATATATAAAAAACAGACACACAGTCAATCAATCAAACGGCAAAACAACATGGGCAAGGGGGAGATGTTTTAGTTCCCCCATGCTTGATGACAGAGGTGGGTTTTAAGGAGTTTACGAAAGGCAGGGAGGGTGGGGGCAATCCTAATCTCAGGGGGGAGCTGGTTCCAGAGGGTCGGAGCCCCCACAGAGAAGGCTCTTCCCCTGGGTCCCGCCAGACGACATTGTTTAGTCGACGGGACCTGAAGAAGGCCGACTCTGTGGGACCTAACTGGTCGCTGGGATTCGTGCGGCAGGAGGCGGTTCCGAAAATATTCTGGCCCGGTGCCATGAAGGGCTTTATAGGTCATAACCAACACTTTGAATTGTGACCGGAAACTGATCAGCAACCAATGCAGACTGCGGAGTGTTGGAGTAATATGGGCATACTTAGAGAAGCCCATAATTGCTCTCGCAGCTGCATTCTGCACGATCTGAAGTTTCCGAACACTTTTCAAAGGTAGCCCCATGTAGAGAGCATTACAGTAGTCGAGCCTTGAGGTGATGAGGGCATGAGTGACTGTGAGCAATGACTCCCGGTCCAAATAGGGCCGCAACTGGCGCACCAGGCGAACCTGGGCAAACGCCCCCCTCGCCACAGCTGAAAGGTGTTTCTCTAATGTGAGCTGTGGATCGAGGAGGACGCCCAAGTTGCGGACCCTCTCTGAGGGGGTCAATAATTCCCCCCCCAGGGTAATGGACGGACAGATAGAATTGTCCTTGGGAGGCAAAACCCACAGCCACTTCGTCTTGTCTGGGTTGAGTTTGAGTTTGTTGACACCCATCCAGGCCCCAACAGCCTCCAGGCACTGGCACATCACTTCCACTGCTTCGTTGACTGGACATGGGGTGGAGATGTACAACTGGGTATCATCGGCGTATTGATGATACCTCGCCCCATGCCCTTGAGACTCTAGAAAGAGTGCAGAGAAGAGCAACACAGATGATTAGGGGACTGGAGGCTAAAACATATGAAGAACGGTTGCAGGAATTAGTTACGTCTAGTTTGGTGAAAAGAAGGACTAGGGGAGACATGCTAGGAGTTGTCCAATATTTGAGGGACGGCCACAACGATTATGGGGGGTCAACCTATTTTCCAAACCATCTGAAGGCAGAACAAGAAGCAATAGATGGAAACTAAATCTAGAACTAAGGTGAAATTTCCTAACAATGAGAACCATTTATCAATGGAAAGACTTGCCTTCAGAAGTTATGGGTGCTCCAACACTGGAGGTTTTTAATAAGAGATTGGACAACCATTTGTCTGAAACGGTATAGGGTTTCCTGCTTGAGCAGGGGTTGGACTAGAAGACCTCCAAGAGCCCTTCTAACTCTGTTATTTTGACATATAGATATTTCATTACTCAACTAAGTAACATCATTAGTGCTAGCACTGATGTTACCTTGTTGGTTTATTTATTCAATTTGTTTATTTATTCAATTTTTATGCCGCCCTTCTCCTTAGACTCAGGGCGGCTTACAACATGTTAGCAATAGCACTTTTTAGCAGAGCCAACATATGGCCCCCACAATCCGGGTCCTCATTTTACCCACCTCGGAAGGAGGGAAGGCTGAGTCAACCTGGTTCATGAAACACTGGCAAGAAAACCATTAACCCAAGGACCCTTCATGCATACTTTTAATCTTTTTTTTGTCTTTGGAAAAAAAAAAAACTTCTGTAAGCCACCCGAGCTTGGCATTATATGTCTTTGTGTGTGTGTGTGTGTGTGTGTGTGTGTAAAAGACCTCACTTAACATGTAAATGTGATTTCTCTAGCACCAACCCACTTGCCACGAAACTGCACAGCATTATCACTGAGGAGGTGTTTGAGTTTTACTGTAGCCAGTGCCATAAACAATTCAACCGCCTCGAAGATCTTTCCTCCCGCCTCAGTGATCTTGAAATGAATAGGTAACCGGTTTGAGGCATGGCACTTCCTTTCTTAAAAGCATGAGCTGTGTGTGTGTGTTTTTAATCAAGCATGTGTCCTTGCTTTTCGATATCTTGAAAGAAAAATAAAATGAATTGCACGTCAGTAGACTTTCTTGAGCTGACCTTCTCTTGCATCTAAAATCTAAGAAGATTGAATCTTCGTTTCCATCAGGGGTCTCAAACTCAATTTCATTGAGGGCTGCATGAAGGTTGTGTTTGACCTTGGATGTGGCCGGGGTGGGCGTGGCCAGCTCAATGTCACTCGTCGAGGCTCCATTTTTGGGCACAAAAATATTCCTTGGGGAAAAGGAATCCTCAATCTGAGTATTGCATTGGCAGTTCTGTGTTAGCAAAAACTTCAGACGAGAAGGATTTAGGGGTAGTGATTTCTGACAGTCTCAAAATGGGTGAGCAGTGTGGTCGGGCGGTAGGAAAAGCAAGTAGGATGCTTGGCTGCATAGCTAGAGGTATAACAAGCAGGAAGAGGGAGATTGTGATCCCCTTATATAGAGCGCTGGTGAGACCACATTTGGAGTACTGTGTTCAGTTCTGGACACCTCACCTACAAAAAGATATTGACAAAATTGAACGGGTCCAAAGACGGGCTACAAGAATGGTGGAAGCTCTTAAGTATAAAACGTATCAGGAAAGACTCCATGAACTCAATCTGTATAGTCTGGAGGACAGAAGGAAAAGGGGGGACATAATCAAAACATTTAAATATGTTAAAGGGTTAAATAAGGTTCAGGAGGGAAGTGTTTTTAATAGGAAAGTGAACACAAGAACAAGGGGACACAATCTGAAGTTAGTTGGGGGAAAGATCAAAGGCAACATGAGAAAATATTATTTTACTGAAAGAGTAGTAGATCCTTGGAACAAACTTCCAGCAGACGTGGTTGGTAAATCCACAGCAACTGAATTGAAACATGCCTGGGATAAACATATATCCATTGTAAGATAAAATACAGGAAATAGTATAAGGGCAGACTAGATGGACCATGAGGTCTTTTTCTGCCGTCAGTCTTCTATGTTTCTATGTTTCTAAGCTTCTTGCAGCCCTCTGCCAACAAAAACAGCTCAGGAAGGCCATTGGCAACCTGCCCAGGCTCTATTTTCACTGGCAGAGGCAATGCAGACCAGTCCACTGTTTCCAGGGCGAAGCACCCCGCGGGCTGGATTTGGCCCATGGGCCCTGAGTTTGACCCCCCCCCCCCCCGATTTATATATTCCTTCTCTTACTTTTTTCAATATTTTGGACCTTCTTGGGTGGAATATACCACTGGCGTCCTCTAAAAGGACAAGGTAGCGTGTTGCTTCTCTATAACAGGGACGATTATTGCTTGTTGAGAATGCATGTAGTCTAACCCCCCTCCCCTGATCCTTGTAACAACAGATCCGCTGTCGGTGCTTCTAGAAATGGCCTCCTTCCTTCAAATCCAGAAAGCCTGTTTGATGGCTATTTAAGCATAAAGCAAGGACATTGCTGGTGGGAATGCTTTTTGTGTGTGTGCGTGTTCTGTTCTACAGCTTTCTCTTTGCATGCTTCCCTGTGGCCTTAATATGGATGTGATGCTTAATTCCTCCTTAACTTGCGGTTTATCATCTACACTGAGCAGAGGTGGAGTGGAAAGAAGAAGAACATGTCAGCTGGTTAAAAAAACGAGGACAGCAGCCTCTTGAGTTGTTGTCAACCAAATGAAAGTCTACCATCATAGGATGCAGACCCTTCTCTGCATTACTACAATTCATAGGGACCAAATTTAGGGCTGCTCTATCTAATTCGCCATAATGGGACAGGCAACTTGTTTGGAAGGCCACAGAAAGTCAGGTTTAGTTTCCAGATTCATTCACAGGGCGTCTTTGACTTACGAACATAGTTGACCAGATATTTCCATTGCTAATTGAGCCGTGTCTGATTTTATGATCAGTTTGCACAGTTGTTAAGCGCTTCACTGCAGTTGTGTAAGGGAATCTGGCCTTCTTCATTGACTTTGCTTGTTGGAGAGGTGGTGGGAGGTCGCAAGTGGTGATCACAGTTAGGAGGCGCCTGAATGTTGATCATGTGACCATGGGGAATGCTGTGACAGTCATAAATTACTTTTTTTCAATTATTATTATTATTAATTATTGGATTTGTATGCCGCCCCTCTCCATAGACTCGGGGCGGCTAACAACAGTGGTAAAAACAACATGCGACAATCCAATACTAAAGCAGCTAAAAACCCTTATTTTAAAACTAATCATACATACAAACGTACCATACATAAATTGTAGAAGCCTAAGGGGAAAGAATATCTCAGTTCCCCCATGCCTGACGACAGAGGTGGGTTTTAAGAAGCTTACGAAAGGCAAGAAGGGTGGGAGCTATTCTAATCTCTGGGGGGAGTTGGTTCCAGAGGGCCGGGGCCGCCATAGAGAAGGCTCTTCCCCTGGGTCCCACCAAATGACATTGTTTAGTTGTCAGGACCCGGAGAAGGCCAACTCTGTGGGACCTAATTGGTCGCTGGGATTCGTGCGGCAGAAGGCGGTCCCGGAGATAACCTGGCCCGGTGCCAAGAAGGGCTTTATAGGTCATAACCAACAACTTTAACTTCAAACTGTCATTAAACAAATGTTCGTAAGTCAAGGTCTACCCTGTATGGTATAGCATGGTTGCTGGTGGAGGGAGGGGGTCATATGAGAATTTTGTAAGTAAAGACGGATGGGGAAGTTCTTCAATCTGTAAAAGGATGGTGGTCTTTATTTTTGAGTGTTGGTTCCTTACGTCCCAGGAGGGAATTATTTGCTGGAGGTGATCGCTTCCCAACAAGGGCTCTTCTAATGGACCAGAACATCTAGAAGGACCTAAAGTTGAGGAAAAAGCTATGCCAAATAAAGAGTAAATGCCAAGGCTGTTGGCACTCTTTGATGGTAGTCCAGCTCCTACAAGACATATCTCGCTCTGGAATCCCTTTCGTTACCGCTTAATTTCCAGTCACATCAATTTATGTTGAACATTCATATTTGTAATTTACTTTGATGCTATTTTACAGGAAAATATACCTTTGTGTGTATGCGTGTGGTTGTTTGGATCACCTCCGAAAGAACAAAATGTGACATTTGATGAATAACTCGAGGAGGTCTCCCTAGAAGCCATTGTGTGTTTAAAGAAAAGTGTGAGGTTGTCCTGAGGGAGACTGGGCCAAAATTTAGACAAACCAGTGAAAGTTCATTAAGTAATATAAATCCCAGGAGGAAGTGATCCTTGAAACCTGTAGAAGTTGAGCTTGCTTTCTAGATGCTGGTAGAACATTCAACTCTGGGTTCTGAAACCACTTGGTCCAAGGACATCTGGATCAGATGCTTCTGGATTGTATGGAGAGATGTTGTGTCCTTGAATTTAGATCTTGTATAGATAGCTCAGAAAGATTTAGCCACCAATTAGGGCCAAGCACAATGGAGACACCCAAAGACCTTCCGAATTGCACAGGAGAGATGCATCCATGACTTTGTAGACGCTTCCTCTGAGCTATTGAATTCTTTCCCCTTAAGACCAGAGGGACACAATCCCAGATGCCCTCCAAAGGTTGCTGTGGAATTGTATTTTTTTAAATAATATTACCGTTGTGGGAATAATTTTATAACCTCTTGGTTGATGGTTTCAAGTTTGGCGAACCCATGTTTTGTCTTCCTTCCAACTAAATACAGTGATACCTTGTCTTACAAACTTAATTGGTTCTGGGACGAGGTTCTTAAGGTGAAAAGTTTGTAAGACGAAACAATGTTTCCCATAGGAATCAATGGAAAAGCGATTAATGCGTGCAAGCCCAAAATTCACCCCTTTTGCCAGCCGAAGCGTCCGTTTTTGTGCTGCTGGGATTCTCCTGATCGCAGCATTGCAAAAACACAGAGGTCCGGAGGTGGGGTTTTGAGGACTTTGGTGTTTTTGCAATGCTGCGATTTCACTGATGCTCCCTTCACTGGGAAACCCCACCTCTGGACTTCCGTTGCTAGCAAAGCACCCGTTTTTGCACTGCTGGGATTCCCCTGCTGGGATTCCCCTGCAGCATCACAAAAACACAGAAGTCTGGAGGTGGGGTTTCCCATGGAGGGGAGCCTCAGAGGAATCCCAGCAGTGAAAAAACGGGTGCTTCGCTGGCAACGGAAGTCTGGAGGCGGGGCATCCCAGTGGCGGCAGTGGGTTTGTAAGGTGAAAATAGTTTGTAAGAAGAGGCAAAAAAATCTTAAACCCCGGGTTTGTATCTCGAAAAGTTTGTATGATGAGGCGTTTGTAAGACGAGGTATCACTGTATCTGGATTATTGTCTCCTTGGCATGCCACTCAAAGAGAGGTCTTGCCTTTAGCCAGAAACAAAACAAAACAAAAGCTTTGCTGGCTGGGGAATTCTGGGAGTTGATGCTCCACCCTTCCAAAAGAGGTGGAGGTTGGGAGAAACTAGTCTACGGGCTCCGGAGAAGGTCGGCTGTGATGCTTCTCTGAGAAAAGGCCCTTGGGAGGGGCTTCAAGAGGTTGGCATGGCCAGCGGAGGGAGGGCGATGCATGCAACGTTGGGGGTGATGTGTGTTGTGTGCTGTGCTTCAAATGGTAAAAGGATACGGCTCTGTCTTTGCTTGTTTCCTGTTTCACTGGCGCTCGCTTGGTGTCGGCTTTCCTGACTTAGTTTTCCTGTTGTTTGTTCCACAGCCCGAATAAGAGACTCTCCAGCAAAAAGGTAGCAAGGTAGGATGACGATGGTGCTTTCTTTCTCTTCTTCTTTCTTTTGAAGTGATCCTGCTTTCCTCTTGCAGTTTCTTCCCAAGGGGTGGGAGAAGGCATAAAATTGTCCCTTCCAAACTCCCGGCGTGTTGTGGGATTATTTCTTTCTCTCGTCAGTAAAGTTCTCCAAAGCACAGAGAGGTTCATCTTTTCCCTGGTGGAGAAGCAGATGCTTCATCCAGTTAGTGCCCTGCACGCCAATTCTGCTCTCAGGGTTCTCCTTCTTTCAAATTATAAGTGTCAGCGGGCAACAGCATCTGACCAGCCCCCTTTGGGCTTAGAAGCTCATTAGCCCTACATTTGTGTGAATGCATGGAAGGGAGAACCCCTACAGAAAAAACCAACCCAAGTTTTGAGGGTTGGATTAGGAGGTTAAAAAAAGTATCTCCAAAGTATTTTTTTTTAAAAAAAAAAGGGATGGGGGAGGTTTTGCTGGGGGAAACAAGGAGAGATACAGGCAGGGTGACTGCTGGGGGTTCCCAGGGGTTTGTGGGAACCTCTAGCTAAGATTCTGTGCAGTTTGGAGAATCCCCCAAATCCCACTTCTGGTTGGGCCCTGCCCACTCCACCTCTCCCAGAAGTCTCCACGCTGCCCATTTTAGATGCAGGTAAGTGCAGGGTATCCAAAGAGGCTCCAGAGGGCAAAAAACAGGCCTATTGTAAGTTCGGGAAGGCCAGAAACATGTCTATTTCCAGCCTCCAGAGAGCCTCTGGAGTCTGGGGAGGCCATTTTCATCCTCCGGAGCCCGGGGAGAGCAAAAAAACCCCACTCCCCCGCATGGGGCATGATGCTGACTCGGCCACATCCACCATAGCAATGTTCACCCAGCAACTGGGCAGAGAACCTCTTGCTAAAATTGTTGAAGTCCACCCCTCAATGCAGGTAGCCCTCAACTTACAACAGTTTATTTAATGACCGTTCAAAGTTACAATGGCACTGAAAAAAGAGACTTATGGCCATATTTCACACTTAAGACCACTTATACAATGACAGCACCCCAATGGTCACCTGGTCAAAATTCAGACACCTGGCAACTAGCATGTATTCATGGCGGTTGTCCCGGGGTCATGTGGTCACCTTTTATGACTTTCTGACAAGCGAAATCAACGGGGAAGCCAGATTTGCTTGACCGTGTTGTTAACAAGAATTGCAGCAATTCACGTCACAACTGTGGCAAGAAAGGTCATAAAATGGGGCAAAATTTAAACTTAGCAAACCTCTCGCTTAGCAGCAGAAACGTTGGGCTCAATTGTGGCCAGAAGTGGAGGGCTCCCTGTACCAAACTTGTTTATTTACAATGGCCTGCTGAACACCTGTTGAGTGATAAATTGCATTACTAGCTAGCGGCTGATTAAAACACCTAGCTCAAATGACATGCCATAAAACGAAAGACTTTGGACCACAACACAGAGCCTGGGTGACGTGGTAGCACTCCAGTTAACTTTCAGCACTGGTCCCGGGAGAGCTATTATTTCACTATCTTACTACCTCTCAACCTGCCCCGAATCCTTCCGGTTTATTGTTTCGTAATGTGCAAGATCTCCTTGGGTGAAGATGAAAGAAGAAGCATGAATGTGAGACCTTGACTACCCCACATGCCAAAGAGCAAAAGTGTTCAAGGGTAAAGTTCTGTCAATTTATTCTTCTGCTCTAGAGCAACACTAAAGCAGACGGGATCATTTTCGGAGCTTGGAAGGCCACCAGCAGTCTGGAGGGTGGCCGTAGAATGGGAGACTCCCAAGCTATGACATTGATTTTATTGTTGAAAGCTACACTGGTTACCCGTTGTTTGTTGTGATGGTGGTAGCCTTGATTTTGTGTGTCTATCTTGCTTACAGACACCTGCATCAGACAGGAAGCTTTTCCATGGATAACATAGAACAATCTTTCCAGAAGAGCTCTGAGTGCCTGGAGGAGGATATCACTGATAAGGTACATGGCGAAGAAGATTGTGTATGGGTGTGTTTAATTGAATAGAGCAGTGTTTCCCAACCAGTGTGCCGTGGCACACTAGTGTGCCGTGAGACATGGTCAGGTGTGCCACGAAGCTCCAGCTGGGCTGGGTGCTGCTGGTGCCGGTACCTTCGACCTGGAGCTCCCACTCGCAGCTACCCCCGGCTACTGCCTGATGCTGCTGTTGCCGGCGCTCTCCTGCTGGGCCTGAAAGAAGGAAGGCGGGAAAAAGAGAGAGAGAAAGAAAGAGAGATAGCAAGAGAGAGAGAGAGAGAGAGAAACATAGCAAGAGAGGCAGAGAGAGAGAGAGAGAAAGAGAGAGATAGCAAGAGAGAGAGAGAAAGAAAGAGATAGCAAGAGAGACACAGAGAGAGAGAGAGAGACATAGCAAGAGAGACAGACAGAGAGAGAGAGAGACATAGCAAGAGAGGCAGAGAGAGAGAGAGAAAGAAAGGGAGAGATAGCAAGAGAGAGAGAAAGAAAGAGAGATAGCAAGAGAGACACTGAGAGATAGCAAGAGAGAGAAAAAAGCAAGAGAGGGAGCAAGAGAGGGGGAAGGAGGGAGAGAGAAAGACATAGAGGGAGGGAAGAAGGGAGAGAGAAAGAGAGCAAAAAAGAGGAAGGAAGAAAGAAAGAAAGAGGGATGGAGAGAGAGAAAGAAGGGAAGGAAGAGAGAGAGAGAGGGAGGGAGAAATAGAGCGAAAGGGAGGAAGAGAGATTTTTTTTTGTCCAAACTTTTTTGTAGGGGCCCCTCCCCCCGCTCAATGTTCCCCAGGATTTTGAAAATATGAATAATGTGCCGCGGCTCAAAAAAGGTTGGGAAACACTGGAATAGAGGACATACACAGGGTGGGATGGAGTAGGGGGGGAAGGATCTCATCCACTCATCCCGTGGCTTTTATTATTCTTGTTATGGCTGGTCACACTGTCAGCCAGATATTCAGACTGAATTTGGCATTTTATTTATTTTATTTTTTAATTTGGCTTTTTGTGAACAAAACCAAAACACAATAACAACAACAACAACAACAAAAGAATGTGCAGCAAAAACATTAAGCATGAAAACATATTTACAATTACGTTTCTGTTTCTTCTGTTTCTCTAATATTTTTGTTTAATTTACATTAATCTTATTTCTTTTCTTTCATCAATCCAATTATAAAATTTATCCCACACAGTATAATATTCTTCTTCCTGTTTATTCTGTAACTCTAGTGTAAGTTTGCTCCATTTTGCGCGTTCTAGTATTT
Source organism: Erythrolamprus reginae (assembly GCF_031021105.1). NCBI lineage: Eukaryota > Metazoa > Chordata > Lepidosauria > Squamata > Dipsadidae > Erythrolamprus > Erythrolamprus reginae. The sequence goes on from NC_091958.1 coordinate 43,959,837, forward strand.
TCCTAATTACCAGATTCTCGGTTGGTACGTTTCCTTTTCCAATTTTGTGCAAAAACCAGTCGAGCCGCAGTTAGTACATGTATTATCAAATAATAATTAGCCTTTTCGTGTTTTTCTCTGATTATTCCTAATAAAAATATCTCGGGTTTTAATTCTAATTCAAACTTTAATATCTCCTTTAATATACAGTGATACCTCATCTTACAAACGCCTCGTCATACAAACTTTTCGAGATACAAACCTGGGGTTTAAGATTGTTTTGCCTCTTCTTACAAACTATTTTCACCATACAAACCCACCGCCACCGCTGGGATGCCCCACCTCCATACTTCCATTGCCAGTGAAGCACCTGTTTTTGCGCTATTGGGATTCCCCTGAGGCTCCCCTCCATGGGAAACCCCACCTCTGGACTTCCGTGTTTTTGTGATGCTGCAGGGGAATCCCACCAGCGCAAAAACAGGTGCTTTGCTGGCAATGGAAATCTGGAGGTGGGGTTTCCCAGTGAGGGGAGCCTCAGTGAAATCACAGCATCGCAAAAACACAGAGGTCCGGAGGTGGGGTTTCGAGGATTTTGGTGTTTTTGCAATGCTGCGATTTCACTGGTGCTCCTTTCGCTGGGAAACCCCACCTCTGGACTTCCGTTGCCAGCGAAGCACCCATTTCTCGATGCTGGGATTCCCCTGAAGCATCGCAAAGACACAGAAGTCCGGAGGTGGGGGTTCCTATGGAAGGGAATCTCAGGGGAATCCCAGCAATGCAAAAATGGGTGCTTTGGCTGGCAAAAGGGGTGAATTTTGGGCTTGCACGCATTAATCACTTTTCCATTGATTCCTATGGGAAACATTGTTTCGTCTTACAAACTTTTCTCCTTAAGAACCTCGTCCCGGAACCAATTAAGTTTGTAAGACAAGGTATCACTGTATTTTGAATCATAACTCAGAATTTCCTTGTTTCTGGGCATAACCACCGCATGTGGTAGTAAGTACCATGTATTGATTTACATTTCCAACCGTCACTTTTCAGGTTTGGGCAAATTTTCGATAGCCTTGCTAATCTTATATTGATTCTCTCTGCATGGTACCAATATTGTTAATTTGTAATTTGGCATTTTAACCCACCTCTCGAGTCTTTCTCAAGGAACTGGGACAGACAGATGTGGTTTAAGAGCACTAAAGGTCTTGGTGCATGCAGGATGTAAGCTTTTCCTAGTGAAGCTGCCTTTTGCAACTGACTGATGGGGATTCTGTCAATGCCCGTGGTGCAGGTGGTCTTCTTAGAGAAAAGAGTGACGGAGTTGGAAAAGGACACAGCAGCCAATGGGGAGCAGCAGAGCCGGTTAAAGCAAGAAAACCTTCAGCTGGTGCACAGGTATATATCTCTACCTTGAGAAACAGAACTGCCCGTTTGGAAAGAGCAGGGACCCAATTTTGTGCTGGGGTTGGGAAGCTGACCTCTTTGGAGAGGGGCTTCGTTTAAAATGCTTGCAGAACAGCCAGGAGTCCCAGATTAGAAACTCAGCTTTTTGTGGGGCAGGTTGATCCAATTATTATAAGGATTGTTTCTTCACACAGCTGTGTTTTTCAACAGTATTTTCTCAGTAGGTCTTGGGTGGATTAGGCTGGGTAATGACTTAATTATTGCTCAAGGCAAGCAGTAAAAAAAAAATTGGGGTCAACCTTTTAAAAAACAGACACATTTAAGACAGGGAATTGGGAAGGGAACATTTTCTAATAGAACTTAAATGTCAAACGCTGGGGAAATCAAGCAATTCAAATGAGCATAAAGATTTATTGCAAGCTTAAACTCTCCACCAGAATCTGACCTACTAACGGTCAGAGAGATAAGAAAGGCATTCAAGGTGGGCTGGACTTAGATTTCTTGTGGGGGTGCAGGGTCTCATGATTTATGACACCTTTGTCTCCCCCCCCTCTCAGGCTCAGCCTGTACTATCATCTCCTACACTATATACACCGGAGTGTAGGAATATTACCATTTTTCAGCTCTTTTTCATATTTCTTGGGTGCGCAGCGCAGAGAGGATGAGAAAGCCCTCTTCTAGGGAAGGCACACAGCTTTGCCAGATACAGTGTGTTTTGATGCTCCTCCAAGATAGAATCAGGCTGTCCGTTACAATTGCCAAGGAAGCCTGGGATTAGTCAACATCACAGCAAGAAGAGTCTTGTAGCACTTCTCCAGATTAACAGTTTCCCTAGTCAAAATTTAAAACCTGCATCATTTTAACCCCTCTGTGCATCTTGATGAAATTTGCAGTTCACAAAAGTTGATGCTACCAGACTCCTGATCTCTGGCCCCACCTACAATGTACATATTTATTTATTATATTTATGCCGCACGAATCCCAGCAACCAGTTAGGTCCCACAGAGTTGGCCTTCTCCGGGTCCCGTCGACTAAGCAATGTCGTTTGGTGGGACCCAGGAGAAGAGCCTTCTCTGTGGCGGCCCCGGCCCTCTGGAACCAGCTTCCCCCAGATATCAGTTGCCCCCACCCTCCTTGCCTTTCACAAGCTCCTTAAAACCCACCTCTGTCGTCAGGCATGGGGGAATTGAAATTTCCCTTCCCCCTAGGCTTATAGAATTTATACATGGTATGCTTGTATGTATGAGTGGTTCTTTAAATTGGGTTTTTTAAGATTGTTTTAATATTAGATTAGTTTACATTGTCTTTTTATATTGTTGTTAGCCGCCCCGAGTCTTCGGAGTGGGGCGGCATACAAATTTAATAAATACAAATACAAAATTGTATGCCGCCCATCTTGCCAAATGCTTTAAACTTGTATGCCATCTACATCATCTCACAATTGTCATCTTTTAATAATCCCTTGTGGAATAGAATCTGGGCAATTGAATGGAGCTAGCACAGTGTTTTAATGGCCAGATGCTCTTCCTGTCGCCAATGCGGAATTTTTTTCAGTGGATAAATTCTCAGTGTGCCCAGAGGGAGAAATATCTGGCTCCACCTAGGATTTAACTCACAGCCTCCTGATTGTGAAGCGAGAGCTCCACCACAAGGCCATTGCACCACTCCAACTGTCACACTGTCTGCAAGAAATCCTGCTGTAGATTTAGATTTATTGGATTTATATGCCGCCCCTCTCCACAGACTCGGGGCGGCTCACAACAATGGTAAAAAACAGTCCATAGTAACAAATCTAATATTTAGCAATCCAAATTACAGTTTTAGGTTAAAAAGTCCAAAAAAAAAAGAAACCCCAATATATAAAAAACAAGCACACAATCGAATCATACACAAAAACTACATGGGCAAGGGGGAGATGTTTCAATTCCCCCATGCCTGACGGCAGAGATGGGTTTTAAGGAGTTTACGAAAGGCAAGGAGGGTGGGGGCAATCCTAATCTCTGGGGGGAGCTGGTTCCAGAGGGTCGGAGCCACCGCAGAGAAACAGTGTCGTCTGGGTCCCGCCAGACGACACTGTTTAGTCGACGGGACCCGGAGAAGGCCAACTCTGTGGGACCTAACTTTCAGATTTTGTGGATTTCAATGAAAAAGCTCTCGTGTTCCCTTGGCTCCGTATGCCACCGAGCGCGACTTCTCATGGGACAGTAAGTGGCGTTCAATTTGAAACCTCTCTTCTCCGGACAGGGCAAATGCGTTGGAAGAGCAGCTGAAAGAACAAGAGATGAAATCGGATGAAATTCTTATGGATGAAATCCGGAAACAGAAAGACCAGCTCAGCAGGATAGAACGAGAAAAAAGCATTGAGATTGAAAACCTGCAAGCCCGGTAAGATGGATCCGTCCAGGGAAGCGATGGGGAGTCCCTGGATTATTGTCGTTTGTTTTATCACCTCGGGAGAATATTGAACGTCTGATTTCCTGAGGTTAATGAAATAATACTGAGGTTTATATATAAATTCACTCTTAATTCACGGCTGCAAAATTGTGCACCTGACATATTTAAATTTCTAGTCCTGTTAGGAGAACAATCACAAGGAGATTTGAGCGAAAACGTTTTAATTGAACAAAAGAAGAGAAAGAAAAGTTTGGTTAGGAAATACATTTGCCGTCACCTCTGAGAGAAGAGTACAGTGATACCTCGTCTTACAAATGCCTCATCATACAAACTTTTTGAGATACAAACCCGGGGTTTAAGATTTTTTTGCCTGTTCTTACAAACTATTTTCACCTTACAAACCAACTGCCGCCTCTGGGATGCCCCGCCTCCAGACTTCCGTTGCCAGCGAAGCCCCCGTTTTTGTGCTGCTGGGATTCCCCTGAGGCTCCCCTCTATGGGAAACCCCACCTCCGGACTTCCGTGTTTTTGTGATGCTGCAGGGGAATCCCAGCAGCGCAAAAACAGGTGCTTCACTGTCAATAGAACTCCGGAGGTGCCATGGAGGGGACCCTCAGGGGAATCCCAGCAGCGCAAAAATGGGCCCTTCGGCTGGCAAAAGGGGTGAATTTTGGGCTTGCACGCATTAATCACTTTTCCATTGATTCCTATGGAAAACATTGTTTCGTCTTACAAACTTTTCACCTTAAGAACCTCGTCCCGGAACCAATTACGTTTGTAAGACAAGGTATCACTGTACCTTTTTTTTTCCTGGTCAGAGAAGTCTGCAGTTGCATAGAATATGCATAAAATCCCCAAAGAATACCTGGAATGGTAGTTTTAGGCCATATGAAAAAACAGCAGGAAGAAGCTGGCATCGCTTGCTCTGTTTTGCATTTTGGATGCTAGCTTTTGAATAGTGATGATTAATTAAGAGTCCGTGGCGTTATGCAGCCCTGTCAGGGCCAGCTGGGATAACAATCCATAATAGATGTCTCTTTAACTTGGTGTGAAGTTTTTGTGTATGGTTTTGACAGTTTTAATGCAGATTTTATTTATTTATCTGTTTGGTTTATTCCAGATACTGTTTTCATTTTCCACTAACATTTTGGTATAAGATGGGCAGCTGTATTAATGTTTTAAATAGATAAATAAGTAATATTTCTAAGCATCCATTTGGGTTTTATGCAAATACATAGGTTGCATCAACTGGACAATGAAAATGGAGAACTTCGGTCCTGCGTCCCCTGCCTCAAGGCTAACATTGAGAGGCTGGAAGAGGTGAGCAGTTTCTTCGAGGCGGTTTTCTCCTCCCTTCAGGTGTTGAGGATCTAGGGGGGCGTTTGCCCAGGTTCGCCTGGTGCACCAGTTGCAGCCCTATTTGGATAGGGAGTCACTGCTCACAGTCACTCATGCCCTCATCACCTCGAGGTTCGATTACTGCAATGCTCTCTACATGGGGCTACCTTTGAAAAGTGTTCATAAACTTCAGATCGTGCAGAATGCGGCCACGAGAGCCATCGTGGGGCTTCCTAGATTCGCCCACGTTTCTGCAACACTCCGCAGCCTGTACTGGCTGCCGATCGGTTTCCGGTCACAATTCAAAGTGTTGGTAATGACCTTTAAAGCCCTACATGGCATTGGGCCAGAATACATCCGGAACCGCCTTCTACCGCACAAATCTCAGTGGCCGATAAGGTCCCACAGAGTTGGCCTTCTCCGGGTCCCGTCTACCAAACAATGTCATTTGCCGGGCCCCAGGGGAAGAGCCTTCTCTGTGGCGGCCCCGGCCCTCTGGAATCAGCTCCCCCCAGAGATCAGAACGGCCTCCACCCTCCTTGTCTTTCGCAAACATCTTAAGACCCACCTTTGTCTCCAGGCATGGGGGAGTTAAGTTATTCTTTCCCCCTAGGCCATTACAAGTTATGTATGGTATGTTTGTGTGTATGTTTGGTTTTTTATAATAAGGGTTTTTAGTTGTTTCATCAAATTGGATTGTTATATGTTGTTTTACCATTGTTGTTAGCTGCCCCGAGTCTGCAGAGAGGGGCGGCATACAAATCCAACAACAACAACAACAACAACAACAACAATAACAATAATAATAATAATAATAATAATAATAATAATAATAATAATAATCTAGGCAATTACGTCCCCCCATATTACTAAGCCCAAGTGCAATGCAAGCCCTTGCACTATCCCAGAACACTGTGATGGATCACTGGGAAGAAACGAAATCTTCCATCGTCTCACAATAACCAAGCTGCATGGTGCAAAGCTGGGTCGATTCTTTTCTAATCCTTATTGTTGGACACAACAGAGGCAGCAGATGGCAGCTGCTTAACGGGAAAGGAGGATTGGAGGACAATTCTGTGGTCAACCAGCTGGCCGAGTTTGCTGTTTTCAGTGTTCTGCCCCCCATATAAAAAGTACAACCCAGTTGTTTCTGCTCAACAGCTGGGACAGATGTTGGCCTCGACTAGCATGATTTCTTGGTTTAGCTCTGCTGCCAATAGACAGCAAGTATTTATTTATTTATTTATTTATTTTATTAATGGAATTTATATGCCATACCTCTCTGAGGACTCCGGGCGGCTTACAGCATATGAAAGAAACAATAAAATACAGCAGGCTAAATCCAATTAATTCAAATTAAATAAACGACTCTAAAATCCTAATTATATTAAAAATCAATCATACCCATTCAGACAACAACCTACATAACATCTAAATCTAAGATCTAATCGCCCCAAGCCTGGCGGCATAAGTGAGTCTTAAGACTCTTATGGAAGGCAAGGAGGCTGATTCCAGAGGGCCGGGGCCCCCACAGAGAAGGCTCTTCCCTTGGGCCCCACCAAGCAACATTGTCTAGTTGACGGGACCTGGAGAAGGCTGACTCTATGGTGGTGAGATTAAGCCTAGCTGGTTTGCATGCCAACCTTGTGTTTCATTGCTGAGGGACCTGGTCTTTCTCCTTGGGGAAAAAGCTGCTAGAAGTTTCCCAGGTTTTTTTCTTTTTTAAAAGGTTTTTTAATTTTTTCTCTCCACATTTATCTGCTAACTTCATACTGTAAAAATACATCCATAATGTTCATTTCTTTCATATAGTCAATAGCTTATTTTAACTTCAAATCTTACTATTATTCGTCAGTCCGTTCCTATCTTTTCTGTTCGCTCCCTTCTTTCTCTCCACCACATTTACCTTCCACCTTCTCTCCCCCTTTCTTTTTCCCTCTCCTCTCCACCTCTCCTCTCCCCCTCATACTTCGTTTTTCTAAGTCCTTCCCAGAGTGAATTAGTTATGTTCTATTAAGTATTCAATTTAATAGACGGACAACATAGTTCTATTCTATTTTATCCACGTAAAAGATTCCCAGGTTCATTGTTTGCCTTCTTTTCTTTAATTTCTTCCAGGAGAAGCAGAAGTTGTTGGACGAAATTGAAGACCTCACCGTTCAGCTGACGGAAGAGCAGGAGAACAAGAGGAAACTGGGGGAGAAGTTGAACCACGAGAGACATCAGTTCCAGAAAGACAAAGAGTCCACGCAAGAGGTGAGAAGGGCCACGGCTGGTTTCCAGAAGCTCAAATAAAACCATGACACTTTTGCACGGTTTTCAAGATCAGGATTTCCTTTGCAGTCAGGAAAAAGCTTGGAGAAGATTTGAGGAACAGAATAATTGTCCACAAGATCTGAATTGCATGTGATCTGTACAGGCAGTCCTCGACTTACGACCAGCCTAGAATTTCTGTTGCCAAGTCAAACATTTGTTAAGTGAACTTTGTCCAATTTTACGGCCTTTCTTGCCACGATTGTTAAGTGGATCATTTGCAGTTGCCAAGTTAGTGACATGGTTGTTAAGTGAATTTGGCTTCCTCACGGGACATGGCAGCCGTCATAAGTGGGAGTGCCTGAATTTTGATCCTATGGCCATGAGAATACTGCAAAGTATTGTAAATTTGAAAAACGGTCATAAGTCACTTTTTTCAATGCCGTTGTAACTTGGAACAGTCACGAAATGAAATGTTGTAAGTCGAGGACTACTCACAAAGTTTATAGAAGAGGGGGAAAAAAACTGATGTCAGTACAAGAACTGCATAGCAACTCTGAAACAATTTCTTCCTCCCTACGATTTGTATTTTGCCTTTCGGTCCAGAGGATGTTTTAGATGTTGCCCCTTTGATAACAACAACACCGGACCAGGGTATCTACGAGACCGCCTTATGCCGCACGAATCCCAGAGACCGGTTAGGTCCCACAGAGTGGACCTTCTCCGGGGTCCCGTCAACAAAACAATGTCATTTGGCAGGGCCCAGGGGAAAAGCCTTCTCTGTGGTGGCCCCGGCCCTCTGGAACCAACTCCCCACGGAGATTAGAATTGCCCCCACCCTCCTCGCCTTTCGTAAGCTCCTTAAAACCCACCTCTGCCGTCAGGCATGGGGGAACTGAGATATTCTTTCCCCCTAGGCCTTTACAATTTATGCATGGTATGTTTGTTTGTATGGATATTTGGTTTTACAATAAGGGTTTTTTAGTTGTTTTAGTATTGGATTTACATGCTGTTTTTTATTACTGTTGTTAGCCGCCCCGAGTCTCCGGAGAGGGGCGGCATACAAATCCAATAAATAATAATAATAATTAATGAAATCTTTTGGCCCCTCTGCAGACACGCAACCCACTTGCAATCAATTACCGTAGGCTTCCTTCAGTGCAGGGTAGCTGCAGGCAATAGAGTTAGGATGCATTTGGAAAACAAGATATGTCCCTCAGCAGGGAAGTCCTACTTCTGGGTGAAGTTCAGATTAAATTGCAGGAAAGATGGCTTGGAGAGGGCAAAAAGGATCCTCACCCGCTTGGGACAATCTATGTTTTCTGCTGGATGACTTTAATTTTTTTTTTAACAGTATGGTCCCACCCCATGAGAATTGCTTGCAAATGCCCATTGGCCTTGACTTTGCTTGCTTGTCTTTGCAGCTGATTGAGGACCTCAGGAAACAGCTGGAACACCTGCAGCTCTTTAAGCTAGAAGCCGAGCAACGGAGAGGCCGGAGCAGCAGCATCGGCTTGCAGGAATACAACAGCCGGGCGCGGGAGAATGAACTGGAACAAGAGATCAGGCGGCTCAAGCAGGTAGACGAAATCTTAGGCATGGGATAGTGGAGGAACTTTCCGCTTGCGGCAGCGTTGTTGGGGATATCTTAGCGCAGTGATGGCAAACCTTTTTCCCCCCGGGTGCCGAAAGTGCGTGAGCACACACTATCACACTTGCGCGAGTGCCCACACTCACAATTCAATGCCTGGGGAGGGCAAAAATCGCCTCCCCTGCTCTCCTGGAAGGCCCTCTGGAGGCCAGAAACAGCCCATTTTCCAACTTCTGGTGGTCCCAGTAGGTTCATTTTTCACCCTCCCCAGGCTCCAGAGGCTTCCCTAGAGCCTGGGGAGGGCAAAAAAGCCTTCCTCCATTCCCCCCGGAGACTCTCCGGAAGCTGAAAATGCCCTCCCAGAGCCTCCGCGCAAGCCAAAAATCAGTTGACCACTGCGCACATTCGTGTTTGAGCTGAGCTAGGGCAACGGCTCGCATATCAGCAGATATGGCTCCATGTGGCACCTGTGGTACCCATTTTATTTGTTTGCTTGTTTGTTTGTTTATTTATTAAATTTGTATGCCGCCCCTCTCCATAGACTCGGGGCGGCTCACAACAGTAATAGAAAAAACAATGTAGAATACGAATCTAATAATTAAAACTAAAAACCCATAATTTAAAAAAACATGCACACAACATACCATACATAAACAATATGCCACAGGTTTGCCATCATGGTCTTAAGGGGATGGAGAGAAGCTGTGTGGGGCTCTGAAGCTCTGTAGTTATCCAGTTTGTGATCTTTGGGGCAATGAGGTTTGTGGGCTTCAGGTTGCAGCAGTGTTTCTCAACCTTACCAACTTTAAGATATATGGACGCCAACTCCCAGAATTCCCCAGCTAGCATGGGTTGCTGCAGAGCTGAAGCCTAAAGAAGATTCCATGTAGGAGATGACCAGGGGAGGGGTCAAATGTGTCATAAGTCATGAGTCCCTCCACACCCGCCAGAGATCTGAGTGCAGCCCACCTTGAATGAGACTCTTATCTCCCACTCATTTCCATTAACCGCCAGTTAGTCAGAGTCTTGTAGAGAGCTTAAACTTGCAATAAATCTTTATATTCATTTGAACTGTTGGCATCGCCTGATTTCCCTGGTGCTTGACATTCCAAGGGCAACAGTGTAGTTAAAATTACAGTCATGTGGTGGGGAAAGATTTGAGCACAGATAACTTTGCTCAAAAGAGAACCTTGGTGGTTGACTTCTGTGGAAGGCAGCTTCTCCTGGTCTCCTGGTTAAAGGAGAAACGGATGTGACCACAATGTGGGTTTTCTTTGCAAACAGGACAACCGAATCTTGAAGGACCAGAACGATGAGCTGAACGGGCAAATCATAAACCTCAGTATTCAAGGTGCCAAGAATCTCTTCTCTGCTTCCTTCTCTGAATCTCTGGCTGCGGAAATCAGCTTGGTCTCCAGAGACGAGGTAAATGTGGCGACCTTACAGGGACTTTCCAGGACTGTTTCCCTACAAGCAATGAAGGGGGAACCGCGTGGGAGAGGCGACTTAGAGAATCCACATTCACTTATTCATTCATTCTATGCCGCCCATCTCCCTAGGGACTCAGGGCGGCTCACTGCAAAAAATTAGAAACGGCTATTTTGGTTCTAAGATACCTGAAGGGTTTCTATTTGTCTTGTTGATCATTTACTATATAGCAATTGATCCTTTTTTCTTTAACATCCAACCAAGTTCTTTATAATTTTAATTTTGGAAAGTTAGGTGATTGTGTAGATTGTGTGATTATTTTACTATAAGGGTTTTTAAAATTGTTTTTAAATTGGATTTGTACACTGTTTATTTTGTTGTGAGCCGCCCCGAGTCTTTGGAGAGGGGCGGCATACAAATCTAATAAATTATTATTAATTATTATTATTATTATTATTACTCTGTCGTCAGGCATGGGGGAATTGAGACTTTCCCTCCCCCTAAGGCTTATAAAATTTATGCATGGTATGTTAGTTTGTATGATTGGTTTCTAAATTGGGGTTTTAAATTAACTTAAATATTAGATTTGTTTACATTGTATTATTATTGCTGTTAGCCGCCCCGAGTCTGCGGAGAGGGGCGGCATACAAATCTGATTAATAAATAATAAATAAATAAATATAGTCCATAAATTGTGTAAATCCTCCAGGCCAGGGGTCTCCAACCATGGCAACTGTAAGACTTGTGGACGTCAGCTCCCAGAATTCCTCAGCAGAATTCTTGCGAGTTGAAATCCAAAAGTTGCCAACTTTGGAGAGTGCTGGCTCAGAGCTAAAAAGCTTCAGTCATCTGATGACGTTTAATAATAATAATAATAATAATAATAATAATAATAATAATAATGAATGTTTATTTATAATGCCCTTTTAACAAAGGGCATAGCTGTATTTCTTCCTGTGTTTCATGAGAACCATTTCAGTTCCGAAAGGCTCCTTAGAATCCATAGCAAGGCAAATGAGAGATAGTAGGAAGTTGATTTCCCATCAGGATGGGAATTGTTTTCTAGGTATGGTGCTATACAATCAGTGAAGGGCTACCAAAATTTTTACTACCACATTGTGGGTGTGGCTTATGCACGACACCCTGCATTTTCTTTCAACATCGTTCAGTGCAAATTGGTTGCTCTGGGGTGGAGCTCCATTTTGGCTACCCCAATGCGTCCCCACCCCCCCCGTCTGGGCAGTAGCCCACCCCTGTATACAGTCCTGGAAATAGACACAGCTGCTATAATGAGCTAGGTGCTTTAATGAGACAGGTGTCCTCTTCTGCAAGGAATCTACATTACTGCATAGCTGTTTGGAGTCTGTAGCGATTTGCTGTGGCCAACTCACCATGGACAACTCATTTGCAGGACAAGAGTTACACTGATATCAAAGAAATGGTAGAATAGTTTCATTGAAGAAAGGATGCAAAAGTGATGACAAAGTGAAATGTGAATGACAAAAATTAAAATGCTTTTTATTTCAAATAATTAAATCAAATTGTTAAATTGTCCTGTAGCAAGTTGTCCTACAGCAAGTTGGATGTGACGAATCGTCCTGCAGTGAGTTGGCCTTGGTGATTTGTCCCACCTTGTTCTATTGTATTTCCAAGACCGCAGCTTGAGGAATGTTTTTGATTAGTGCATCAGCTGCAGTAGCTCTAGGGGTTCTAGAAACCAGGACCCCCCCCCCCCATTGGAGCTGCCTTGATAAACCTCCCAACTAGGTCCACCATAAATACTTTACTTCAAAGACTTGATAAATCTCAGCCACTGACTCATTTATTGCTTGGCATTAGATATTCCTGCACTCTTACAGGAAGATTGGTTTTCCTGTAATAAGCTTGAGACTTATACCAGTTAACTAAATGGATAAAGAAGAATATAACTATTATGCATTTCAATTTTATTTTATCAAAATATAAAATACAAAGGAAAATAATAATAATGGCAGCTAGGGGAGAGAGGGGAAAAGGAAGTGTGAGGTAGAAGAGGAAAAAGTGGGGGGGGGGAAGGTATTGACTGGTATTTTGTGGTGGCACCGGGGTTAGAATGTAGCATTGCAGGCTGACTGCTGATAGCAGCAGGTCGATCCTGACTGGCTCAAGGTTGACTCAGCCTTCTATCCTTCTGAAGTGGGTAAAATGAGGACCCAAGTTCTTGGGGGCAATAGGCTGACTCTGTAAATCACTTAGAGAGGGCTGTAAAGCCCTGCAAAGCGGAATATACCATATTTTTCGGATTATAGGATGCACCGGTGTATAAGATATACCAGGATTTCAAAGAGGTAAGAAAAAAAAAAGTCCCCCCCCCCCCCCACTGGTCCCCAGGAGCACTCTGTAGACCGCCCAAACCCTCTGCATGTCCCATTTTTTCATAAAAACTGGTGAAAAACAGGTGCATGCAGGGGATTTGGGAGGCCTGCAAAGTGCTTCTAGTGGCTGGGGAAGACAAAAACACCCCCGTTTTTTGCAAAAAATGACCCATCTTCATTCATTTTTCGCAAAAACAGTGTTTTGCCTTTCTCTAACTCCCAGAAGTACTCTGCAGGCCTATCAAACCCTCTGCACACCCTGTTTTTTTTGCAAAAATTGGCCCATTTGAAGAGGCCTGTAGAGTGCTTCTGGGGGCTGGAGGAAGACAAAAACACCCCATTTTTCATCAAAACATAAGTGTTTTTGCCTTCTCCCAGCCCCCAGAAGCATTTTACAGGCCCATTTTTCTTTGTGAGGCCAAAAAATGGCTGCATTCAGTGTATAAGATGCACCAACTTTTCCACCCCCTTTTAGGGTGGGTGGGTATGTCTTATAGTCCGAAAAATACGGTAAGTCAAGTGCTATTAGTACTAATAAATATTAGTCTTTGCTAATCTCACTGCATATTTTAGCTATCCAGCTGCATCCTTCCTGATCTTTCAGCCTTTTACATGTGCCCCTTTGGTTTTCAGATTTTCATTAACCTGTTTGTAAAATTGGAAAAATAAATAATCTTGACCCTTTTCCTCTCCAGCTGATGGAGGCAATCCAGAAACAAGAAGAGATCAACTTCCGACTCCAAGACTACATTGACCGAATCATTGTGGCCATCATGGAAACCAACCCATCCATCCTGGAAGTCAAGTAGGAGACTTAAAAGAGTTGAGAGCAACACAAACGCAGCGTCACGTGGGTGTGGCGGATTTGCTACTTGGAAGAAGGAAATACTGGCCAAGTCTTCACTCTATGGAGAAGGCACAGGAAGCCTCACATTGGAGTGGTTGGGTGGCAGATCACAGTGAACTTGGGGTGGAGAAAAGAGAGAGAGAGAGAGAGAGAAAGAACGAGAGAGGACCAGCCATTAAGTAATGCTGTCCTGATTTTAACGGGGTTTTGGAACCCTCTGGCTTGTGGGAATGGGGCTAGGGGTGGCAAAGAGTTTGGAAAAAAGAGAGTCATAGAAACAAGGGGTGAGGGTGAACATACACACCTGCCCTCTTTTGCAGGAATGGAGCAGAATCTGGGTGGCCCCTTGAAATAGCCTTCTTGGAAACTTCTCCTGTCCACAAGCAACAGAAGCAGGCTTGTGCTGCGCGGGAGATAGCTGGATCCCTCGGCACCTGGAAGTTGTAGCCCGGCAGTCAAAGGAAGACTCTCTCAGATCCCTTCCTCGACCTGCCTTCCCCTGCCTCTTTGTTTAATCATCAGCCCTCCGATCGCCCTCCTTTTTGAAGCTGCCTGGGTTGTTCGGCAAGTGGAAAAGAAAACGGGGGCTGCCTTGAACTCCAGCCGGGTTCGTTGCCTCTTGCGCTGTTTCTCACAAGGAACAGTGTGTTTCAAAGCCCCTGGTTTTTGGGGGGGGTCCATCTGCCTTAAAACTCATGAATTGCAGGTGTTCCGGAGAATGGAGCCACTCTGCAGAGAGATGGGCTGATGTAAAAAAAAATAAGGAAGAGGTCAAATCCAGGCTTGGTCCTCTGGATGATTTGGTGGGTGGCAACCTGGTTGACGAAGTTGGTTGTCGTGGAGGGTGGGTGGGCCGCTGGCAATGGCTGTGCTGCAGGAGGAGGAAGCTCAGTTGATGATACTCAATGTGGAAGCAGAGCTGATCCTTCATCCCTCTTTGCTACAGCCGGTTCCTTCCATGCTTCATCTCACACTCTTTTTTTGTTTGTTTTCATTTGTTAAACCACTTTAAAGCAAGAATGGCAATGAATGTGTCAATTCAGTAATAAAAATGGGGAAGGAGGGATGGGGAGGACATCATAGACCGGAAGAACCGAGTTGTTTTGTCTGTTGGCACCAACGCATCACCATTGCTTAGAAGGACCTGTTCAAGCTCTAGTAGAACATTGAATTATTGGTTTGGCTTTGCATCTATCCATTTTGGAAGGTGCTGAAACAGATATTGCAGAAAACTCTCCCCTTTTTCTGCCGCCTTCTTGGGTCGAAGTAGATTTGTTTATTGATGGGAGTCCGATGAACAAGCAATTGGGGACAAGTCAACTTTCCCTCCAACTTAAATTTTACGGGAGAAGATGAATTTGGCCCATATGTAGAAAGCAGGCTATTTCCCCTGAAAAAGAAAGAAAAAAGTTTTTCAATGTATTTTAAATCTGCCCTTTGAGATGTGTTTTAAAAGAGGCTTGCTTCTTGGGGGTTATTTTTTTTAAAAAATGCCACTATTTGGAATTTGAAAGGGGCGTCTTATACCTCTCATGAGCGAATCCTGCTACACTGATGTTTTATTTTAGAGAGAAATTTCAGGAGCCCACGGAGGGTGAGATTGTACATTTCTACACATGCCTTCTCTGTATCTCTTCCACTGCCCACCTCACCAAAGCACACACGGAGCAATTGCGCAACTTGGACACACAATGTATGGGGCCACCAGACTCATGTCTGTGTGACCCACATTTACAGATCATTTTCCTGGGGTGCAAAACATCACACTGAGAGCTGGTATATGCTATTCCTCTCCTTTCTTTGAAATCATCAAGCCATTGAGTTCTCGAATCCCTTCATGTGTGATGAAAGCAACATGATGCTAGTTTGAAAATGCTAGTTTCAAGCCAAAGCCAGGGGTTTTTGCTTTCTCACATTGACCCAACTGTTGAGCCACTGGAATACTTCACAGTTCCTTGAACCAGGACACTGGAATAATAAAAAAAAAAACCCAGTAGATTCCCCTATTAATGGTTTCCAACTGGCTTGAACATGGAGGGGAAATGGTCAGAGAAACACATAAATGTTATTCCATGGGAGAATGATTCTCAAACTATACACTAATGGATGTCCTGTATTTCTCTCTCCCCAAAAAAGAAAATAAAAAGTATGCAGGAAGAATCCACACACTGTATATTTCCAGAAGAAACTTTGGGTGTAAATCAGTGTATACTTGGGAAGAGAAAGATTTTTTTTTCTTTTTCTACCTTGTAGAGTTAGGTATTTTTTATAGAATGGAGGCCGATCAATTTTTAATACTTCAGAGAGCAATGTATCTGTGTAAACACACAAATCTATATCTATCTATATATATATGTACATATATATGTATGTATTGTATAATGTACAAATCTATAAATAATCAGATTGCCTTTCTGGACTTGGGCTCACCTGTCCTGGCCTCCTAGTTGATCACAACGTGGTACTGTAATGTAAATAGTCACAGCAGGAGGAAAACAGCAGATCCACCAGAAATAGTGAAGCTATGGCCTGCGCACACGGTTTTAATTTCTCAAGGAAAATTGTTCTTCCCCAGTGGGTAATGTGAAGGAGTTTCCAAAAAGAAGCAAACAATTATTTGTCTTAACGGGTGTGCTGACTCTTGTCTAATTAAAAGCTGTTACTATCTCTGGCTGGAGAACCGGCTTGTTTGGTCTTTTTCTTCTTGCATCTAGGGGGAGGTGGACATTTTTGTCATGTAGGAGACCTTGGTGCAATTGTCAGAATTGACATCCACCCAAAACGGGATTTGTTAGCCCCTGTGCCCAAAGTCAGGTTAGATTCTATGCCATGGGGCTGCACTCA
The DNA here is from genome assembly GCF_031021105.1 of Erythrolamprus reginae. Lineage (NCBI taxonomy): Eukaryota > Metazoa > Chordata > Lepidosauria > Squamata > Dipsadidae > Erythrolamprus > Erythrolamprus reginae. The sequence goes on from NC_091958.1 coordinate 43,976,263, forward strand.
GAAGTCACCTGTCCACTCTGGTTGTTATTCACAATGTTCACTTATCTCTGCTCTCTGACAGGCTAGGACTGTTTTCTGTTCTTTGGTATGGAGAAGAGTGAAAGGTTCAAACAAGCTTTGCTTTTGACCGCTAAGCGAAACCTGACTTGGACCACAGTTGCCACTGACTAAATGGGCTGGAGAGTCAGTAAATAAGTCGTAACCTACTGGTGATGATTGTGAAATTAAACGTTAATGGAAGAAGTGGGCAGGTTGACTCTTCCATTGTCATTCAAGCAAAAGGAAGGAGGAGGCAACTTGAACGTAGAATATCACCAGAGTTAGAAGAGACCCTGCGAGGTCTTCTAGTCCAACCCCTGCTCAAGCAGCAGATCCCATACCATTTCAGTCAAATGGATTTCCAGACTCCACTGATGGGGTACTCACAACTTCTGAAGGCAAGCCATTCCACTGGTTGTTTTTTCTACCTGTTAAGAAATTTCTCCTTAGTCCTAAGTTGCTTCTCTCCTTGATTAGTTTCCATCCATTGCTTCTTGTCCTACCCTCAGGTATTTTGGAGAATTAAGTTATCGCCCTGGAGTCGTGTCTTCCTTCCCCTTTTGCAACCTCTTGACAAAGTTAATGGGGAAGCCAGATTCACTTAACAACAGGGTTACTAACTTATCAACTGCAGTGACAAGAACTTATCACTTAACAATTGTGACAAGAATGGTCACAAAATGGGGCAAAACTCAATGAACAAAAACTTAACAGAAACTTTGGACTCAATTGTGGTCGTAAGTGGAGGACTAAGTGGGCTACCCCTGCATTTTTATTGTTTTTGACTTTGGGAAGGTTAAATAGCAATAGCAGTGAGCATGAAGTAGCTACTCGGCCTTCCATCCTTCCAAGGTGGGTAAAATGGGGACCCAGATTGTTGGGGGCAAGAGGCTGGCTCTGTAAACTGCTTAAAGAGGACTATAAAGCACTGTGAAGTGGTATACAGTGATCCCCCGATTATCGCGAGGGATCCGTTCCAAGACCCCTCGCGATAATCGATATTTCGGGATGTAGTGGTGCGGAAGTAAAAACACCATCTGCGCATGCGCGCCCCTTTTTCCATGGCCGCACATGCGCAGATGGTGGAGTTTGCGTGTGGGCGGCGGGGAAGACCCGGGGAAGACCCAGGGAAGGTTCCTTCGGCCGCCCAACAGCTGATCTGCTCCGCAGGCAACGGGGAAACCCCATCTTCGGCTCCTCGCTGCTGCCGCGCTGCCGAGCAGATCAGCTGGTGGGCGGCCGAAGGAACCTTCCCTGGGTGCCGCCCGCCGCTCGAGAGCAAGAGGGGGAGAGATAGAGAAAGAGAGAGAAGGAAAGAAAGAGATGAGAGAGGGAGGAAGAGAGTGTGAGAGAGGAAGAAGCAAGATAGAGAGAGAGAGAAAGAAAGATGAGAAAGGAAGGGAGTGACGTCATCGGGTGGAAAAATCGCGATATAGCGTTTCGCAATGATCGAGATCGCGAAACTTGGGGGATCACTGTATACGTTGAAGTGCTATTGCTACGAGGAATCTATCCAAAGAAGTATGAGAATGAGAAGACAAGAGGCAACTGGATAACTAGCAACAGTAGGAAATGACCCGCTACGCTCATGATGCATGGTTATGTTTTTGGCTCAGGCGGCGTAGAAAAGAAATCAGCCCGACTTGTAGCAATACTTTCGTTTTTGTGGCATGGGGAATTCTGGGAGTTGAAATCCACTCATTTTAAAATGTCCGAGCTGGGGAAACACTGAACTAGAAGATCATGGTTGTTTCTTACTATGAAGGGTTGTTAGAATCACTGCAGAATTATACCAATTACAGTGGTACCTCAACTTAAGAACTTAATTCGCTCCATGACCAGGTTCTTAAGTAAAAAAGTTTGTAAGTAGAAGCAATTTTCCCCATAGGAATCAATGTAAAAGCAAATAATGTGTGCAAACCCATTAGGAAAATATAAAAACTCAAAATTTGAGAGGGAGGAGGAGGAAGAAGAGGAGGAGGACAGTCACTGCCGAAGGAAGGAGGTAAGGTGACGGGAATAAAAAAAATCCAAAACTTTAAGGCTTAAAAAAAAAAAGAGGGACTCTGAGGTGGCAAGGAGGACCACGCACCTCCCTTACACCCAGTGCGAGGCTGCCTCCCATACACTGCCAAAGAGAGAAACCCAGGCAGGCGAGAAGGGGGAACCTCCTGCTCCTTTGACCGAAAGGTAGCTGCTGCTGCTAACTGCTTCCTCTTCCTTCCCATGCTGAAGGGCTCTCCTCTCGCTCGGTCATTTTGTAGGCGGTGCCTTTCCTTCACTATGGTGACTCCTCAGTTTGGCTGAAGCCGACTTGATCCAGCCAGGGCAAAACGCCTCCTTTTCCCTTTCTGCACCCAGACACTCTGTGAGGCAACCTCACACCGGGTGTATGGGAGGCAGTGCGAGGGAGTCACCACAGCGAAGTGATTTATTCCCTCTCCAAGCGCCCAGAGAGGAAAATACTCCGTTCGCTCTGGGCTGCCCAGAGCAAAAGGAGCGTTCTTCTCTGGGCGCTGGCAGAGGTTTATTCCCTGTCCAAGCGCCCAGAGAAAGGAAAATGCTTCTTTCGCTCTGGACTGCCAAAGCCTCCTTAAGCAACATCGAAAGCTCCTCTGGCAGCCCAGAAAAGCCCGATAAAGGCCAGGATTAAAGGGGGAATGGCAGAAAACTGGCCGGGCCTTCGTGCCGCTCTCAAATTTCCTGGGAAAATTTTCCAGGCTCGGGTTCTTAAGTAGAAAATGGTTCTTAAGAAAAGGCAAAAAAATCTTAAACACCCGGTTCTTATCTAGAAAAGTTCTTAAGTAGAGGCGTTCTTAGGTAGAGGTCCCACTGTATACCAGAAGCTCTTTTGACCTTGGGAGTGTTAGGATCATTTCTCTGGTTTGGCACAAGGTGGCATCAAAGCATTGCTGGAATTCTCCCGTAAGGAATGGACAGTTTCCCCCTTGCAAACTTTAAAAAGCTGGATTTTTGGTGATGCTGCTACGTTTTGTCTGCTTCTAGTTCACCAAGATTTGAACCTGCTCTTTGGTACATGCTGCTTTTAAAAAAATAATAATAATCTTATTTCTACAATAAAGCTTCAGGTGTTAGAACTTGGCTGCAGAAACCCAAAGGACCACCATTTGGCAGCAAAGAGGAATTCTAATACCCTTTTACTGCCATATAATGATCTTGCAGGGTTTTACAAACTAGGCATGGTAGGCTTTAACTTAAATCTAGTGTGCTGCAAGTGTGTTGAGCTGTAATTTCCAGAGTTCTGAAGTAAAACAGATAGGGATAGCATTGGCTATAAATCTGTTACAATCAACGTTTTTGGTTTTGATTTCAAGTTGCAGAGCAGCTTTTCAAAGTTAAGAGTTTAGAAGCAGCCGTCTCCCCCCCTCCCAGCTAAATTCATAAGTAGGGTCATCACCAAAGCACTGTGTGGGTTTGTGTGTCAGTTCTGTGATTTTGACCTCCACTCAAAAACAAAATTCTCACTCTGTAACAAAGGAATCACTTTGTTATTCTAGCATCATTTTATATTTTGTGTGGTTAATTGCAGTCACCTTCAAGTCAAGGCTACCAATGCCTCAAATGATTTTACAGTAATTTTTTTCATTATAATAGCAAAGTAGAATACAAAACCTGGAAAAGGAAAGTGATAAGTAGATAGCAGCAGTAAAGCCTTATTCTTTTATCTTACTTTAAAGTAGTAAAGTAAGATAAATGGGAACAGACATTGTTTTCCACCCCTTGTAGAAAGAGGCAAGATGAAGGCCAGACAGAAAACAATAACCTGATGTCACAAAATTCATATTTGGGGATTAATATCATTTATTATGGTCTTGAGTGTTACCTCTCTTAGGGGTGGGTTGCTAAGGTGGAACAGTGACGTGTGTTTGCCCCCATGGTTCTGAGTGCTAGTAGAGTCCAGTACAATTCTGCTACTGCACCTGGGCAGGTAGCGAAATCATGCGCGGACATGCAGGCGCGCCCTGTGTTTTATGACATAGTACAAAATGTCATAAAACATTTCTGGTGGTCAAGTCATGATGTTTGAACTGTGCTGTACAGATCAACTTTCAAAGCAGGTGCATCTCTGAATATTACCCTGGATTAACTTTGGGTAGATCCCAAAGATTAAAATATATACGTCTCTGTCTCTGGGACCCGCCCAGAGTTGTTTGAAAGATGGGCGAGAAAAATCTGCAGTTGTTGAAAGCTTTGAGGAGATCTGGGAAATAAAGTATCTCTGAAACGATGACTCAGTGATTCACAGTTTCTCTACTGTGTTCTCATTTCTAGAAGAGTGGTAGACAAGGCCTTGCCTCTTTCTATCTCATGCCACAGAAGTGAGTTTTAAGGACAGCTGGGTTGCTCTAGAGAAGGCATCTCCAAACATGACCATTTAAAGACTTGTTGACTTCAACTCCCAGATTTCCCCAGCCAGCATGGGAATTCTGGGAACTGAAGTCCAGGTGTCTTAAAGCTGCCAAGTGAGTCTGCCTTGGGAAATTTCACCCCTTGCTTCTTTATCAGGAAGAGTGGAGAAACCGGACGTAATTTGCAACGCCACTGTTTGAAAAAAAAAAATAACTTGAGGTTTGCCTGGCTGACTTCCAATTAATTCCTGGCCTCTAGTTAAAGAACCACTTTGGTGTTGACTACTGCACATCATTAGAACTCGGATTTTCCCCAATGCAAACCTGGCACTTACAAGGAAATTGAGCTGTCTGAGGTTGCATCAAGAATGAGAGATGACAAGGGTGGGGTGGTGGGGAGGCATTGCTCTGACGCCAGAATGAGTTTTGAGCCTGCCTCATTAATTCTGAAAATTAGAGAAAATTACAGTCCTTTCCCCTGAGGGCAACAGTTATTCTTTTCCCCCCCTTCTTCAAAAGATTGGGGTGCAATAGAATGTCACATCTATGACCTCTTAACTTTTGGCCAGGTATACTGACTTTCAGCTGAAACATTTCGCTCTAGGTTTCATTTTCTTTGAGATTTTTTAAATGACAAATGCCAGGAATGTTAGCTCTGATTCTTTGCAGCTTTTAAATGAAAAGTTGAAACAGTTGGGTGGGTACCAAATGCATCTCATGCGAAGATCTGTTGATTGAGCAGGTTTTTTGGCTCCCCCTCCCATTTTTTACCTTGTACTCCTAGTAATTATTATTATTATTATTGACAACTCTGCCCCTGATCAGTTGTATGATATTTAGAATTGCATTCATCCTCCACTGACTCTAAAAGTTAATATATTCCTGTAGTGAAGTGTTGCAGCTACTGGGGGAAAGTTATCAATGGTTATATCTATTTCTAGCTAATTAAGACTGAAAAGTAAAAGTTCAAATTTCAAGTGGAAATGCAAACGTTCAAAACAACAAAAGTGCTAGAACAGACATTGGGATTTGGTTCTGTGTGTAAAAACATTATGTAATTTGCATTTAGTTTCTGTGAAGTTAGATTTCCAAGACATGGTAGATGGATAATAGTTTTGAACTAACTGTGGTTTTTCAAGTTATTTTTGCAGAATATTTGCCACTTACATTTATGGGACTTTGAGTGCATAAAATCCAAGCCGAATAGATCAAGATTTCAGTTGAAATGTGGTGAAAAAAATATCCAGTTTTCTCACACCTCTTGTCTTTGGTTTTATAAAATAAAGGTTTGATTTTTAATGTAGCTGCTCAAGTGCAGCCAAATAATTGACAGAAACAGCAGCTTGTGCCCATATTTTGTGCCTATTTTAAATATTATATATTTTGTCATGGGAGGGAGGCTGAGGCTAAGCTTGATCTCATCTGGAACATTTTTTGAGCTGGCCAACAATACAAAATAATTACTAGCTATTTAGAAGCACTTAGTCAAAGGACAGAGCCAATGAAATGTGTTTGGTATATTCATTTATTCCATAGGAAGATGGCTTACCTTGGCCTGGGGCCTTCAAATGTGTTGGATAACACTTCCCCAATTGGTTTCTTTCAGCATGTGCGTGAAAATAATATTTGATTTTGCTATTTGGCACCATTTTTCTCCCAGTTTTTCAGGCAGCAGGTTTTTCTTAATATCCCAGCTAAAATTATACACAAATTAAAAAAAAAAAAACCTGCCATGTAATTTGACAGGAAGTGTCTCAAATAAAATAATTTGAGAATCCCCTCCCCCATCTTGCTTCTCAAAGCGAATAATTTATTGGAATTTTGAAACTCCCATTATGACTTGAAATAGGGATGTTTGGAGAGGGAGGGAAATACAACTTCAAAATGGAAACTGTTTGTTTGTTTATTGTTTGTTTATTTAGATTTGTATGCCGCCCCTCTCCGCAGACTCGGGGCGGCTCACAACAAAGTGAAAAACAATTTACAACAAATCTAAATTTCTACTAAAAACATTTAAAAAACCCCATTTTCTAAACACACATACATACACACATACCATTTATAAATTGTATATGCCCGGGGGAGATGTCTCAGTTCCCCCATGCCTGACGACACAGGTGGGTCTTAAGGAGCTTACGAAAGGCAAAGAGAGTAGGGGCAGTTCTAATCTCTGGGGGGAGTTGGTTCCAGAGGGCCGGGGCTGCCACAGAGAAGGCTCTTCCCCTGGGGCCCGCCAACCGACATTGTTTAGTTGACGGGACCTGGAGAAGGCCAACTCTGTGGGACCTAATCGGTCGCTGGGATTCGTGCGGCAGCAGGCGGTCTCGGAGATATTTTGGTCCAGTGCGATGAAGGGCTTTAAAGGTCATAACCAACACTTTGAATTGTGACCGGAAGTTGATCTGCAACCAATGCAGACTGCGGAGTGTTGGTGAAACGTGGGCATACCTAGGTAAGCCCATGACTGCTCTCGCAGCTGCATTCTGCACGATCTGAAGTTTCCAAACACTTTTCAAAGGCAGCCCCATGTAGAGAGCATTACAGTAGTCGAACCTCGAGGTGATGAGGGCATGAGTGACTGTGAGCAGTGAGTCCCGGTCCAGATAGGGCCGCAACTGGTGCACCAGGCGAACCTGGGCAAACGCCCCCCTCGCCACAGCTGAAAGATGGTTCTCTAATGTGAGCTGTGGATCGAGGAGGACGCCCAAGTTGTGGACCCTCTCCGAGGGGGTCAATAGTTCCCCCCCCAGGGTAATGGAAGGACAGATGGAATTGTCCTTGGGAGGCAAAACCCACAGCCACTCCGTGTTATCCGGGTTGAGTTTGAGTCTGTTGACACCCATCCAGGCCCCAACAGCCTCCAGACACTGGCACATCACTGACAAAACCTAAGGAAATTGAGAGCAATTTCCCCCCCAAAATGCATAGATATAGAGAAAGTTCCAACAGGCATGCAAATCTCTATATCGTTTTAAATTTGTGATAGGTGCTGCTGGGGTTATTAACCGTTCCCTCTTAATATGGATGTGAGCCCTGGACTCTGTACTGAAAGTATCATCCAGCTTTGATCATCACAATGTAAAAATGATGTGGAGACTCTAGAAAGAGTGCAGAGAAGAGCAACAAAGATGATTAGGGGGCTAGAGGCTAAACATATAAAGAACGGGTTGCTGGAATTGGGCATGTCTACTTTAATGAAAAGGGCTAGTGAGGACATGTTAGCAGTGTTGCAACATCTCAGGGGTTGCCACAAGGAAGAGGGAATCAAGCTATTCTCCAAAGCATCTGAGGGCAGGACAAGAAGCAATGAGTGGAAACTAAACAAGGAGATAAGCAACAAACTAGGGAGAATGTTCATTGGTGAGGACAATTAAGCAGTAGAACGGCGTGCCTTCAGAAGTTGTGGGTTCTCTATCATTGGAGGCACTTGTTTGAAATGGTATTCTGCTCAAGCAATGGATTGGAAGCTCCCCTCCAAGACCCCTCATCTGTTTTTTATGTTATTAACTAGGCTGCAGTTGCTGCCATAACCCACTGGAGAGCTTTATGCTATGACACCTCCACCAGCTTTGAAGACAAGTGGTACCAAAACTGTCAGAAAAACACAAGTGGCTTCACAATATTAACATCCACAGTTACTACAATGGGTTTCCGGAGCCCCCATTGTGCTAGACTCTCCTTCCAAACTAGGACTGCAGAGTTCCATGTCCACAGATGAACTTCACAGCAATGTGCCTTTAAACCAAAGGATTACAAGTGCAGAGAACACCTCCATCTGTTTCTTCTCAACCTTTTCCTCTTTATTGCTTGGACTTCAGATTACTAGTTTGCTTTTTTTATCACTGTTTATATAGGAACAAATACAGCCAGTTTCAGTGGTTTAAAGTTTCTAGCATTTCTATCTCAAAAGGGAAACAGCTGTGCCAGAACTAGGCCTGCTGTAGGAGGATGGGAAGAGTTGCTTGCTGATGGAATTCAGCCACAGATGTTGGTTTTTCTCTGTGCAGGTTCTATCATGCATGAAATAATAGCTTTTATACATTTAAGCCAGGTATGAGCAATTATTTATAAACCAGAGGCCCACCTTGGCAATGGGCAGAGCGGATGGGTGAAAAGTCAGATAAATAAAAATAAAGTCAGGAGTGGATGGGAGACCAGAGCCAAAGCTAGGTGGGAGTATAGAATCACATTTAGTGTTTGACTGCAAGCTGGAGAATGCACAAGCCAAATTTGGACAGCCTTTAGTTTGACTTTCTGCAAGAACTTTGTCCAATAAAAGTGATTCGGTTTCTCTCCACCGAAATCTCACTGGCAGTTTTCTGCCATCAGTGTTAAACAAAGAGCAATATGCTGCTTTTTTCCAACCAGACCGGAAGGAAAAAGCGTTGACTTCTGAAATGCAACCTAATATGAAATATCTTTTGGTGTCCCTGGATTCTCTCTTCCTGTAGCATATGATTTTCTGCTTTTGTGAAAATGGTTTCCTTTGGTGGAGCTGACAACAGTTGCTGTATCAACAGCAGCTAAAATGAAGCAGTCTTCATTCTGGAGCTCTGAGAAGCTGAACAGGTACTGCCTGCCGCCTCAAATTATACTGTATATAACTGCATTGCCAAAGGCCATCTTTGAATGGATTTTCCAGTGTGCAGCACAAAGCTGTATTGTTTTTTTCCCCCTTCTTTCATTGTACAAGTCACCCAAACTGCATGTACAACTTTAACATTTAATTGCCATTATTGTATTATTATCTCAGGGACAAGGAGCACTAAAATATTTCCATGAGCCAGGAGAAGAGACCTGAGGCTGCAGTATTGTAAACCACCCCTGCTGTGAGCAGTGAAATTAGGTGATAGAGGGTTAGCAAAAGTGGAATTAATACGATAAATCAGATATGGTTAAGATTTCAACTTTAGTTTGGACTGTTGTTTTTTTTATATCAAGATGAAGGAGCTTCAATAATCTTTCTGGATCTAGGTATTTATCAAATTATACAGCTACCTAGAATATTAGTACTTTTGTTTAAAAGGAAGCCTATATATATGGCATGTATACTACAAATTTATTAGTGATCCAGACAAACTGATTATAAATTAATATAATGAGTCCAAAATGGTAATTATCTATATTTCCTTCTTGTACTAATGGCAGTACTTTTGTGGATTAAGAAGCTGCCAGGTTTTATTGTTTTCTTTGGTCCCAATAGACCTGTGAACTCAGTCTGATAAATGTTGGAGCTAGCATAACTGATTAGAAATCACATTGATCTTCTAAAGGTTTAATGAAGCATTAATTTCCAAAAAAACACCCCAGTTTATTGTATTCTACCAATCAGAATAAAATTGTTGGGGTGAGCTGACAAAGAAAAAGATCCATGTCACACTAAATTTAGATGATAGAACTTACCAAAATTAAATGGGGAATGAATGATGATGAGTGTTATAAAACGTTACTGAAATTTAAGCAGTTGGAGCAACTGGTAAAAAAGACCAGCAATGTTTTGATTTTTGTATTTCCTGAAATAAACAGATTAATTAAAGGGGTGGAGGCTGATGCCATCAAGGACGGAAGGAAGGAAGGAAGGAAGGAAGGAAGGAAGGAAGGAAGGAAGGAAGGAAGGAAGGAAGGAAGGACTGTTTCTACCCTAGAATTGGAAGGAAGGCTGGCTTGTTGGCTAGTCACTACATGTATCAATACAAAAGCTCCTGTCTACAATATTGTGTTCCTCATGGCTTTTAATGACAAGACAGTTTCTATCATCCCTGAAAAGCAAACTACTGTGTACTTTCCATTTAATGTTAAACATTGTAAGCAACTTAAACAAACAAGCACTTATTTGGAAGTAATAGCTTTGCAGATAGAATTTTACAGCTTCACATATTTCTGCTACCCACATTTACATGAAATTATTAATTACCAGCCTCACCTTTCTCTCCAAATAAAGGCATAGGCCATATATATTTGCAAGGCAATTTCTTCCAAATTAAGAGAACTGACCTCTTGGTGCTTTAAAAGGCTTCTAAGGGCAGTTGAAATTAATGTTCAGTTATAATCATTTTAATATCTTTGTTGATTTTTTATTGTAAACAATGACCTCACATAGCGGTATAAATGTTTAGTAAAATACAAAATTTAAAATGGTATATGTAGACAACCATTTGCCTGAAATGTCTCCTGTTTGAACAGGTGGTTGGACTAGAAGTTCCTTCTAACTCTGATATTGTTATTCTATATTGTCTAAAAAATTAGATCTGCTTGACAAAAGGCAAACTAGCCACACTTTAAAGTCTAAAATAAATGCTGGAAAATTCTGTTGCAGAAATTGGCAGTTTATCATGATTAGATGTGACATATTCCCTTTTTTAATGGTCCCTGAGACTGTGTCTGCACTGATTTTTTAAAAATGTGGCTCTTTTCTCTCAAATGATACACCAGTCCTAGAGTCAAAAATGATGCCCACACCTCAGTACATCAAAATAAGTTTGTTTAGCAGAGGAATCAGGTGGAAATCTTAAGTATCAGGTCAGAAAACAATGCTGCCAACAACCCAGCTTTGGCAGCAAAATCAGATATCAATGGCAGAAGAGAAAAATCTTCCTATTGCTCAGCAACTCTCTTGGAGAAGCCCAGCCATATCCTTTTTAAAAAGAAAAAATCTTTATTTCCTGGTTCTTCAATTATTTTGCAACTAATGAATAATTATTTATACCCCACCTTTATTTTTGAATATCAAGGTAGCATACATAAGGCTGTTCCATCTTCCCCACAGTGGGAACTATGTGGTATCTATATGTCATTTGGGCTGAGAAAAAAGGGACTGGCCTGCATATCTTAACTTGGATGATATAAACATTAGTCATCCTCCTCCACAAACTTTATTGTAATTGTAGTTCTATAAAAAGTTGGCTTTTGTTATCACCATTATAAAAATCATGTTGTAGAGCAGGGCTGACACTCCCAGCCAGGTTTAGGCAAAGGGAAAAAAATCCTGATACATCACCTGACACTGCCATGAGTTTAACAGCTCTGTTGAAGATGTTATGCAAGAACCAGCTATCTACCTATCTTTCTTTGTATGACTGCGTCAGTTTTTGACTCCTGGTAACTGTCTGGACTTGTCCTTGGAGTTTTCTTGACAAGGTTTTCCAGAAATGGCTTGCCATTGCCTTCTTTCTAGGGCTGAGAGAGAAGGACTGGCCTAAGGTTTGTGCCTAAAGTAGGACTAGAATTCATGGTCTCCCAGTTTCTAACCTGATGCCTTAGCTATTTCATCAAACTGCTTGACTCTGGTATATAGTGCACAGCAAAATAAAAACAAAAATAGTAAAGAAAAGTAATGCATCTTAAAAGTAAAGTGCACAGTATATAAAGATCTACAGATACTGACTGAAAAAATAGGGCTAAAGCCTTGATGAAATGGATTTTTGTCATAAGCAACGTTTCCCCCCATCCCGCAATATGCATATCAGTTTGACCTCTAGATATGGAAGAGAGGGGGAAATATTGGAGGAAAATGTGTTATATGTGCTGCTTGACCTTGAGGAAAGGAAGGAAATACATTTAACACATAGAATAAAAATAAAGGCAAAACAGATTTGTCACAATATATATATATGCATAAATTCTGAAATAAAAATAGTATCTGCTAGATTTGTGCCCCAAAACTAAATGCACAGTCTCTAATGCTGTATATGCTATTTCCTTTGGCACCAACTACATTTGAGGTTGATTTAAAGCCCACACCCTTTATCTAATTCGTGATGTGGTTATAACACATCTTTGAAAAGTATTCAGTAGTAGTGAGATCATGCAGGATGGGGTTGGGAGAGCCACCTGTCTTGGGGGACACCTGCTTTTCCCACCTGCCTTGCTGCCATCCCACAAGTACTTCTGCACACATTGCAACCTTGGGGAGAAACCGGTTTTCCATCAAGCTAAGCAAGTTTGCTTCAGCATGGGAGATCTGGATACTTGCAGATGAATGAGGCCCACCCAATATGAGAACCATAGTCCTTGACTTACAATCACAATTGAGAGCAAACTTTCCATTTAAGCAAGCAAGACAGTTGCTAAAATGTGTTTTGCCGTTATGCAACCTTTCTTGTCACAATGTTTAAGTTAGTAACAACAATGTTGTAAAGTTAGTAACAAGGTTAAGTGAATCTGGTTCCCCCATTGGCTTGATCCCGGGGCACTGCAACTCTCATAAGTATGAATTGGTTGCCAAGCGTCTGAATTTTGATCACATAACTATAGGAGTAGCTGCAACAGCTGAGTGAAAAACTGCCATAACTCCCTTATTCCAGTGCTGTTGTAACTTTGAACAGAACAGAGTAGAATAACAGAGTTGGAAGAGACATTGGAGGTCTTCTAGTCTAATCCCCTGCCCAGGTAGGAAAACTTATACCATTTCAAACAAATGGTTGTCCAACATCTTGCTAAAAAGTTCCAGTGTTGAATAATTCACAATTTCTGGAGGCAAGTTGTTCCACTGATTAATTGTTCTGTCAGGAAGTTTCTCCTTAGTTCCAGGTTACTTCTCTCCTAGGTTATTTATTTATTTATTATTAATCAGATTTGTATGCCGCCCCTCTCCGTAGACTCCATTCATTGCTGCTTCTGCCTTCAGGTGCTTTGGGGAATAGGTTGCCTTCCTCTTCTTTGTGGCAATCCCAGAGATATTGAAACACTGCTATTATGCCCCCCCCCTGCCTCGCCCAGTCTTTATTTTCAGTAAACTCAATTCCAGCAATCATTCTTTATGTTTTAACCTCCTGTCTCCTAATCTTTATTGCTGAACCGCACTGAACAAATGGTTGCAGATTGAGGACGACCTGTACCCTAAGTCACAGACGGAAAAACCAAAGCCCAGGCATCTGTGAAGTGTGAATGGGGTCAGAAGTCAAGTCGGGAATGTGGGCAATAAAGGCGCAAGGCTGAAGAGGCTCTTCCAGAGTGAACTTGGCTTTGCTTAGAATTCCTTATCCCTTGCCTTAGTAGGGTGGAAATGGGTTTGACGGGTCCCTGGTGCTCTCTGAGCTTGCTTGTTTTCTCGCAGAGGTTTCATGCAATTTGGCAGGTCAAGTCTCAAAAGGCTCCAGGTTGACTCAGTCTTCCATCCTGAGGTGGGTAAAATGAGGGCCCAGATTGTTGGGGGCAATAGGCTGACTCTGTAAGCTGCTTAGTGATGGCCGTAAAGCACTGTGAAGTTGCATATAAGTTTTTTCTTTCCTTCCTTCCTTCCTCCCTTTTTCTTTCCTTCTTTCCTTCCTTCTTCCCTCCCTCCCAGTAGTTAGAATGAAGTATTTCAGGCTCACTCTGCCCACTGCCATGAGTTCAATACTGACAGGCTCCAGGTTGATTCAGCCTTCCATCCTTCCAAGGTGGGTAAATTGTTGGGGGCATGAGGCTGACTCTAAAACTGCTTTGAGAGGGCTGTGAAGTGGCGTATAAGTCTAAGTGCTATTGTTGCTCTTCCTTTTCTTCTTCCATCCATCCATTGCAGGCTCACTCTGCCCACTGCCATGAGTTCGATCCTGACAGGCTCCAGGTTGACTCAGCCTTCCATCCTTCCGAGGGGGGTCAAATGTGGACCTAGATTGTTGGGGTGGGGAGCAATAGGCTGACTCTGCAAATCGCTTATATAGGGAGCTGTAAAAGCACTGTGAAGTGCCACTGTGAAGCGGCATACAAGTCTAAGTGCTCTTGCTATTACTCAAACTCGGCAACATCATCAACGCAGCAGGTTTCATCTTCCTTTTCTGGGGAGGGAGGGGGGTCGTGCACGCCCCCTCTATTCTCCCCTCGCTTTGGGCGAGATTTGGGGTAGGGGGCGCTTTTTCTGCCTCTCGACCGGGGGTGCTGGGCATTCGCCACTGCTAAAAGACCGCAGAAGCGCCCGTGGCTGCCTGAGGCAACGCATCGCTCGGCCCCAGCTGAGGCTCAGGTGAGGGGTGGTGGAGACGCGCGATGTATCCTGGGAGTTGCAGTCTTCCCTCCCCATCCCCCCCCTCTTCCCCTCTCAGGCAGGGGCGACCAAGCTCCGCCCCGCCCCTTCGCGCCCCCCTCCTCCGCCCCGTCCCCGCCCTCATCCTCCGCTCTCCCGCCAAGCGGTGTGGCGGGGGGGATACAATCCCCTCTCCCGTCCTTCCTTCGCGGACCACAATTCCCGGCGAGCCCCTCCGGGCCCGTGAGCGCCACATCCGCCCGCTCTCTCCTCCTCCCCCCACCCCCCGCCACGCTAGACCCTCTGGTCCTTGTAGTCTCACCTCGCCATTCACGAAACCTCGGGCGCACTTTCCGCAGGGCGGGCGGGCGGCCGCGGCGCTGCCGCGTTACGCAAACGGCGTAAGAGGGCCGGCTTTTTGGATTCCGGGAGGAAGGCGGGCGGGAAGGAAGGGGAAGGGAGGGGAAGGGAGGGGAGGGGAAGAAAAAGGAGGGCCGGGGTGGAGGGGGAGGTTAAACAGGAGCAGAAGAAGAAGAAGCGGAAAAAAGAAGAAGGATTAAGAGCTCAGCCGAACCGGGGCCGCCCGCGAGGGTGGGAGTGAGAAGCTGCGGACAACCCTGCGGGGTGGGTGGGTGGGAGGGAGGGGGTTGGAAGTTACTCAGCCGTCCGGCACGGGAGAAGGAAAGAGAGAGAGAGACAAGACAGGCAGACGCTCCGCCAACGGCCGCCGCCGCCGCGTCCCTCAGCAACGGTCAGTGGAGCGCGCGACCCTCGGGAGTGAGGGGGGGGAGTGGGGGGAGGCATCGGGGAGAGGGCCAATGAGAGAGCGCGCGAGGCAGCCGGGGGGGAGGAGATAGAACGCCGTGGAGGCGGGAGGGGGGGCGAGAGGGGAGTGAGTGGGGGTGGGGGAGAGTGAGGGGTTTTCTGAGGGAAGATGAGGGGGCTGCCCTGAGGGGGGGGTTGAAGGACACTCGTCCTGCCCCCCCTTCAATGGAGGCGCGTGGAGAAGGGGGGGGCTGGGGAGTGCGTGGGGGTGGGGGGGAGAATGGGGGGTTCTCCGAGGGAAGATGGGGGGGGGGGCTCCGCTGAGGGGAGGGAGTTGGTCCGAAGGACACTGTCGTCGTCTCCTGCAGCTGCCCAGGATGCGTGTTTGCCCACCTGGTGGGGCCCCTTCCTCAACTTGGCTTGGGCTGCAACTTCCATCCCTCACGCCCCCCTCCATCACTGCCCTTAATGGTGGTTGATGGGTGTGTGGTTGTGTGTGTGGGGGACTATCTTGCCTCAGAAGGCAGACTGGGGGAGAAAGCTGGCTTAGGCTGGGGGTGATCAGTGTTAAGAGAGGGGCTTCGGCCAGTGAGCTCTTGTAGGGCAGCTGCAGAGGGATCTTGGGGGAGGGGGGTTTCTTGCAGTGCCTAAATGGACAACGTGGGGTTCTCCAGGTGTAGGAAGCTGGACTACAGGGCCCAGCAGGCTGGAAGTACTACAGTTAATGGGGTGGGGGGAATGGTTAGTGCCCTGAAAGTCCTGAATGGAGAACAAGGCTGGTACTCCGCAAGATGGGAGAAGCCGGCATCCAGTCCGTCCATGATTGTAGGAAGTCTTGGGGTGACTTGGAAGTGGTCCCTTCCTCTTGGTTCAGTCTATTTCCTTTTTTATTACCGGGATGAAGGGAAAGGTGATTCCTGTAGGACCTCCCTTGCATGTTGGAAAAAGAGGTGGCATATGTAAATAAACATTTGAATTGACTGTGTGTATGTATACATGCACATACTGTACATTCATTCATTCATTCATACATATACAGGATACATCTATATATATATATATATGTATATATTGGCATTGGCATCATTCAGTGTCGAAAAATCTGGATTCCCCATACAGTATATGAATACATATATATATATGAATTGAATACACACACACATATGTATGTATGAATGTACGTAACATATTTTTGCTCATAATGAAAAGGGAGGGAGACGGGTATAGATCTAATTTGAGCTTACTTGCTCTTGAGCTAATTCAGAGAATTCTTCAGTGAGCTTGAATGAATTTTGACTCCCGTAGATGGACTCTATGACTCCCAGAATTCTAGCATGTTGACTGGGGAATTCTGGGAATTAAAGCCCACCCTTCTTCAAGCAGCAGGGGTTGAGAAACACTGTCCCAACCCATGCTTGCTGTGCCTCTATCTGGTAAAGAAATCCCATAACGTATATATGGGGTCCTGCCAACCCTGCCTTCTTCCTGTTGTAGCTTCTGAATGCTCATATTTTGCCTCTTGAGTGATAAAAAAAACCCCGAACTCTGAAATTTGTGGTGGCTTATAAATGAAAAATGAAACAGTCATAAAACTGTTAAAACAAGATGAACTATAAAACATAATATACAAACAGCAGTTAAAATGTCAACAAAAAAAGAAGAAACATATTTGCACTGCAAACTGAAAAGCGTAACATTGGTGGCAGTTAGAAAGAAAAGTCCGCTGAATTTAAATGGTTTTAACAACCTATTTGTAAATGGATGAAGAGGGAATTAGAAAACCTTACCATGAGTTTAACCCCCCCCCCCCCGTCCCCCATTTAGGTACCATTATTTTGGAAGAATGCAGTCTCAGAATTATCCTTTTTAATAGGAAAAAGCAACCTTGGTTTTATGCGTGAAGTTTAACTTCCGGCACTCCCAATATTAGCCATGCCTGCTAGGGAATTCTGGAAGTCCATATATCTTAGAGGTCACACAGCTGGGGGAAAGATTGAGTTGTAGTCCTACTGGGGGCTTGGTCTTATTTCTTGAACCTACTCCTTTACACATCCTTGTTCCCATTAGCTTTCTGCTGAGATGGCCTCCCTTTCTGTCCTGCAGGAGGTCACAATAATGGGTCTGGAGGCTAAATTGTATGATGAATGGTTGAGGGAATTATGTATGTCCAGTCCAAAAAACCAGAAGATTTATGGGGGGCATGTTGCCTTCCAATACTTGTGGGACTGTCATAAAAAAGAGGGGATTGTCTTATTTTCCCAGAGGGGTGGGCAGGACAAGACGTAATGGGTGAAAGTTTGTTAAAGAGAGAGCCAACCTAGAATATGGATAATTTTTCTGAATATTTAATCAATGAAATAGCTTGCGTTCTGGAGGTGTGGGTGCTCTATCACTGGAGGTTCTTGAAAATAAACCGGACAACCATTTGACTGTTATAGTATTGGGCTCCTGCTTTGAGCAAAGGATTGGGCTAGAACAGTGTTTTTCAACAAGTGTGCCGTGGCACACTAGTGTGCCGCGAGACATGGTCAGGTGTGCCACGAAGCTCAGAGAGAGAAAGAAAGGAAGAGAAAGAAAAAAAAAGAGAGAAAGAAAGCAAGAGAGAGAGAGAGAAAGCAAGAGAGAGAAAGAGTGAGCGAGAGAGAAAGAGAACAAGAGAGAGAGAGAGAAAGCAAGAGAGAGAGAAAGAGAACAAGAAAAAGAAAGCAAGAGAGAGAGAGAGAAAGAGAGGGAGGGAAGGAGAGAGAGAGAGAAAGACATAGAGGGAGGTAGGGAGGGAGAGAGAAAGAGAGCAAAAAAGAGAGGAAGGAAGGAAGAGAAAGAAAGAGGGATGGAAAGAGAGAGAGAAAGAAAGAGGAAGGGAGAGAAAGTGGGAGGGAGAGAGAAATACAGTAGAGCGAAAGGGAGGAAGAGAGAGAGAGAATTTTTTTGTCCAAACTTTTTTTAGCCACCCTCCCGTCCGCTCAATGTGCCCCAGGGTTTCGTAAATGTAAAAAATGTGCCGCGGCTCAAAAAAGGTTGAAAATCACTAGGCTAGAAGATCTCTAAGGTGCCTTGGGGTTCCTCATGATTCTGCTTTTTATGAACTGGATATCCCGTGTGAATTCTGGATATGCCGTGTTGGTCATATGCTTTCGGGAGACTCGGGGCGGCTAACAGCAATAATAAAACAGCATATAATAATAATCCAATACTAAAAACAGTTAAAAACCCATTATTATAAAAACCAAACATACATACGGACATACCATGCATAAAATTGTAAAGGCCTAGGGGGAAAGAGCATCTCAATTCCCCCATGCCTGGCGACAGAGGTGGGTTTTAAGCAGCTAACGAAAGGCAAGGAGGGTGGGGGCAATTCTAATCTCTGGGGGGAGTTTAATGTGACTGTCCAAATTATAGCCGACGACTACTTGGACAAGACAGGATAGATTTTTGAACAAGATTGTGGATATGTTCATGTAAATAGAAATGAGCGGCATTTTTTCCTGTTGATTTTTTATTTAAGTTGACATTTTGGTATATTTTGGGGAATTAGGTGTTGAGTTGTTAAAGAGCCAGAGAAGGAGGCATATTTTTTTCTAAATTAAATTTTTGTATATTGCTAATATTGAGGGAAATGTATCATGGGAAAATCTGAGTGAGAATAAACAAAGGAAACATAGAAACATAGAAGTCTGACGGCAGAAAAAGACTTCATGGTCCATCTAGTCTGCCCTTATACTATTTTCTATATTTTATCTTAGGATGGATATATGTTTATCCCAGGCATGTTTAAATTCAGTTACTGTGGATTTATCTACCACGTCTGCTGGAAGTTTGTTCCAAGGATCTACTACTCTTTCAGTAAAATAATATTTTCTCATGTTGCTTTTGATCTTTCCCCCAACTAACTTCAGATTGTGTCCCCTTGTTCTTGTGTACGCTTTCCTATTAAAAACACTTCCCTCCTGGACCTTATTTAACCCTTTAATATATTTAAATGTTTCGATCATGTCCCCCCTTTTCCTTCTGTCCTCCAGACTATACAGATTGAGTTCATGAAGTCTTTCCTGATACGTTTTATGCTTAAGACCTTCCACCATTCTTGTAGCCCGTCTTTGGACCCGTTCAATTTTGTCAATATCTTTTTGTAGGTGAGGTCTCCAGAACTGAACACAGTATTCCAAATGGGATCTCACCAGCGCTCTATACAGCGGGATCACAATATCCCTCTTCCTGCTTGTTATACCTCTAGCTATGCAGCCAAGCATCCTACTTGCTTTCCCTACCGCCTGACTGCACTGTTCACCCATTTTGAGACTGTCAGAAATCACTACCCCTAAATCCTTTTCTTTTGAAGTATTTGCTAACACAGAACTGCCAATACAATACAGGAACACATATTTTGCAATAAGGAGGAACACATATTTTGCAAAAGAAGGCAGGCAAAAGAGATTAGTCCCTTTTTCTCTTAGCTCAACTAACCTCACGGGGATATTGTGGGAAAGGGGAAAGAGTTCACCTTAAGCTATTTATAAAAAAATAATAAAGGCAGGATAAAAACAAATAAATAAAAATATCCCATCACTTTGGATACATCTTGGAATTATATTTTTAAAAATTGGATAACAAGAGGAAGAATGATCAATAACCCTTAGACCTGTGCTTGTGAGAGTTTTGTGACTTGCATTAATAGGCCTGCAAATGAGTTTTCAAAAAAAACCCAAACCCCATCATCTTTCCCTTTTAAAAATGTCGTGGTGACTGTGCACACTTTTGTTTTCAAAGTACAGTATCTTTTAATTTAGGAGCCACACTCAAAGGTACACACCCATCACTGTTTTGGTGTTTCCTCGCACTTACTTGTCTTTAATGAATATTATTAACTATGCCAGAGCAAAGCTATACTTCATTCCATCATTACCAAAACAGGAAGGAACTCAGCATCAATCCGGTTTTGAGACAGGGAAAAGATGCACGTATCTGGATGTCAAGGCAAGACACAGGCATTTGAATGACCATCGTATCACCTGCCATAAGGTCAGATGGAAACTCTGTGGCGGGACAAGGAAAATTGGGTTCCCTGCCTGTGTTTTTCTGTTGAATTCTTTCAGTTTTACTGGAAACAATTTGTAATCTGCACTTAATGGAGATGCTTCTGTCCTGCTGTTGTTAGGGTAGTGGAATTGCATTGAAGCTTTAGTCTTATCTAACACAATAGTGGACTGATTTATAATAGCCTGTAACTCACAGGCTATCAATACAAACAGTAGACTTCTAGCGGCTTTGCCGATAAGTATTTATAATTACAGATGCTCTCACTTTGTTTTCCTGCCGGATGTCATCAGGATGTCTAAAACTGTGCACTGCGAAAGATTTGTCAGAGTTTTATGGTTATTTTATAGTGAGCTTCCAACTGATGGGGGGGGGATCTCTCCCAATTTCACTGTAATACACCTCATCAGTGAACAAAACCTCTCTGCTGGCTATTGAAACACTGGGTGTTATTTTGAAATGTTTTTCTTGGTTTTGCAGTCATGGCAAGTAACATTGTATTTGCTTTAACAAAACAAAACAATCTGTTGATTCAATAAGGGAGGCTCCACCGCCTCCCTTAGTTTGGGTGAATGGAGAAACTTTATGACTTCTGGACTTCAACTCTCGGAATTCTGGGAGTTGAAATTCATAAGTTGTTAAGTTGCCAAGGTTGGAGACCCCTGCCTTAGTTGATTTTTGCAAAGATGCTACAATATGGCTGGTTTTGGATCTCTGTATTGTGCAAGTTGTTGTTTTTTGTATACCTTCACTTTTGAGAGTGAGGCTTACAACGTTTTGGCTTTGCTCATAGTTTTGCTTAAAAGCTATCAAGGTTTCTTCCTCTCTCTCTCTCCCTCCCTCCCTCCCTCTCCCCATTCTGAAACTAGGCAATGGAAGAGGGTGGAGGTGGCGAAATACCTACATTGAACAGCCAAGAAGTAGATGTAGACAGAGATAAAAAGAGGAATATGGGAGGCAAGTCAAGGAAAAAATCATAGCAATTAAGGTATTGAAGCATGCAAGAAGATGATGGATAGATTTCTCCTTTTTGTAGGTGTTCCAATTTGCTTTTTTTCCCCTCTCACTTTTCTGTCTTTTTTAAAAGTAGGTGACATGATTAGAAATTAAGTAGGATAGGAAAAAACCCTCTTTTCATAAAGGGTGACATGATTAAAAGTTAGAATAAGGGCTAGAAATAAGAGAAAAGGGAATGTTGGTGTATATACTTCCATATAATAAAATAAAAGCAATAACAAGAGGAAATGTGGAATAATTGAGTGACGATAGACTGCAGCTTAAAGATATAAAGATTATTTGGAATATATACTGCTCCAAAAAATAAAGGGAACACTCAAAGAACACATCCTAGATCTGAATGAATGAAATATTCTCATTTTGTTCTGTACAAGGTTGGATGTGCATAGCAGCATTGAAATTGATTGTCAATCAGTGTTGCTTCCTAAGTGGACAGTTTGATTTCACAAAAGATTTATTTATTTATTTAGATTGATTTATATATTTATATATATATATATGTGTGTGTGTGTGTGTGTGTGTGTTGAAAGGGACCTTGCAGATCATCAAGTCCAACCCCCTGCTTAAGCAGGAAATCCTGCAGCACCCCAGCCAAATGATACTACAATCTCTCTTGAAAATGTCCAGAGTTGGGGAGTTCACAACCTCCGCTTGCAAGCCGTTCCACTGGTTGATTGCTCTGACTATCAGGAAGTTCTTCCTTATTTCTAGGTTGAATCTCTCCTTGGTCAGCTTCCAACCGTTGTTCCTTGTCTGGCCCTCTGGTACCCTGGAAAACAGCGTGACCCCCTCCCCTCCATGGCAACCCCTCAAGTACCTGTAGACTGCTATCATGTCCCCCTTGGCCCTTCTTTTCCCTAGGCTATCCAAGCCCAGTTCCAGCAATCTCTCTTCATAAGTCTTGGTTTCTAGTCCCCTAATCAGTTTGATTTACTTGGAGTTATATTGTGTTGTTTAAGTGTTCCCTTTATTTTTTTGAGCAGTGTATAAGTTGGTTGAATGTAATAACTGTGATTAATTTTATCAGTTTTATTTGTATGGGAATGTATGATACCCTGGTACCACACTGTTCACACACTGATACGTTTGTAAAAAAATAAATAAATAAACTTGAAGTTAAAAAAAACCTATCAAGGGAAATAATTCTCCACTTTGTCTATTCTCTAAATTTGACAGATTCCATAATGCAAGATGGATTCTATTCTTTTGAAGTAGGCAGCTTTCTATAAGTGATACCAAAAGCTTAGATTATGATTGACCCACTTGAGAAAACCTACACAGGTGATTTTTAATTCTAAACCCCCGTGTTTCTTTCATCTTTGAGTTTAGCTTGAGCAAATGGAGGTGGTTCAGGGCTGAGAGTTGTTAAAGACTAGTCCTCCATTAAATGAAAGATAAATATTTCAGTGTGGAATATTAGTGACTCATAGATTGACTTAGCGTGTTAGAAAAGTAGCTCATTCATTCCCCAAAATTCTTTGCACTAGGATGATGTAGAAGTTGGCTAGCTAACAGGCGGAATTTGTTTTCTCGTTCATGGTCACCCACCGGGGCTCCCGAGTTGCCTTTGGCAAATGAAGGTTCATTCATTGAATCAAATTCACACAGTAGGAGAGTTGTGAAGGCCAGAAGACACAAACCCTTGTGAACTTGCCCTTTCCACTGTAAAGGAAATCTGTTTAGAAAGATGATCCTCCCATACTATGGAAGCCACACTCACGAAAGAGCCATGCTGGCATGGTGGTTAGAATGCAGTACTGCAGGCTACTACTCCTGACCAGTGGCCGCCAGCAGTTCTGTTCTCACTGGCTCAAGGTTGACTCAGCCTTCTGTCCTTCCTGAGGTTGGTAAAATGAGGACCCAGATTTTTGGGGACAACAGGCTGACTCTAAACCGCTTATAGAGGGCTGTAAAAACCACTGTGAAGTGGAATATAAGTATTATTGCTATTGTCCTTCCTTCCTTCCTTCCTTCCTTCCTTCCTTCCTTCCTTCCTTCCTTCCTTCCTTCCTTCCTTCCTTCCTTCCTTCCTTCCTTCCTTCCTTCCTTCCTTCCTTTCTCTCTTAATTCCCTTTCTCATTCTCCTTCCTGGTAACACAGTGGTTAGAATGCAATATTACAGGTTAACTCTGCCGACTGCCAGGAATTCGAATCTGACCAGCTCAAGGTTGACTCAGTCCTCCATCCTTCCGAGGTCAGTAAAATGAGGACCCATATTGTAGGGAGCAATAGGTTTACTCTAAACCTCTTAGAGAGGGCTGAAAAAACATTGTGAAGCGGCATATAAGTCTAGGTGCTACTGCTGTATAGGACAGCACATTTTTGGGTTTGGGCAAGTACTTCAGTGTCTTCCCCTGTAATATTTAGAACAGTGGTTCTCAATCCATTGTCCACAACCCTAGGAGGTTGTGATGTCACAGGGGGTCTGCGAAGGCTTGAAGAAATGTTATGATTTAAACCTTAAGTCTATGGCCACAAAAGGTATTTAAAGGGTGTCCATGGTGAAGAAAACCAGTTGAGAACCGTTGGTTTAAATCAGGGATAAGCAAAGTTGGCTCTTCTATGAGTTGTGGTCTTCAGCTCCCAGAATTCCTGAGACAATCATGCTAGCTCAGGAATTCTGGGAGTTGAAGTCCACATGTCATAGAAGAGCCAACCTTGCCTGCCCCTGGTTTAGACCCTCTTCCGCGAACGTTCTTCACCATTTATTTTGAAGGCATCCTCTTGGTTGTGCGTCATCAGGGCAGACCATCTCATTGCCATCTTGGGGATTCGATTGTTCTCCATGCGTTGAACGTGACCTGAATAATCTCCCATGTTAATTTTTGGTTAAACCTGTTTCTCTTTTCCTAAACTGAACAGAGCTAGACAGTGTCTATGTGTCATTGCGTTGCTCATGCATATTACATGCATAGTAACCATATGGAGTAGGAAGAGATTCCAAATCTTGTAGATCACATTGAAATGCTGCAGAAGGCTCTTCTTAGCCCACTGCTTAAATCTCATGGGGAATTTCAAATCTGACCTTTGAGCATGGTTTGCTTTTCTAGTACTGTATATTAAGGTGTAAGGCTTGTCAAGTATGAAACAGCTGTATATTTTTTAAAAGGACTGAAGTTACACATTGGATTTTATTTTAGCTTTCTGTTTCGGTTCCCCCCCACCCCTCCTAAATTTTGTTCTTTGTCTTCAGTCAAAGATCTAACTCATTTCTCAACACGCTGGGGCTAATGTTTTAATCGCAGGCATGAGCTATAGAGGTTGGGTAATTCAGTGAAGGAATTCTCAGAAGTGATTCATGTCCCTTTATTGTTCTTTTTCCTCCAAGTCTTGTGTATCGGTACCCAAATATAGAAACTGTAGATCTGAAACCGGTCAGAAAGTACTTTATATCATCATGAGAAATAACTAGCTAAAGTCAGTTGTCTGAGTCACTCAACTCCGTGGACTAACTTAGGAGAACGCCCAGATGAACAACAAAAAGAGTTTCTCGTTCTGTGCTTCCTTGTTTGAAAGTACTGAGACTTCCCCAAGCAAATAAGTTAGGCTTTACATGGACATGACTGATAATATACAAACAAACAAATAATTAATAATTAATAATAAATAAATAAAATCATCTGTCTGTCTGTCATCTAATCTATCCCATCCATCCATCCATCCATCCATCCATCCATCCATCCATCCATCCATCCATCTATCTATCTATCTATCTATCTATCTACAGCTTTAGTTGCTCTTGTTGGCTTCCTCTTCACTTTGTTTTGAATAATAGGTAAATCCGGAGCCTTCTGAGATGGTTTGCTTTCAAAAGATAATTTCCATGCAATGTGATATATTAAATTGGGTTTTGCTTTCACTATAAAATCTACATTTGCCATACTGTATATTTTCTGTTCTGAAGTAGCTTCTCCAGTAACAGAATTCTTATGCAGAAAAGACTGCATGGAATTGCTTCAATATGGCTGGACCTTAGTTAGGTTCCTACAACATGCTAACCAAAATCTGGTAGACTTCTGGAATGCTACTGGGTGAAGTGGCTCCTAAATACTGATTTTTTTAGCCTTTTGTGTTGCATGGACCCAATTTCTGTCCTCTCTGTAAAGAAGGAAGTAATTAGTCTATCCCTGTTCCCCTTAACTTTTTTGAAAGGCTATGAGCAACCTATGATTATTCTCTTGTTCAGGATCACTCAATTTCATAATTAAGGAAAACCAGATTCAAAGTTCTCCATCAAGCAATAAAGTTGCATCCTTGGCAACTTTAAGACTGGGGACTCCAATTCCCAGAATTCCCCAGCTAGCGTTGATGCTAAGGTTGGACATCCCTACTCTACATAATCTTAGTCCAGCCCTAATTGCTACCTCATTCTGATTTTGAC
The DNA here is from genome assembly GCF_031021105.1 of Erythrolamprus reginae. NCBI lineage: Eukaryota > Metazoa > Chordata > Lepidosauria > Squamata > Dipsadidae > Erythrolamprus > Erythrolamprus reginae. Next base: position 44,001,815 of record NC_091958.1, read on the forward strand.
CAAGGTAAAAAAAAAAAAAGCATAGTCCGCAACTCCAATGTGCCCTTATTGGAGCATTTATTGGAATATAACAAAATAACCAAGTTGGAAGGGACCTTGGAGGTCTTCTAGTCCAACCCCCTTCTCAACCAGGAGTCCCTATCAAGTGGCTGTCCAGTCTCTTCTTGAAAACCTCCCATGATGGAGCACCCACAACTTCTGAAAGCAAACACTTCTACCAGGTAATTTTTTCACTGTTAGGAAATTTCTCCTTAGCTCTGCACCTCTCCTTGATAAGTTTCCACCCATTTTTTCTTGTCCTGCCTTCAGGTGCTTTGGAGAATTGTTATGTTTGGGCCTGGGCCAGCCATTCCTCCCAAAGATGGGAGAGACGCGGCACAAAGTGAATGCGAAAGCCTGGCTGACAGCCAGGAAGATGTGGCAGACAGCCAGGAGGACGAGGCCACTGGGACGCAGGATTCAGCAGACAGCCCAGGGGATTTGGCATGCAGTCCCTCAGACAGTCTTTCGTCCCTGGGTTCTTCTGCAGATCAATATATCGATCTGCGTAGCCGAAGAGCTATGCAAAGAAGGGATCACTTTAAGGAGTATTACAAGTCATTATAGGAGCACCTGGGCTGGGTGTGGTTCTTATACTGAGGGCTGGGTGTGGTTCCCTTAATGAGGGCTAAAGGGATAAAAGGGAACAAAGGCCAAGGCAAACTGTGGCTGTTTATCTGTGTTATTTTGTGGTTCCTGCTCTGAAGTTTCTGTTCCGTGCCGTTGGAGTTTTCAACCTAGCTTTTTCAGACAAGTGGGAGGTGAAAACTCTGGGACTTGCTGTGTGCTTCAAAGATTCAAAAGGACTCCTGAAACGTCTTTGCTCATTCCTGATTGTCTTTGTTTGTTTTTTCCTGTGTTTTTGTATGCGGCTGAAGTAAGCCTTGCACTCTCATTGTTTTCGGACACTAAGAACTGTTTTTGAGTAACCCTTTTTTGTTTATCTAATACAAGTTTGCTGATTAGCAGAGCACGTGTGTGTTTGATTTCTTTTCCTTGGACTGTTACCCATTGCCTGAGCCCAGTCAGGCAGAACAGAGAATAGCTTGACTCCCTCTTCTTTGTGGTAGCTCCTAAGATATTGGAACACTGTTATCATGTCTCCCCTCGTCCTTCTTTTCACTAGAGTAAACATACCCAATTCCTGCAATCTTCCTCTAGTGTTCTTGTTTCTTTTCTTGTCCCTTCCAGCCATCAAAGTTGCATTGAGAACATTAGGTCCAGCATCCACCAAGAATCCTTTTCTGAACCATTGTTGACACACTAACAAGCCACAGTCTGTTCCATCTTGGTTTCATTTTACGGGTCATTGGAGAAATCAGAACTGGCTAATCTGGCCAAACCATAAATAGCCGTTACATCACAAACCCATGCAAAGCCACTTAAGATTTAGCACAGCATGCTTGAGTTCAGACACGATCTTTCCCTTTAATTGCTATTTATTTACCTGTTTTAAGAATCAAGTTTCCTCCAGATAATGGAACAGAAATAGTGAAATGTTTCTGGGAGCGAACCAAACTGGCTTATAACGCAGTTTGGCAATATTGGCCTACTTGCCTGTTCTTACATAATTCTCCTAATGAAAATCAAAGCCTCTTTGCTATTACGCTGATGTCTGCGGCTTAGTTTAGAGGCTACGTGGGTTAGAGAGGAGCTATTCGATTGCTACAGCCTGACAGTAAAGCTGGTTTTCACCTCCCATCATTCGCACTTAATTCTAGCCCTCAATTTCACTTTGATGCCCAGTTGTCTTTCAAGAGAGGCTTCCTTCTAGTTTCTCCATCCTCTCTGTTCACTAGAGATTTGGCTTAAAGGAAATGAGTAAAAATGTACGAAGGCTGGGAAGGGCGGTGGGATGAAGAGAGAGAATGTCCTGCTCTTCTGGTTATTGTGTTGTGATTCAGTCTGAGGCTCCTCAGGGAACGGCTGGAACTCTGCCGGCTCCATGCTCAGAGGGGGAGGACGAGGAACAGGAGGAGGAGGAGGACCAGGCAGACGGGGAAGAGGAATGTCAGGATGAGGAGGAGGGGGAACAGCCTGAGACCCCCGGGGGGGAGCTCTCCCCAGCGAGTAGCCTGGAGTCATTAGATGAGAACGCACAAGCCATCATAGATATGAGGCAGAGAAGGGCAGCACAACGAAGGGGACAATTAGCCAGGTATTTCCATCCCTAATAGGCAACAGCTGGGTTTGGGTGTGGTTCTCCTCAGAAAGGTTGAAAAGGCAGGCCCGCCCTTCCTGTATTGTGGAGAGTTATCTTTTGGGGAGTCCTGTGACCTTGCTTCGATCCTTGGCGTCTCTGATTCTGGCTTGTGGCCTCGAAGGCTGAAAACTTGGGGGAGGCGTGGGTTTTATTATCTACAGTGGTGTGTGTGCCAGCAAGAAGCCTGTTGTATTGTCTGGCCGTCGTGACTCTTCTGTGAAGCTTCACAGCATTCCAGTTTGTAAGAACAGTTTTTGTTATCTGTGTTTGTTTTCAAAGATATAAAATGACTTTGCTTTTTACCAGCGTGTCTGGATACTCTTTTTAGTTGGTGTTGGCGTCTGGGAGAACCCAGACAGAACATATTGTATAGCAAAATCACGGGTTTTCTTACCCAGAAATCCAAGGTGAGCAGAGGAAGGGGGACATAGATCCAGATTATGATAGGCGTTTGGGCTTCTCACCCACCACCTCTATTTATTTATTTATTTATTTATTCATTCATTCATTCATTCATTCATTCATTCATTCATTTATTTTTTAGATTTGTATGCCGCCCCTCTCCGCAGACGCGGGGCGGCTCACAGCAAAACAAAACAATTCATCACAAATCTAAATTGAAGTTTAAAATATTTAAAAACCCCATTTGCTAAACAAACATACATACAAACAAACAAACATACCATTCACAAATTGTATATGCCCGGGGGAGATGTCTCAGTTCCCCCATGCCTGACGACAAAGGTGGGTTTTAAGGAGCTTATGGAAGGCAAGGAGAGTAGGGGCAGTTCTAATCTCTGGGGGGAGTTGGTTCCAGAGGGCCGGGGCCGCCACAGAGAAGGCTCTTCCCCTGGGGCCCGCCAACCGACATTGTTTAGTTGACGGGACCCGGAGAAGGCCCACTCTGTGAGACCTAATCGGTCGCTGGGATTCGTTTGATCTAATGCAAAACTGCTGCTCTTTTAGATTTTTTAAAAAATATATACATGCCTTATCTTTGACAGCAAAGATAAGGCATGTATATTGATGTAATTAGAAGGCCAGGCCAGTGGATGTCTAGCTAAGGGGAACATTAGTTTTAAATCCAGCAACCATACCGAGTGGGGTTGAGAAGCTGGTTTAATTTGATAGTGAGGAGGGGGAGAAAATAGTGCAGCCTTCACAGATTTTAGGGGGTTTTAGATTCTACTGGCAATCTTTCCACTGATTTCCTCTTCCCCCTTCCCAATTACTATATCTGTCCAGCATGCGCCAGTTAGCACCGGTAGCTGAATGGATCCTGAGTTATGAGGTTATTCTATTTCTGCCGAGTTGTACATTGGAGGCAGGGGCGGATATTCATGGTTGAGTTTTGAAATGAGAAACCTAATAAATGGTGCTTTCAAATTATTTTGCTCAAATTTCCTTCCCAAGTGCCTCCGAAGCAGTTTATGGAAATGGAGTGGTTTGGTTTTTGCGGTCGCTAAAGCGAATAGTTGAATGTATAAAAACCATCATTCATCATTGGACTCACGCCACATTCTACGCCAGAGCCACGCAAATGCAGTGTAGTTTTGTGTGATGTGGGAATTCAACAAACATTGCTTCTTCTATCTAGCCCAACACTGTTTAGTTTTGATAGATAGATAGATAGATAGATAGATAGATAGATAGATAGATAGATAGATAGATGATGGGTGATTAGGTAGGTAGATAAATAGGTAGGTGGATAGATTGATTAGATGGAGAGAGCAAGAGAGCAAGATAGAAATAGATTAGATAGATGGATGGATAGGTAGGTAGGTAGGTAGGTAGGTAGGTAGGTAGATGATGGGTGGGTAGGTAGGTAGATAGATAAATAGGTAAATGGATAGATTGATTAGAGGGATGGAGAAAGAGAATAAGATAGAAATAGATTAGATAAATAGAAGATAGATAGATAGATAGATAGATAGATAGATAGATAGATAGATAGATAGATAATAGAGAGACATAAAGAGACATTAGTATACATCTAGAGAGAAATGGATAGATAATAGATAGATAGTAGACAAATAGATGGTAGGTAGGTAGATACAGTAGAATCTTTGTCATGAACACTTCTGACCACAACCAAATTGGGTTCCAACCAAAAAAAATTAACTCCCCCCCCCACCGGTGGTCAATTTCCCCTTCTGTGCCATTTTTTTTGTAAGTGCCAAATTTCCAAAATTAGGTTTGGGTCACAACTGATTCGGTTTGCAACCAAAGTTATGGAATGAATTATATTCACGACCAGAGGTTTCCCTGTAGATGGATGGATGGATGGATGGACAGAAGATAGATAGATAGATAGATAGATAGATAGATAGATAGATAGATAGATAGATAGATAGATATGATAGATAGATAGATATGATAGATAGATAGATAGATAGATAGATAGATAGATAGATAGATAGATGAGAGATTAGAGAGAGAAAGGGAGGGGGAGAGAGAGAAAGAGAGGGATGCATAAATAGATAAATAGACGAGAGGGAGATGGCATGCAGATAGGCCTCAACTTAGAACAGTTCATTTAGTGACCAGTCAAAGTTGCAAAGGCACTGAAAAAAATGACCTATGTCTGCTTCTCACCATTAGGACCGTTGTGGCATCCCCATGGTTGCATGATCAAAATTCAGAAATTTGGCAACCAACTCATATATTATGATGGCTGCAGGGTCCCGGGGGTCACGGGATCCCCCTTTTGCGACTTTCTGACAAGCAAAATCAGTGGGGAAGCCCAATTCATTTAACATCCGTGCTGCTAACATTAACAATGGCAGTGACTCACTTAACAACGTTGTCAAGAAAGATGGTAAAACGGAGCAAAACTGACCGAACCGCTGTCTCACTTGGCAATGGGAAATTTGGGTCTCAATTGTGGTCATAAGTTGGACACAACCTGTACAGTGTATCATCATAATCATGTTCTGGGGAGCAAACTTCCTTAAAAAATGCTGCTGTGCCCCCAAAGCAGCAGCCCTTCTTTCTAGTTAAGCTAAATTCCAACAGAATTCTGGATTTTCCCTGAAAATCTCCATTCTAGATACATAAATGACTGGTCCCTAATAATGTTTGCTTGGCTTATTTGTACCCTCTGGTTGTCATTAAGTGTTGTACCTTATGATTCTTATATTTTCTTTTATGTACTCTGAGAACATATGTACCAAGACAAATTCCTTGTGTGTGTACAATCACTTGGCCAATAAAGAATTCTGTTGTGTTGTGTTCTGCTGTGTTGTGCTTTACTCTGTTCTATTCATTATTCTATTCATTCTATCCTATTCTAATTTATTTTATTTTATTATTTATTTATTTATTGGATTTGTATGCCGCCCCTCTCCGTAGACTCGGGGCGGCTACCAACAGTGGTAAAAACAACATGCCACAATCCAATACTAAAACAGCTAAAAACCCTTATTTTAAAAACCAGTCATACATACAAACATACCATACATAAAATTGTGAAGGCCTAGGGGGAAAATGTATCTTAGTTCCCCCATGCCTGGCGGCAGAGGTGGGTTTTGAAGAGCTTACGAAAGGCAAGGAGGGTGGGGGCTATTCTAATCTCTGGGGGGAGTTGGTTCCAGAGGGTTGGGGCCGCCACAGAGAAGGCTCTTCCCCTGGGTCCCGCCAAATGACATTGTTTAGTTGACGGGACCCGGAGAAGGCCCACTCTGTGGGACCTACCTGGTCGCTGGGATTCGTGCGGCAGAAGGAGGTCCCGGAGATAGATTCTCTTCATTATTTTATTCTATTCTAATTCTCTTCATTATTCTATTCTATTCTCTTCATTATTCTATTCTATTTATTATTCTATTCTATTCATTATTCTATTCTATTCTGTTCTATTATCTTGTAGGTTATCTTTCCCAAAAGAGATTAAGCTTTAGTTTTGTCCTCTCCGACTGTTGAAAAGACAAACCAACAAGTCAGCCGCTCATAAAACTGGCTTTTCAAAGAGAAGTAAATCTTTAGGAATACTTCAAATGACACGTTCACTGGCTAATGTGCGCAGGGGTTGTGTTTTTGAGATCGGAATCCCTGTGCAACAGTTAAGTACAGTGATCCCTCGAGTATCGCGAGGGTTCCGTTCCAAGACCCCTCGCGATAATCGATTTTTCGCGATGTAGGGTTGCGGAAGTAAAAACACCATCTGCGCATGCGCGCCCTTTTTTTCATGGCCGCACATGCGCAGATGGTGGAGTTTGCGTGGGCGGCGGGCGGCACCCAGGGAAGGTTCCTTCGGCCGCCCAGCAGCTGATCTGCTCCGCAGCGCGGCAGCAGCAAGGAGCCGAAGATGGGGTTTCCCCGTTGCTCAGGCAAAGGGGAAACCCCATCTTCGGCTCCTTGCTGCTGCCGCGCTGCGGAGCAGATCAGCTGCTGGACGGCCGAAGGAACCTTCCCTGGGTCTTCCCGGCGCCCAGGCAAAGGGGAAACCCCAAGATCACTTGCCGCTTGCCCGTTCACCCGGCTGCTCGCTTGCCGCTTGCCCGTCACCCGCCCACCCAGCTGCTCGCTTGCCGCTTGCCGCTTGCCCGTTCACCTGCCCGCCCGGCTGCTCGCTTGCCGCTCGAGAGCAAGAGGGGGAGAGATAGAGAAAGAGAGAGAAGGAAAGAAAGAGATGAGAGAGGGAGGAAGAGAGTGTGAGAGAGGAAGAAGCAAGATAGAGAAAGAGAGAGAGAAAGAAAGATGAGAAAGGAAGGGAGTGACGTCATCGGGTGGAAAAATCGCGATATAGCGATTCGCGAAGATTGAGATCGCGAAAATCGAGGGATCACTGTATTCCTTTCAACCAGGCTTTGGAAAGTCCTCCATCTCTTTCCCTTCTTGTTTCCAAAACAATGGGGTAATTTAAAACTGATAAGTTCTCACTCCGGGCTCCGATTTAAGCCCCTTTCTCGCCGGCGTGTAAATAAATACCGGTTGGAAAAGGACAGTGCTGCTTGAAGATAGCAGAGTGGGGCACTTACAAGAGGTTGGCTGCTGAGTCATCAGTAAAGAAAAAGGTTGTTTGTTGTAAAGATGAGAGAAAGGTGTTTCTGCAAAGGACTGTTTTTCCTTGCAAGCTGGAAATAATTACTCGTGGCTGCAGGCGAGCGAAAATTCTACTTTGGTGGTGGGTGGAATCATTATAGCTGCATGTGACTCTTTAAAAATTTTTACTGCTTCCCTCCGAGCAGCGCTTTCAGCCAATTTAGGAATAATGCAGTGATGTTCCCAAGCCCATGTTGTAACGGTTATGCACAATATCGGAACAACCAGTTGATACCGAAGCGTACAGAATCTTAACATTAGATGCTTATATCAAGGTCAACTTTTTAATTTCCGTCTTCTAATTTCTAATCTTTTTTCTCTCTTTCTCATCTCTCCTGTCTCTCTCTCTACATCTCTATCTATCTATCTATCTATCTATCTATCTATCTATCTATCTATCTATCTATCTATCTATCTATCTATCTAATCTATCTATCTATCTATCTATCTATCATCTATCTAATCTATCTATCATCTATCTATCTAATCTATCTATCTATCTATCTATCATCTATCTAACCTATCTTTCTTTCTATCTATCTATCTATCTATCTATCTATCTATATCTATCTATCTATCATCTATCTAATCTATCTATCATCTATCTATCTAATCTATCTATCTATCTATCTATCTATCATCTATCTAACCTATCTTTCTATCTATCTATCTATCTATCTATCTATCTATCTATCTATATCTATCTATCTATCATCTATCTAATCTATCTATCATCTATCTATCTAATCTATCTATCTATCTATCTATCATCTATCTAACCTATCTTTCTATCTATCTATCTATCTATCTATCTATCTATCTATCTATCTATCATCTATCTATCATCTATCTATCTATCTATCTATCTATCTATCATCTATCTAATCTATCTATCATCTATCTATCTATCTATCATCTATCTATCTATCTATCATCTATCTAATCTATCTATCTATCTATCTATCTATCTATCTATCATCTATCTAATCTATCTATCATCTATCTATCTATCTATCATCTATCTATCTATCTATCTATCATCTATCTAATCTATCTATCTATCTATCTATCTATCTATCATCTATCTATCTATCTATCTATCATCTATCTAATCTATCTATCTATCTATCTATCTATCTATCATCTATCTAATCTATCTATCATCTATCTATCTATCATCTATCTATCTATCTATCTATCTATCATCTATCTAATCTATCTATCTATCTATCTATCTATCTATCTATCTATCTATCATCTATCTAACCTCTTTCTTTCTATCTATCTATCTATCTATCTATCTATCTATCTATCATCTATCTAATCTATCTATCTATCTATCTATCTATCTATCTATCTATCATCTATCTAACCTATCTTTCTTTCTATCTATGTATCTATCTATGTATCTATGTATCTATCTATCTATCTATCTATCTATCTATCTATCTATCTATCTATCTATCTATCTATCTACCTATCTAATCAATCAATCAATCTATCTATCTATCTATCTATCTATCTATCTATCTATCTATCTATCTATCTATCTATCTATCTATCTATCTATCTATCTATCTATCATATCTCTCTCCCCCTCTCTAATCTTTCTCTCTCTCTCACCTACCTACCCACCTACCTACCTACCTATCTACTTGAGGAGTCCTTGGTGATCTCTAAACTTGTTTTCTTTCAGACATTTCATTACCCTAACCAGATAATGCCATCAATGCTAGTAACTTATGATGTTACCTTGTTCAAGCTCAGAGAAGCACCAAGGACCCCTCATTTCAACCCTGAGCTACAAATGTTCTCCTTTGTTCGTATCTATCTACTTCTGTCTGTCTGTCTCTCCCTCTTTCTCCCCTTCCCTTGCTCCCTTAGTGCTCCCCCCTGTGTAGAATTCTATGAACTTGGCTGCATGGACTACTACTTGCCTTGGACTCAAGTAGCCCATACATACTTGAGGCATCCCAGCGCCAGTTTAGATCTTGCAAAGTTTGCCTTGTTTTCAGAATCTGCCCTTGATTTGCAGCGACCATAAACATTTCCCACGCATTTATGTGCTGTACAACATTTTTCAGAGGCAGGCCCAGGATAGCCATTTAAATGTAAATGTTTTGCTGACTTCCAGAAAAGAGAGACAACCCCCCCCCCCCCCCCAAAAAAAAAAGTCTATAAGTTCTCAAGCAGCAACCCTTGGCTGTTAGTACCCGTAGAGTTTGTGGCATTAAAAGCAATATTAAAAGGATGTTTTTCATTACAGTGCTGGTGAAAAGTCAGGTAGTGAGTTGAGCCTAAAAGTCATGAAAGACCTGTAAGGCCTGAGATTAACAAAGATTCCTCCTGAAATACAAAAGAGAGCTGGACTGGGGGGGTGGCCATAGTTCCCTCTAAGCTGAGCAGTGAGCAATCGCTCACTTAAAAATCATCATCAACTCAGAGTTTTCCAAACCTGCCCAGAAGCCGAGAGGGAAAGAGTGAGAGGGAAGGAGAGAGAGAGGAAGAGAGGAAGAGAGGAAGAGAGAGAAACAGATAGAAAAAAGAGAGGAAGGAAAAGAGAAAGAAAAAGAATGGGAGTAAGGAAGAGAGAAAGAAAATCAAAATCTAGTTTGAAACTAGCTCAACTATTTAAGTGGCATTTTGATATTGATAGAGTTGCCCTATTATGAGCTCACTGTTATAGACACACAGTACAGTATTTTATTTTGAAATCCTCTGAGGCAAAACAGGGTGGGTTTTTTGTTTGTTTGTTTGTTTGTTTATTTGTTTGTTTGTTTATTTATTATTTCTGTGCCGCCCAGTCCCGAAGGGACTGCCGCTCAGACACTATACTTTTCCGCCCACCCCCCAAAAAAATTAGAGGGAACACTGGTGGTGGCTAAGATTTATTTATTAGATTTTTAAAAAATCTCAGCTTTATTATTGTATAAGTAACTCAAGGTGACAAATGTACACAATTCTCCTCCCTCTTCCTGTTCTTCCGACAATAACAACTCTGTGAGATGGGTTGGGCTGAAAGTCAATTTTTCATGCCTAAGAGGGAACTAGAACTTTCAGGCTCCCGGTGATTGGCTGAAACTCGCCAAGCTGGTTTTCATGCCTAAGGTGGGACTAGAACTCACTGTCTCCTGGTGATTGGCTCAAAGTTACCTAGCAGGCTTTCATAATTAAGGTGGGACTTGAATTTACACTCTCCTGATTTCCAGGCCAGCACAGTATTGTTTATGCTGCCTGGAATTGTACATAAATAAAGGAGGAGTCTAAATATAATCCATAAAACAAAAATAATCACAGGGCCAGCCTGCAATAAGCAACGCTACTTTGCAATGAAGGTTTGATTGGACCCTGGAAAAGTCAGGTGGAGTCGATACTCCACGTTTGAAGGCTGAATGAGCATTTCAAAATCTGTGCATTTAACTAAGATTGCAGCTTACATCCTGCAGCGCCTATATTTGAAGATTCATGCTTCCATGAGATCAGGGTTTACTTTTTTATTTTAACTTCCCCGTGTCTCCCATTTCCCCTTCTGTGCCCAGATGTGCTATTCTTGTTCCGTTTTTCCTCGCCCTTCGCTTTAAGAGAGCCATGCTCTTGTGTGCCGCTGTCAGGAGCCGTGTGTTGCTATGGGAGCAAATAAGAGCCTTGGGCCAGCTTGCCCACACACACGGAGATTGGAGAAGATATGTGAGTGTTAAGTGGCTGGCCATAAAACGGGATCCAGGAACATGAGGTTCTGTGTGCAGGGTTACCTGCCTTAACCTTTGCAGCTTGGGTAAAAACAATGGTGGAATGTGTGAAGTTGCCGAAGCTAATGGGCTACAAGAATGGTGGAAGGTCTTAAGCATAAAACGTATCAGGAAAGACTTCATGAACTCAATCTGTATAGTCTGGAGGACAGAAGGAAAAGGGGGGACAGGATCAAAACATTTAAATATGTTAAAGGGTTAAATAAGGTTCAGGAGGGAAGTGTTTTTAATAGGAAAGTGAACACAAGAACAAGGGGACACAATCTGAAGTTAGTTGGGGGAAAGATCAAAAGCAACGTGAGGAAATATTATTTCACTGAAAGAGTAGTAGATCCTTGGAACAAACTTCCAGCTGACATGGTTGGTAAATCCACAATAACTGAATTTAAACATGCCTGGGATAAACATATATCCATACTAAGATAAAACACAGGAAATAGTGTAAGGGCAGACTAGATGGACCATGAGGTCTTTTTCTGCCATCAGTCTTCTATGTTTCTATGTTTCTAAGTCCCAATGTTCGCCCATTAACATTTGCCCAACAAAGAGGATTAGGGGATTGGAGGCTAAACCATAAGATGAATTATTGTGGGACTCCATGGACTGCATTGGCTACCAATTGGTTTCCAGATGCAATTCAAAGTGTTGGTTATGACCTATAAAGCCCTACATGGCATCGGGCCAGAATACCTACGGGACCGCCTTCTGCTGCACGAATCCCACCGACTGGTCAGGTCCCACAGAGTCGGCCTTCTCCAGATCCCGTCAACTAGACAATGTCAGCTGGCAGCTCCTAGGAGAAGAGCCTTCTTTGTGTGGGGCCCGGCCCTGGGGAATCAACTGTATACTGGGTACAGCCTATTCTCCAAAGCATCTGAGGGCAAAACAGGAAGCAACGGAAGAAAGATCAACCAAGAGAGGTCCTGCCTAGAATCCAGGAGAAAGTTCCTATCACAGGAATTAATCAGTGGAACGTCTTGCCTACAGAAGTTGTGGGTGTTTCATCACTGGAGGTTTTTCAAAAGAGGCCGGACAGCCATTTGTACGGAATGGTATAAGGCCATGTTGGCAAACCTATGGCACACATGCCACAGGTTGCATTTGGAATCATATTTGCCGGCATGCAAGCCATTACCATAACTCAGCTCCAGAGGGCCTGTGCGTGCTGGCCAGCTGATTTTCGGCTCACGTGGAGGCTCTGGGAGGGCATTTTCAGCCTCCGAGGGGCACAGGAGGCCATTTCCCCTCTTCCCAGGCTCCAAGTAAGCCTCTGGAGCAAAAATGGCCCTACTGGGCCCACCGGAAGTAAGGAAACAGGGGAAGGCTGTTGGGTGTGCATACACGGGGGGGCAAAGCAGGGGGTGTCACGCATGCATCCGAAGGGGGGCATGGGTGTGGGGGGTATTCAATTATGGGTGTAGGCACTCACACCGCACTTTCATCACCCAAAGAGAAATAGGCTCGCCATCACTGGTATAAGCTCTCTGCTTGAACGGGGTTGGACTAGAAGACCTCCAAGGTCCCTTATAACTTTGTTATTCGGTACTTTGCTGTAAAGATAAAATGCACCAATGGTTCTGAATGACCTTGGCTTTCGGGCGCCCATCCTTTCCATCTTGAAGTAGGAATTGTCTTCCTTCCATAGGGAATGGCCAGAGCTCTTTTCCATTGCAATGACTTCGAGTACTGGTTTGGAAGTTGAGAATCGCTTGCCCTTTTGTGGTGTTACCAATCTATCTCCAGCCTTCTTATCTTGGCTGTTCAGGAAGCAACAAGTCTTTCAGAGCTGTCTCGCGAGAATCGGCAAGTGAGAAGAGCCCGTAAAGTACGAGGACCTGCGGCTGGCTTCATTTGCCCAGAAGAAGGCAATTTACGATCGGTTGAGAAGGGTTGAGGTCCTTGTGTGACCTTGGCATCTGTTCTCCAACGAAAGTGGATGAAAGTCCAAGTGTCTGTATCCCTGGTGGGATATTCATAGATATAATTTACATCTCCTGATACTATTAGAGTAATCCACAGAGGCAACCATCTGCTGGTGTCTTCCTTACTTCTCATAGGAACACGAGGTCGTTGAGTTGCTTGGTTCCACTAATGCTCACGTCTATGACGTCATTTGCACCTGATCCCTTGGGAGATTTGACTGGGCCCTTTACGACCCACTGTCTCTATTTTTGATTCGGCCACAATGAAATAATGGATCATCTCTATCTGGTTTGCTCATTGTATTTCAAGTTTATTTCTCTTCCTTGAGGATGGAGTGAGAAATTAACCTCCACAGCAAGTACAGTGATACCTTGTCTTACGAACTTAATTGGTTCCAGGACGAGGTTTGTAAGGTGAAAAGTTTGTAAGACAAAACAATGTTTCCCATAGGAATCAATGGAAAAGCGATCAATGCGTGCAAGCCCAAAATTCACCCCTTTTGCCAGCCGAAGCACCCGTTTTTGCTCTGCTGGGATTCCCCTGAGGATCCCCTCCACGGGAAACCCCACCTCCAAACTTCTGTGTTTTTGCGATGCTGCAGGGGAATCCCAGCAGCGGAATCCCAGCAGCGCAAAAACGGGCACTTCGCTGGCAACGGAATTCTGAAATCGCAGCATCGCAAAAACACGGACATCCTCAAAACTCCACCTCCGGACTTCCGTGTTTTTGTGATGCTGTGATTTCGCTGAGGCTCCCCTCGCTGGGAAACCCCACCTCCAGACTTCCGTTGCCAGTGAAGCACCCGTTTTTGCACTGCTGGGATTCCCGTGCAGCATCGCAAAAACACAGAAGTCCGGAGGTGGTGTTTCCCATGGAGGGGAGCCTCAGGGGAATCCCAGCAGTGCAAAAATGGGCGCTTCGTTGGCAACAGAAGTCCGGAGGCGGGGCATTGCAGTGGCGGCGGCTTGGGTTTCTAAGGTGAAAATAGTTTGGAAGAAGAGGCAAAAAAATCTTAAACCCCGGGTTTGTATCTCGAAAAGTTTGTGTGATGAAGGGTTTGTAAGACAAGGTATCACTGTATACATCTTTGTTTCCTGAGTTATAAAGTCTTCTGGGAAGGGAACAAATAGGGGGAATATCTGTTATTGCTCAACACGGTTTGCATGCAGAGTCTGGTTTCTGATGAAAACGTCACGTTTCCCAACCAGCCCTCTCAAATATAGGACAGCAGGTAGGAAATTAGGACATAGAGAATTACTTGAACTGGGAAATGGCAAATCCAATTGAAACGCTGGAGCTAAAGCTTTGTTGGGTTCTCACACATTTTTTTTAGTATAATACAAACCCCAATTGCTGCAGAAGGATAGCAAATGAAGATAAATGCAGCTAAGAGGTGGTCCAGTGAATTATCTTGAAAGATCTAGGTTCAGACCTTATTATCCTGATTCCACATGTATTCATGATGTTCTTCGAAGTCTATATTGTAGGTTTATTGAGATAAACTGCTTATGTTGTAGGAATGTTGAAATTATAATACTTATGGCGGTCAGTCAAAATTAGGTTGTTCTCAGCAGTTTATATCGTATAATCCTAAGTATCACTAATAGGCCTGGAAGATCTGCTATCCCTATCATATAAAGTAATTTTATTAAATACAGTATTACAATTTAAAAGATAAATACTAATACAAGCTAAGAAAAATAAAAAATAGCAAAAATAAAAAATGCAGATAAAAATAAAAAATGGAAAAGAACATAGTAAAAAGTAATAAAATATAGAAAGAAATTATTTCTCCCTTCATAATAAATATAAACAAATTCCTAAAAACTAGGCATCAAAATCAAGGATTACTAGATAAAATAACATACTTACTAACTTTGATCAAATAAAACAACTTTATATCCTTTCCTTTTAACCATCTTGTCTTTAATATCACCCTGGAGTTTGATTTTTTTTAAATCTTTTTTTTTCTTTATATTTTCTCTAAACTAATAAGTCTCTTTTGAAACTCTAGTATGCAAACCCAAGTTGCTCTTTCAGTTTGTTATTTGTATATCTCTTTTAATTATCAAGATAACAATTATTTTTATTTGTCTATCCAGTGCATCCTTTTTTCCCATATCATTCCTATATTTAAAATCCATTTTCAAATCGGTCTGTTAAAGCTTGTTCCTCTTCCACAACATCTTTTAAATGAAGAATGCCAGTAATGGCAAGACACTCTTAAAATTCACCTTGGAGTCCATTGTTCATAAATACAGTATCTGCCAATATGTCCAAATTAGTATATTACTCAATTCTGTAACTCGAATTTAACTGATCTTCTTTAATTGTTATCTTTAATTCACTTTGGGTTCCCTGTAGTGTCCAACCTTCAATGCCTCATCCTATCACTTTTTAAAGAATTCCAAACAATAGAATTTCTTGAATTTAATTATAAAAAGAATTCTTAAAATTGCATTAAAAATCTGATTTGAAATTCATCTGGACTTTTGGTTTGTTCTCATCGCCCCCTTCATTCTGCCATGATCATAAACTCTACTTCCATTCACTATTTCTTCCCTTGAACTCCTGCTACCTTTTTAAAAAAAATAGTCTCTTGGATTTCCAGAGGTATATTGATCTCAGATAATGGGAATAAATAGTGCCTGACTTCATTACATTTGAATTGTGCAATTAGCAGTTGCTGCAGACTTAACAGGCTCAGTTAATTTTGGTTACGGAAGGTAGGTTTAAAGATATATAAATAGTAAATGCGTACTTGTCAGGCCAGTTTAGAAGGGCTCAGTACTATGGATTTTAGTCCTCTTTAAATGATGAGTTTTAGAAGGAGGGCGTTTGCCCAGGTTCGCCTGGTGCACCAGTTGCGGTCCTATTTGGACAGGGAGTCATTGCTCACAGTCACTTCTGCCCTCATCACCTCGAGGTTCGATTACTGTAACGCTCTCTACCTGGGGCTACCTTTGAAAAGTGTTCGGAAACTTCAGATCGTGCAGAATGCGGCCACGAGAGCCATCGTGGGGCTTCCTAGATTCGCCCACATTTCTGCAACACTCCGTGGCCTGCACTGGCTGCCGATCGGTTTCCGGTCACAATTCAAAGTGTTGGTAATGACCTTTAAAGCCCTACATGGCATTGGGCCAGAATACATCCGGAACCGCCTTCTACCGCACGAATCCCAGCGGCCGATAAGGTCCCACAGAGTTGGCCTTCTCCGGGTCCCGTCGACCAAACAATGTCGTGGCGGCCCCGGCCCTCTGGAATCAACTCCCCCCAGAGATTAGAACGGCCCCCACCCTCCTTGTCTTTCGCAAATTACTCAAGACCCACCTTTGTCGCCAGGCATGGGGGAGTTAGGATATTCCTTCCCCTAGGCCATTACAAGTTATGGTATGTTTGTGTGTATGTTTGGTTTTTATAATAAGGGTTTTTAGTTGTTTTATTAAATTGGATTGTTACAGGTTGTTTTTTATCATTGTGGTTAGCCGCCTCGAGTCTGCATACAAATCCAATAAACAAACAAACGTATGTATGTATGTATGTATGTATGTATGTATGTATGTATGTATGTAGCATTAGGCAATTTTATTCCACTTTAGATCCTTCGAGGAATGCTGCAAAGTTCTGTCTTATCTCCCTTGCTTCTTGAACAACTATAAAACGTCTGGCAGAAGTCATTTATTAATTTAATCTTTCCTGCAACTGATATGGTGTTGACTTATGGCTCTACCTCTATATTCCATTGAAGGATTTCAGGGTGTGTCCAACATTCTTGAGCTTAAATTTGCAATGGATGAGAAGGAACAAAGAGGGCAATTTAGTAGGTTGCAAAGCCAGCTGATCTGGATGGCCCTGCACGCAAATCCTTGGTAGCACAGCACTTCTCCCCAGAGAGCCAATTTACATCTTGGGATTGCTGCTTGTGGTTGGCGGTGGTTAGAAGTGTTTCTTGTAATGAATTCTGGCTGGTTATGTCAGTCAAAGCCAGCTGGGTTTGCAGATGCCTGAATTAATTAAAACTGTAATTGCATGGCACTTTATTTGGGGCTGTCTCTAGAACTTCAGCGGCTGCAAAATGTGACACTTGGATGCTGAGCCGAACACCTGGACACAGGATAAACGCTCGGTGTCAGGCTTTAGCCTGTAAAACAGGGGTGACAGGTTCTGGAGAACTGGTAGCGGAACTTTTGAGTAGTTCAGAGAACTGATTAGCAGAAGTTCTGAATAGAGTACCTCTACTTAAGAACTTAATTTGTTCCGTGACCAGTTTCTTAAGTAGAAAAAATTGTAAGTAGAAGCAATTTTTCCCATAGGAACCAATGTAAAAGCAAACAGTGTGTGCAAACCCATTAGGAAAGAAATAAAATGAGCCGGGGTGGCGCAGCAGGTAGAGTGCTGTACTGCAGGCCACTGAAGCTGACTTGTAGATCTGAAGGTCAGCGGTTCAAATCTCATCACCGGCTCAAGGTTGACTCAGCCTTCCATCCTTCCGAGGTGGGTCAAATGAGGACCCGGATTGTGGGGGCAATAGCCTAGCTCTGTTAAAAAAAAGTGCTATTGCTAACATGTTGTAAGCCACCCTGAGTCTAAGGAGAAGGGCGGCATAAAAATTGAATAAATAAATAAACAAACAAACAAACAAACAAATAAATAAAAGCTCGGAATTTGGGTGGGAGGAGGAGGAAGAAGAGGAGGAGGAGAGTCGCTGCCGAAGGAAGAAGGTGAGGGGAGGTGAATCAAAAAAATCCAAAACTTTAAGGCTTTAAAAAAAAAAGAGGGACTCTGAGGCGGCGAGGAGGAGCACCCGCCTCCATACACCCGGCGTGAGGCTGCCTCCCATACACTGCACCAGAGATAGAAACCCAGACAGGTGAGAGGGGGGAACCTCCTGTTCCTTTGACCGAAAGGCAGCAGCTGCTGCTACCTGCTTCCTCTTCCTTCCCATGCTGAAGGGCTCCCCTTTCCTCTTGCTCGCTCGCTCGCTTTGTAGCTGGCGCCTTTCCTTCACTGTTGTGACTCCTCGGTTTGGCTGAAGCCGAGTTGATCCAGCCGGAGCGAAGCATCCCTTTTTGCCTTTCCATGCCCAGACGTTCCGGGAGGCAGCGTGAGGAAGTCACCACAGCGAAGTAATTTATTCCCTCTCAAGCGCCCAGAGAAGGGAAAATGCTTCGTTCGCTCTGGACTGCCAAAGCCTCCTTAAGTGCCACTGAAAGGCTCCTCTGGCAGCCCAGAAAAGCCTGAGATGGCCGGGATTAAAGGGGGAATGGCAGGAAACTGGCCAGGCCTTCGTGCCACTCTCAAAGTTCCGGGGAAATTTTTCAGGGCTCAGGTTCTTAAGTAGAAAATGGTTCTTGAGAAGAGGCAAAAAAATCTTGAACATCCGGTTCTTATCTAGAAAGTGTTCTGTCGGGCTCTCTGGTAGACTTCTCCCAAAAATTCACAGGTACAAATTTCAGGCACACACACGTTTGAAAATTGAAAACAAGGTTCTTTATAAATGAAAAGTCACTTAAACTAAGCCCTCTTTTGGTATAGCAAAGAGCACTTGTCTCCAAACAAACTGGTAATTTGTACAAGTCCCTTATCAGTTCTGTGATACTTAGCTTGCAGCTGGGAGGCAATTCACAGTCCTTCTTCTTTCACAAAGTGAAACACACTTTGCTCTGGTTTAGTTTCAAACCGGGGAAAAATCAGCACACAAAAGGTCAAAGTCAGTAAAGCAGTCACGAAACACAACGATCAGATAATCCTCCACAATGGCCAAACCCACAGGCTGCTATTTATAGCAGCCTCACTAATTGCCACAGCCCCACCCAACCACAGGGGGCCTCATTTTCTTTGATAATAATCTCTCAGTTGTTGTTGCCTATGCATCGCTCTCCGCATGCGTGGCTGTATCATTAACTCTTGTTCTGAATCCAAGGAGGAGCTAGATAATTGATCTCCTTCTGAGCTGTCTGCCCCACTCTCCTCCTCCCTGTCACTCATGTCTTCTTGGTCAGAGGAGCCTTCATCATCAGATTCCACCAGGGGTCAAAACAGGCCTGCAGCATGTGGATGTCTCCCCCACATCCACAGTCCTTGGGGCAGGAGCTGGGCCAGAGCTAACCACAACAGAAAGGTTCTTAACTAGAGGCGTTCTTAGGCAGAGGTACCACTGTAGTTCGGAGAGCTGGCAAATACCGCCTCTGTCTGGCCCCAGAGTGAAGTGGAAAAGGGGATTTAGCAATAGCCTTCCCCCAGGAGTGGGGACGGAACGGGGATTTTGCAGTAACCTTCCCCTGCCATGCTCACCAAGCCCAAACAACGCCCACAGAACCGGTGGACTTCAGCTCCCAGAATTCTCCAACCTGCTGGCTAGAGAATTCTGGGAGTTGAAGTCCACGGGTCTTAAAGTTGCCAAGTTTGAAGGCCTCTGGTCCATAGAGTTCCTCAATCATCTAGGTCAAGGTGCTTTTTTGCCGAAGACAACTGGTGGTGGTTGTTGGCTTTTTTTGCCTTGAAATCGTTTCACTTCTCATCCAGGAAATTTCTTCAGTTCTAACTTCAGTTGGAAATTGTTCTGTCTGGGTCACTCCAGAAGCCAATACCAACCCAAAAAGAGAAGCCAGACACACTGGTAAAAGGCAAAGGCAGTTTTATAAAATTCAAGAAAAACACAGGTAACAGAAAATGTCCTTACAAACAGGAAAATGCTGTATCTTCAGATATATCCACGAAGGCTAAAAGTCCATGCAGCAATACAGAATTCTTGCTGCCAAGCCGAGGCTGTAGATAGCAGACCTACACCTCCCATGGATCTTCCAAAGCTGCTGGGCCACAAGCCAGGAACGGAGACGCCAAGAAACAAGACAGGATAACGCAACTCCAAACTGATAACACTCCACATGGCTTCAAGGGCTTGCCTGCCTTTTAAACCCTGCTAAGGAGGACCACACCCAAACCCAGCTGTTTCTAATTCAATGGTGATAATATTTCTTTAACTGCTCCTTTCATTGCTCTGAACGTCTCTGTCTCATGTCAATGACAGCTTGTGCGTCATCCCCTAATGACTCCAAGCTACTGGCTGGGGAGAGCCCCCCCCCCCCGGGGCTCTCATGCTGTTCTCCCTCATCCCATTCCTGATTTTCCTCTCCCCCGTCCGACTGTTCAGCCCCCTCCTCTGCGCTGTCATCCTCCTCCGGGCATGGAGCCAGCAGAGACACAGCCGGTCCCTGAGCAGCCTCAGGCTGAACCACAACAGAAATAAAGAAGCTTCTTGGATAAGAAGCGGAAATGTTTTCAAGGGGAAAAAAATCAAGAAAATCCAGTTATATTTTGAATTGCTTCTGTATCTTCTAGGCCCTAGACATGCTAACCTTTCATTTAGAGAATGTTTTGTTCCCTTAAAGTGAATTTGGCATGTGGTTTAATAAAGGGGTGAATGTTATAATTTGAGACCCTGTTTCCTCCTGTCCAGGCACCCGTTTTATACCTGGTGCCCAAGATATTTCCTCTATGTAAACACCAGCTTCTTAAACGGAAGTTCTTGTGCTTGGGAACATGTCAGGTCTTAAGTTGCTGGTCTGACTTCTCTTATCTCTTTAGCTGGATTATTAACATCTGTTCTCTTTGTCCTCTGAAACAACCCCATGCTATTAAAGTCTTTAAAGCCTTAGTCAGTAATACACCCGGGATGAATATTAGAGATGGGTGGAAATCTATTAGAGATGGGTGGAAAGACTCCCAAATCTAATTTGCTCACAAAAATTACAATTGTCAACCTTAAGTTTTTTTTCTTCAGCATTCCAGACAATAGATGGAGGGGTTGGAGGGTTAGAGAGAGAAAAGTGTAAAATAATTCCATTTGGTAAGGCTGATATTTAACAATTAGCTTTACCACCACCACCACCCTTTCTTTCTTTCTTTCTTTCTTTCTTTTCTTTTTTAAGGGAAAAAGGGAGCATTTAGACACAATTGTTCAAAATTCGACAAAACGTTTCATTACTACCGTATTTTTCGGAGTATAAGACACACCGTGTTGTGGCTCCGTCTGAGGCCCCTCCGGGAACGGCTGACCTTCTGTCGGTTTCCAGCTCAGAGGGAGAGGCTGAGGAACAGGAGGTGCAGACAGACGAGGAGGAGGAATCCCAGGCTGAAGAAGAGGGAGGACAGCCAGAGTCCCACCAGGGGGAGCTCTCCCCAGCAAGCAGCCTGGATTCCTTAGAGGAAAGTGCACAAGCCATAATTGATCTGCGACAACGAAGAGCTACTCAGAGACGGAATCAATTGGCTAAATACTTTCAGCATTAAAGTGGCAACAGCTGGGTTTGGGTGTGGTGCTCTTGGGAAAGGCTAAAAGGCAGACCCACCCTTCCTGGCTTGTGGAGTTTTATCTTTGAGAGTCGTGGGACCTGACTGTGAACTTTGGCGTCTTGGAATCCTGGTTTGTGCCTTTGACTATTGAAACCTTGGGGGGGGGGTGCCAGCAAGAAGCTTGCTGTATTGTCTGGACATCAGGACCCTGCTGTACCGTATTATATCCTGTCTGTTGGGAAGAACAGGTTTTCCTCTGTGCTTATTTTTTCCAGTTATAAAATACTTTTGGCTTTTACCAGAGTGTCTGCCTGTTTTTTCCAGTTGGTGTTGAGGTCTGGGGGAACCCAGACAGAACACACCGGAGTATTTTAGTTTTGGGTGAGGAAAATAGGGAGATAAATCTGCCTACCAGGTATTCATCTGGCTAGTGTCCTTCTTCTGGTCAGATTCAGCACATTATTTTATCCCCTGGTTAGGGCTGAAAAAACAACCTTATTCAGAGAGAGTAACAATGAAAGAGCTTGCAAGCCAGTAAGAGCTAAGAATATAATTAGCACTTGGTTAAGGCTGGAAAGAAACATTCTGATTAAGTAAAGCAATTAAAAAACCCTGAACAAACTTAGGGCTTGGAAAGTATTCTTGGCAGAGAGTAACAATGAAAGAGCTTGCAAGCTGCTAAGAGCTGGGAATATCATTAGCACCTGGTTAAGGCTGGAAAGAAACATTCTGATTAAGTAAAGCAATTAAAAAACCCTGAACAAACTTAGGGCTTGGAAAGCATTCTTGGCAGAGAGTAACAATGAAAGAGCTTGCAAGCTGCTAAGAGCTGGGAATATCATTAGCACCTGGTTAAGGCTGGAAAGAAACATTCTGATTAAGTAAAGCAATTAAAAAACCCTGAACAAACTTAGGGCTTGGAAAGCATTCTTGGCAGAGAGTAACAATGAAAGAGCTTGCAAGCTGCTAAGAGCTGGGAATATCGTTAGCACCTGGTTAAGGCTGGAAAGAAACATTCTGATTAAGTAAAGCAATTAAAAAACCCTGAACAAACTTAGGGCTTGGAAAGCATTCTTGGCAGAGAGTAACAATGAAAGAGCTTGCAAGCCAGTAAGAGCTAAGAATATCGTTAGCACCTGGTTAAGGCTGGAAAGAAACATTCTGATTAAGTAAAGCAATTAAAAAACCCTGAACAAACTTAGGGCTTGGAAAGCATTCTTGGCAGAGAGTAACAATGAAAGAGCTTGCAAGCTGCTAAGAGCTGGGAATATCGTTAGCACCTGGTTAAGGCTGGAAAGAAACATTCTGATTAAATAAAGCAATTAAAAAACCCTGAACAAACTTAGGGCTTGGAAAGCATTCTTGGCAGAGAGTAACAATGAAAGAGCTTGCAAGCCAGTAAGAGCTAAGAATATCGTTAGCACCTGGTTAAGGCTGGAAAGAAACATTCTGATTAAGTAAAGCAATTAAAAAACCCTGAACAAACTTAGGGCTTGGAAAGCATTCTTGGCAGAGAGTAACAATGAAAGAGCTTGCAAGCCAGTAAGAGCTAAGAATATCGTTAGCACCTGGTTAAGGCTGGAAAGAAACATTCTGATTAAGTAAAGCAATTAAAAAACCCTGAACAAACTTAGAGCTTGGAAAGCATTCTTGGCAGAGAGTAACAATGAAAGAGCTTGCAAGCTGCTAAGAGCTAAGAATATCGTTAGCACCTGGTTAAGGCTGGAAAGAAACATTCTGATTAAGTAAAGCAATTAAAAAACCCTGAACAAACTTAGGGCTTGGAAAGCATTCTTGGCAGAGAGTAACAAAGAAAGAGCTTGCAAGCTGCTAAGAGCTGGGAACATTTAGTTGTGCCTTGGTAAGACTATAGTTTTTATTTTAATGCCCTGGTGTTTTTAGAATAATTAACTATATTAATTAGATTTTAGATTTGATATTGTATACTGCTTTTATTATGTTGTAAGCTGCCCCAGGTCCTTGGAGAGGGGTGGCATACAAATCCAATAAATTATCAGAGCTGCACTTTCGGAAGCTAACCAGCCAAAGCAGCAAACCAGCCCAATCAGCTAACCAACCCAACCAGCCAGCCACAGACCAATAGATATAGAGTTTGAAGTCTTCAATGAAACACAGCAGCAGTAGGAAGTTTTGGAAAAATATATTTACTTCTTATTTACACTACTAACTGTTTTCTACTTTACTATGCATACATCACACTAGTATCTTACTACAGTGTTTTTCAACCAGTGTGCCGTGGCACACTAGTGTGCCATAAGACATGGCCAGGTGTGCCGTGGGAATATTAAACTTGGGTCCCCAAACTACCATTCCTGCCAGGATCTCCCTTTTGTGTTCATCGAAACAGGCCCAGGTTTCACACTAAGTGAGTATAAATACAATTAGAAACTATATTATTAACTATATGTATAATATGTACTGTGTTAGAATACATTTTGTGTCATTTTGGTTGGTGGTGTGCCCCAGGATTTTGTAAAGGTAAAAAATGTGCCACGGCTCAAAAAAGGTTGAAAAATACTGTCTTACTAGCATCTCACTACAACTATCTCAGTTACAATAACTCACAGGAACCAACAGATCAATGCAGCAACTTCAGAGCACACTTCACCCAGAGCAGGATCAGAGATCAGAGAGAGAGAGAGCAGACAGAGAGCTCTTGTATACTTTTCACCTGATGAGGTTGCTGCATGCTTAATTGCCTCAGAATGACTCAGCATTCTCTACATAGGCCTTCCTTCTGCATAATAAACAAACAAACAAACAAACAAACAAACAAACAAACAAACAAACAAACAGACAAATAATACTTGGAGCATGGCATCAGTTTTGGTTGCCACCATTATCAAAAAAGCTGTTGAAGCTCTGGAAAGAATGCAGAGAAGAGCAACTCCGCAGTCTGCATTGGTTGCCGATCAGTTTCCGATCACAATTCAAAGTGTTGGTTATGAACTATAAAGCCCTTCATGGCACCGGACCAGATTATCTCAGGGACCGCCTTCTGCTACACGAATCCCAGCGACCAGTTAGGTCCCACAGAGTGGATCTTCTCCGGGTCCCGTCAACTAAACAATGTCGCTTGGCGGGACCCAGGGGAAGAGCCTTCTCTGTGGCGGCCCTGGACCTCTGGAACCAACTCCCCCCAGATATTAGAATTGCCTCCACCCTCCTTGCCTTTCGCAAGCTACTTAAAACCCACCTCTGCCGTCAGGCATGGGGGAATTGAGATCCTCTTTCCCCCTAGGCCTTTACAATTCTATGCATGGCATGTATGTATGTATGTATGTTTGGTTTTTATATTAATGGGTTTTTTAATCGTTTTTAGTATTAGATTAGTATTGTACACTGTTTTATTGTTACTGTTAGCCGCTCCGAGTCTCCGGAGAGGGGCGGCATACAAATCCAATAAATAAGTAAGTAAGTAAGTAAGTAAGTAAGTAAGTAAGTAAGTAAGTAAGTAAGTAAGTAAGTAAGTAAGTAAATAAATAAATATAATAAACAAACAAACAAACTGCAATGATTAGCGGGCTAGAGGCCAAAAAGATATGAAACATATGTGCGGGAATCGCGTATGTCCAGTGTAGTGAAAAAGAAGGACCAGGGGCGACGTGATCGCACTTTTCCAATATTTGAGGGGCTACCACAAAGAAGGGACTTATTTTCCAAAGCACCTGAAGGGCAGGACAAGAAGCAACAGGTGGAAACTAATCAAGGACGGATAACAAAAGCCTGACTAAACGCTTTTCCTTTCAACACCGTTCGTAGTACCAACCCGTCAGGAAAAAGATGGGCAGAAAACAGATTGCTGTTTATTGAAAGATCCAAAGACAACTTGAAAAAAAGCCACTGTTGAGTGGCAGTCTTCTTTCGCTATTTAATTGAATCGGGGCATTTTTTCCCCCTTCTTATCAGATCTGCTTCTCTCCCTCCCTCTCACTTTGCTGCTCAGTCCCAAGTACAAAATCGCTGGAAGGTTTTATAAAGACAGGACACAAGTCCTCTTAAGAGTCGGAAACGTTAGCCTTTTCCCATACAGCAGTGTTTCCCAACCTTAGCAACTTGAAGGTATTTGGACTTCAACTCCCAGAATTCCCCAGCCAGCAAATGCTGGCTGGGGAATTCTGGGAAACATAGAAACATAGAAGACTGACGGCAGAAAAAGACCTCATGGTCCATCTAGTCTGCCCTTATACTATTTCCTGTATTTTATCTTACAATGGATATATGTTTATCCGAGGCATGTTTAAATTCAGTTACTGTGGATTTATCAACCACGTTTGCTGGAAGTTTGTTCCAATGATCTACTACTCTTTCAGTAAAATAATATTTTCTCACGTTGCTTTTTATCTTTCCCCCAACTAACATCAGATTGTGTCCCCTTGTTCTTGTGTTCACTTTCCTATTAATACATGCAGTGCAATGCAATACAATACATGGAAAGCAATGCAGTACAATACAATACAATGGCAATAGCATTTAGCATTTAGCGAAGCATATACCGCTTCACAGGGCTTTACAGATCTCTCTAAGTGGTTTACAGAGAGTCAGCATATTGCCCCCAGCCATCTGGGTCCTCATTTTACCGACCTTGAAAGGGTGGAAGGCTGAGACAACCGTGAGCCTACCGAGATTCGATCTACCAAAGTGCTGGCAACTGGCAATCAGCAGAAGTATCTTACAATGGATCTATGTTTATCCCAGGCATATTTAAATTCAGTTACTGTGGATTTATCAACCATGTTTGCTGGAAGTTTGTTCCAATGATCTACTACTCTTTCAGTGAAATAATATTTTCTCACGTTGCTTTTGATCTTTCCCCCAACTAACTTCAGATTGTGCCCCCTTGTTCTTGTGTTCACTTTCCTATTAAAAACACTTCCCTCCTGAACCTTATTTAACCCTTTAACATATTTAAATGTTTCGATCATGTCTCCCCTTTTCCTTCTGTCCTCCAGACTATACAGATTGAGTCCATGAAGTCTTTCCTGATACGTTTTATGCTTAAGACCTTCCACCATTCTTGTAGCCCGTCTTTGGACCCGTTCAATTTTGTCAATATCTATTTATAGGTGAGGTCTCCAGAACTGAACACAGTATTATTCCAAATGGGGCCTTACCAGCGCTCTATATAGCGGGATCACAATCTCCCTCTTCCTGCTTGTTATACCTTTAGCTATGCAGCCAAGCATCCTACTTGCTTTTCCTACTGCCCGACCACACTGCTCACCCGTTTTGAGACGGTCAGAAATCACTACCCCTAAATGGGAGTTGAAGTCCAGATACCTTCAAGTTGCCAAGGTTGGGAAACACTGCTCTACAGTTTGTATTGACACCTTGGTGGCTCTTGCACACAATATCCGTAGCCGCTCTCCAAGGCTGAACGATGCGCCACCAACCAGCACAGCTGATATCGGAGAAGGGAATTTTGCCTAGCTCATCCTTGTGTTTCTCTCTTGGCTACGGACGTGCAATGAAAACAATGCTGCTTTGAACAGGCTGGAACAGCCTCGGAGAGGCAGAACCACGGTTTATCAAAGCCTAGTTGTTACACACAAAGCAAAACACACCGCTACTACCAGGAGAGCCTGCCAAGCCTTTCGGGGATGTGGGGAGGTCCAACCTTAAGACTTGTGGATTTCAATTCCCAGAATTCCCCAGCCAGCATGTCTTTTTTTGTGTGTGTGTGTGAAATATTTTTTATTGTTTTATATCATACATTTATTTTCTATGGTGAGCAGGATACTCTCTGGGTGTCCCAGGTGTTAACATATGAGCCGGGGTGGTGCAGCAGGTAGAGTGCTGTACTGCAGGCCACTGAAGCTTGACTATAGATCTGTAGGTCAGCGGTTCAAATCTCATCACCGGCTCAAAGTTGACTCAGCCTTCCATCCTTCCGGGGTGGGTAAAATGAGGACCCGGATTGTGAGGGCAATAGGCTGGCTCTGCTCAAAAGTGCTATTTGCTAACACGTTGTAAGCCGCCCTGAGTCTAAGGAAAAGGGTGGCATAAAAATGAAATGAATGAATGAATGAATGAATGAATGAATGAATGAATGAATGGGCCTTCTCTGGGTCCCGTCAACAAAACAATGTCGTTTGGCGGGGCCCAGGGGAAGAGCCTTCTCTGTGACGGCCCCGACCCTCTGGAACCAACTCCCCCAGAGATTAGAATTGCCCCCACCCTCCTCGCCTTTCGTAAGCTCCTAAAAACCCACCTCTGCCGTCAGGCATGGGGGAACGGAGATACTCTTTCCCCCTAGGCCTTTACAATTTATGCATGGTATGTTTGAATGTATGTTTGGTTTTAGAAATAAGGGGTTTTTAGCTGTTTTAATATTGGATTTACATGCTGTTTTTATTACTGTTGTTAGCTGCCCCGAGTCTGCAGAGAGGGGCGGCATATAAATCCAATAAACAAACAAACAAACAAACAAACAAACAAACAAACAAATAATATGAATGTACAAACCATCATAGTAATAGCAATAACATTAAGATTTAGACTTATATATCGCTTCACAGTGCTTTACAGCCCTCTTTAAGTGGTTTACAGAGAGTAGGCTCAATGCCCTCAACAATCCGGGTTTTCAATTTTAACCACCTCGGAAGGATGGAAGGCTGAGTCAACCTTGAGCCTACTGAGATTCGATCTTCCAAACTACTGGCAGCTGATGATCAGCAGAAGTACTGCACTCTAACCTCTGTACCACCGAGGCTCTTGGTAGTCATATAAGTATAAACAAATATGCAATAACGTATAAACCGATATAATAATAACAAGAACAACAAAAACAAAAACCACAACAGAGTTGGAAGGGACCTTGGAGGTCTTCTAGTCCAACCCCCTGCCTAGGCAGGAAACCCTACATGGCTTCAGACATATGGTTATCCAAAACCTTAAGGCTTAAAAAAAAAAAGAGGGACTCGGAGGCGGTGAGGAGGAGCATGCACCTCCCATGCACTGCGCTAGAGAGAGAAACCCAGTCTAGCGAGTGTTGTGGTTGGCTCTGGCCCAGCTCCTGCCCCAGGGAATGGGGAGGTGGATGCGGGGGAAACTTCAGCATGTCACAGGCCTGTGTTATTGCCGACAGAATCAAATCTTGAATATCCGTTTCTTATCTAGAGGCGTTCTTAAGTAGGGGCGTTCTTAAGCAGAGGTACCACTATAACTCCTTTGGGCTAATATTTTCAATGAATTAAAAAAAAAAATCCCCTCCATCCTCAGTTAACGTCCTCATCACAAAGGATTGGTAGGAATTGTAGTCTACAATCCGGAGTGCCGCAGGTGTCTCGATCTATTAATCTCTCTGTTGTAGCTGATTCTTGTCTCGGCTTTTATGCACTTGAGCCTGATTGTTTCTTCTACAGATCTGATGAAACACCCAAAGCAAGATGGATCAGGAACACACAGGCTTATTACGTGCGACATGTGTTCTGGGGATAGAGAGGAGCTTTACTCGCGGTGTGAAGGAGAGAGAGGAAGAGAGAGGGCAAGCGGGCAGGGGCATCGGTGGCTTCTATGCCGCTAATGAGGCAAGCCATGCCAACCCACATACATTTTTATTAATACCACACTTTAAAAATAAATGCCTACACACAGTTGGCTAATGGGAACATTCTTAAAGCACACAGAAGGGCTTTCAGCTTGTTTAGATCTCGGTGCTTGTTTATCTGCAGTGAACTTATCGACGAGTAGCAAAAACTAAAGTGGAAAAATTAATGCCGTTTAACCCTTCAAAATCCCATAGCAGCTCTGCCAACCCTTTTGTGGTAGCTGTCAGTCAATAGCTGCTTATCCCTTTTACCGTACCGTTGAACATCAGTCAAGGACAGACACAAGCAAGGAGATGCTCACATCTCTAGCTGTTGACTTAGCCCCTCATCGTTTCGAGGTTGGTAAAAATGAGGACCCAGATTTTTTTGGAAGGGGGAAATAATGGCGACTCTGTAAACCGCTTAGAAAGGGCTGTAAAGCACTGGGAAGCGCTATATAAGTCTAAGTGCTGTTGCTATTAACTTTCCAATATCTCAGGGGCTGCCACAAAGAAGAGGGGGTCAAGCTATGTCACACACACACACACACCAGTCCTTTTCATTAAATTAGACTTCCCTAATTCCAGCAACTGTTCTTTATACGTTTTAACCTCCAGGTTCATATTTATGTGTTCCGAGATCCCGTGATCCCCTTTGGAGTGTTCCGAGATCACGTGATCTCCTTTGGAGTGTTCCGAGATCACGTGATCCCCTTTGGAGTGTTCCAAGATAACGTGATCCCCTTTGGCCACCTTCTGCCAAGCAGACTCCACGAGGAAGTTAGATTCAATTAATGACCGTGTTATTAACAATTGTGACTGAGAAAAGTTGTAATATGGGGCACAACAGTCGCTTAACCAATGTCTCACTTAGCAACTTAAATTTTTGGCTCAATTGTGGTCATAAGTCAAGGACCACCCATACTGTGTGATATAGGTTGAGATTCTCATTGAGTGTTAGATGGTTTTGTTTCCTTGGAAATCATTGTCCATATTTAATTAACTAGTAGCTGGATACTTGTGCTTCATTACAAAGCTATGAGATTGATCTTGATAAATTGACAGTTAAAGCTTGAAAATTTATGTAGAATGTGTAACTCCTTAGCATCAGAGTGTGTAAGGCAACTGGTAGTTGGAACAGAGTTTTTTTCTGGTGGGGAGGGGGAGTAGAATGTCTAAACTCCCAGCCTGCAGGCCAGATGAATCACATGCTCCCCACGTCCACGCCCGGTTTAGCAGAAGGTTAGCATCAGAGCATGTTAATATAAGGCAACTGGCAGTTGGAACAGAGTCTTTTCAGGTGGGGAGGGGGAGTAGAACATCTTATTCCTTAGCATCAGAGTGTGTTAATTAATATAATACTGTATAAGAAATACTAATGATGGGATGGTCATTTCGAAAACCCCTTTCTTAGCAAGCACCTAGAAGTCAAGAGGAATTTACGTGCCAAGTATCAGGTTTGTAGGCTTCTGGAGATTTTGTGATGAGTGAGTGGTATTCGGCTTTTATCTCTCTCTCTCTCTCTATATATATATATATATATATATATAGATAGATAGATAGATAGATAGATAGATAGATAGATAGATAGAGATAGATAGATAGATAGATAGATAGATAGATAGATAGATAGATAGATAGATATAGATAGATATAGATATAGATATAGATATATGACGGTCTTGGTAAATTCGGGTTTCTTCCCGTGTAGGATTTGGAAATTTCTGGCGACGTTTCGATGAGGTCCCACTCATCATCTTCAGGCTGGTGTTTCTGTCCTTGTTCTAAGGCGAACACTGCGAGACCTAAGCTGCCTTCCTTCTATAAATACTGGTGGCTGGGTGTGGTTTGATGGCTCGGCAATTGCCTGCTGTGTAGAAACTTCCTGGTGAGTCAGTGGGGTAACATCTGGGGTCGTTGATGTAGCTGAAGTATGCTGATTAGTTAATGGTTGTTGATTAGGCGTGATATCCTGAGTAGTTGGAGTTTGCAGGCTACTTGATTGTTTTGCAATATGTGTTCTGAGTCTAGTTGATTAATCAGCATAACTGATTAATCAGCATACTTCAGCTACATCAACGACCCCAGATGTTACCCCACTGACTCACCAGGAAGTTTCTACACAGCAGGCAATTGCTGAGCCATCAAACCACACCCAGCCACCAGTATTTATAGAAAGAAGGCAGCTTAGGTCTCGCAGTGTTCGCCTTAGTACAAGGACAGAAACACCAGCCTGAAGATGATGAGTGGGACCTCTTCGAAATTCCAAGGAAGAGCCTTTTAATTTGCCTCCACTGGCTTTATGAGTTTGCTATTATTTTAGGTTATTTTAGAGACAAAAACCGTTTAACTGTCACCTGACTGGTATCAATCCGTTCCTGAATACTAAATGCTTCTTCCTGCAATCGTTTTGGAATTTTAAGATGAATTCCACCCTGCCAAACGATTGTAAAGCCAGCGTATTAATGCAGATATTGCAATCTTAATGATCCTCCCCCTTCTCTCCCCGTGTTCTGGATTATAATGTTCAGATCCCGAGGGAATCCTTTAAATGCTACTCGCAATTGGCAGGGGGATTTAGAAATTTAAAAGCAGTCCCGATTATTCGAGAAAGGCTTTCTATCAAGAAGTATTTACAGAAACAGTGCTTGCTTTCCGCAGCTATTAAAGTAAAAAAAACAAAAAACCACATACGTAAAACGCGCATTATAGTTTTCCCTTTGGCTCACGGCATAATTAAAACTGTATATTAAAAAATAAAAATAAAACCACCCTCTGCAATTGGTTGTAGCTGCACACACCAGCAAACTTTATAAAAAGGGCAGTGCAGCTGAAACGGGAAACAAATCAAGTCAGAAGCTGTCGGACGCCTCTAAAACAACGATCCAAAGCTGATAGTTGAATGTCCGCTACTGCAACTATTTCCGTCTTAGAAACATAGAAGACTGATGGCAGAAAAAGACCTCATGGTCCATCTAGTCTGCCCTTATACTATTTTCTGTGTTTTATCTTAGGATGGATCTATGTTTATCCCAGGCATGTTTAAATTCAGTTACTGTGGATTTACCAACCACGTCTGCTGGAAGTTTGTTCCAAGTATCTACTACTCTTTCAGTCAAATAATATTTTCTCACGTTGCTTTTGATCTTTCCCCCAACTAACCTCAGATTGTGTCCCCTTGTTCTTGTGTTCACTTTCCTATTAAAAACCCTTCCCTCCTTAACCTTATTTAATCCTTTGACATATTTAAATTTTTCGATCCTGTCCCCCCTTTTCCTTCTGTCCTCCAGACTATACAGATTGAGTTCATGAAGTCTTTCCTGATACGTTTCATGCTTAAGACCTTCCACCATTCTTGTAGCCCGTCTTTGGACCCGTTCAATTTTGTCAATATCTGTTTGTAGGTGAGGTCTCCAGAACTGAACAGAGTATTCCAAATGGGGTCTCACCAGCGCTCTATATAGCGGGATCACAATTTCCCTCTTGTTATACCTCTAGGTAAGCAGCCAAGCATCCTGCTTGCTTTTCCTACCGCCCGACCACACTGCTCACCCATTTTGAGACGGTCAGAAATCTTGCTGTGTTTTATTTTAGAGGTCATTCTGAGAAATTTGTATGGGATTGGTGGGGTTTCCACTGTTTTTAGGGGCCTATTTTGACATGTATTACTTTCAGCTGAATATTCAGCACTTTGAGCTAAACATAATTTCATCTTGGTTTACAGATAGTCCTCGAGTTATGATTAAAACTCAAGCCCAAAATTTGTCTTCTTTGGCAAGACAGTTGTTAAGTGAATTTTGCTCTCTTTTACGACCTTTCGTGCCATAGTTGTTAAATGGATCTTGGCAGACTTTATTTATTTTATTTTTTATTTTTATTTATTTATTTATTTTGTCCAATACACAATAATACACAATGAAGGTTATAGAGGATATAGTAGAGAAGAAATACGAGATATAGGAGAGACTATAAGACAGGGGACGGAAGGCACTGTTATGTATGCCCCTTACTGACCTCTTAGGAATCTGGAGATGTCAACTGTGGATAGTCTAAGGGTAAAATGTTGGGGGTTAGGGGTTGATACTACCGAGTCCGGTAATGAGTTCCATGCTTCAACAACCCGATTACTAAAGTCATATTTTTTACAGTCAAGTTTGGAGCGGTTAAT
This sequence comes from Erythrolamprus reginae, assembly GCF_031021105.1. Classification (NCBI taxonomy): domain Eukaryota; kingdom Metazoa; phylum Chordata; class Lepidosauria; order Squamata; family Dipsadidae; genus Erythrolamprus; species Erythrolamprus reginae. The sequence continues at coordinate 44,034,781 of NC_091958.1, forward strand.
GTTAAGCTTGAATCTGTTGTGTGCTCTTGTGTTGTTGTGGTTGAAGCTGAAGTACTCTTTGACAGGCAGGACATTGCAACATATGATCTTGTGGGCAATACTTAGATCATGTTTAAGGCATCGTAGTCTAAGCTTTCAAGACCCAGGATTGTAAGTCTAGTTTCGTAGGGTATTCTGTTTCAAGTGGAGGAGTGAAGGGCTCTTCTTGTGAAGTATCTTTGAACATTTTCAAGGGTGTTAATGTCTGAGATGCGATATGGGTTCCAAACAGATGAGCTGTATTCGAGGATGGGTCTGGCAAAAGGTTTGTAAGCTCTGGTAAGTAGTGTGAGATTTCCAGAGCAGAAGCTACGTAGGATTAGATTAACAACTCTTGAGGTCTTCTTAGCGATGTTGTTGCAGTGGGCTTTGGCACTTAGATCTTTAGTTATTAGTATCCTGAGGTCCTTGACCGAGTGGGGATTATCTGTGATAATTTGTTTATTAAGTTTGTATTTGAAGTTCTGATTCTTTTTGCCGACGTGTAGGACAGAGCATTTGCTTGTTGAGCATTTGCTTGTTGAGATTTGGAGTTGCCATGTGTTGGACCAGTCAGAAACTGTGTCTAGGTCTTTTTGTAGGGTAGTTATGTTATCAGGGTGTTGAAGAGTTTTACATCCTCTGCAAAAAGAACACCGTTGCTTGTGATGAGGTCGCCAAGGTCGTTGATGTAGAGAATGAAGAGTGTAGGTCCTAGTACGCTACTTTGGGGGACACCACCGCGGGTGTGGATATGGAGCTTATAAAGTTCATAACATGTGTGTCGACATCAGAGGTGGGTTCCTGCCAATTCGGATCGGTTCTATAGAACAGGGGTCCCCAACCACCGGGCCGTGGACCAGTACCGGGCCATGGGGCATGTTGCACCGGTCCGTGGAGTCAGCAGCTGCCGGCCCTCATGCCGCCACCCCCTCCCTCCAGCGCTTCGCCTCCCGCCGGGCAAGAGGCCTCGGGAGGCAGGTTCTGCTGACCACAGGACGATGGTTTGGACAGAGGGGCGGGAAGGACCGAGAGGCTCAAGCCTCTTTTGGCTTCTGCCGCGGGGCGCTTTTGCGTTTTTGGCTGGGGGGAGGCAGGAGGGCCAGCCTGACCCCCTCTCTCCAGCGCTTAGCTCCCGCTGGGCAAGAGGGCTTGGGAGGCAGGTTCTGCCGGCCACAAGACGATGGCGGGAAAGAGGGGCGGGGAGGACCAGCACCCCCATGCTTAATCCCGCCCCCAACCACGCCCCTTCCCGCCCCCACTGGGCCATAGAAAAATTGTCTTGCTGAAACTGGTCCCTGGTGGAAAAAACGTTGGGGACCACTGCTATAGAACCAATAGTGAAAATATGTCTTACTTTTGGGGGTGACTTATTTTCAGGGAAACAGGGTAGAACAAGCCCACGTGAACCAAAAACGGTTCGCCATTTCTGATCTAACCCATTCTAAAGCAACACTTCCTTCCCTCCGCATTGGCAAGTTGAAACGAAGGGACCTGCGGCTGCCAAAGTTTCACTCTGGGCACACGGTTGTGATGTGAATCTGGCTTCCCCATTATCTCACGACCGTTGGGAGGGCCTCCCCCCCCCTGTAATGGCCATAAGCGTGAAAAGTGGTATTAAGTTCTAAATTTTGTAACTTTGCACAGTCACTGAATGAACTGTTGTAAGTCGAGGACCCATCTGTACTTCTTTAGAGTATCTTGGCTCTGTTGGAGAAGACAATAATTATTATTAATAATAATAATAATAATAATAATAATAATAGTCTACGGAGAGGGTCGGCATACAAATCTAATAAATAAAAATAAATCAATTTCCTGAGTCTAAGGAGAAGAGCGGCATAAAAATCAAATAAATAAATAATAATAATAATAATAATAATAATAATAAATTATTAGACTTCTATGCCAGCCCTCTCCAGAGACTCAGGGCGGCTCGCAACAACAATAACACAATATAAGTATAAATATAAATATAATAATAATAATAATAATAATAATAATAATAATAATAATAATTTATTAGACTTCTATGCTGGCCTCTCCAGAGACTCAGGGCGGCTCACAACAACAATAACACAATATAAGTACAAATATAATAATAATAATAATAATAATAATAATAATAATAATAATAATATGTTTTTTTGCGACAAGCAGGGAGGAGAATCACGTATGAGCTCTCGGGGTTTTTTTTCCGGCTCACCCACGATGTTGTGATAAGTAATAGGTCAACCCCGGCCTTGAAAAGATAAAATATCAGCTCAGCTCGGAGTGGTGGTGTCTCCAAGCACCTCTTCCTTACCAGATGATAACAAATGGGACGGGAAAAACAGCTTGCCTCATCAACTCCCGTCTGCATCCTCTGGGCTCAGCGAAAACACCCATTAGGAGCGATTGCTTGTCTGTTACAATAAACCAGTGCTTCTGAAATAGTAGGGTGGACCCCCCCTCTCGGGGGGGGGCACAGAGTGATGCGGGGAGGGGAACCCCTGGGAATGTGCTTTTTTTAACTGTAGGGCGTAGGGATTTTTTTTGCACCAAACAATAGCACACAGCAAAGAGCAGGAGATATGAAGTGCAGATAACAAACCCTTAAGAGACCCCATGGAAAAAAATTGAATAGAGATGGAAAGAAAGGAAGAGAGAGACGGAGCTAATGAGACAAACATTAAGTCTCCCGAAAGCTAAGACGAGTAAATAGGACGAAGCATATGTAGCGCTTGGCTTCACTGTGGCTATGGTGGGAGACGAGGAAAAAACAGTATGTTTATTGTGTTTAAAAATGTTGGCAGTGGACAGCATGAAGGCAAATAAATTAAGGCATCACACATTACACCCCAATCATGCTGATAAGCCGATTGTATTGCAAAGAATCATCCCGGTACGGGGAGGGGCAAAGTGTTTACTTCTTCCTCGGGTGTGTGTGTGTGTGTGGCATAACAGAAATACTTGAGAAGCCCTGCAATAAACAAAGCTTGTTTCCATCATAGGTAGTGATGGGCGAACCCAACGGTGTTTGGGTTCAGCAAGTTCGGACAAACTTCACGCAAAGTTCGGCCGAACCTGAACGGTTCATGGCGCCAAAGCTCCGCCCCTGGAATCCCATCGTTTTTTTAATTTTTATGGATTTTTAATTTATTTTTATTTTTACAAAAAAGGACGCCGCAGCGGCGCCGCAAGCAAAGGGAGGTCGTTTCATGTAAAAAAAATTTAAAAATTTTTTTACGTGAAAAGACCTCTTTGCTTGCGGCGCCGCTGCGGCATCCTTTTTCGTAAAAATAAAAAAATATATTTTTACATGAAAAGACCTCCCTTTGAAGGAGCTGGGGAATCCGTCCCACGAAGAGATTCTGGGGCGGAGCTTTGACATCACGTATACAGGCAGGTTGCTAAGGACGCCAAGGTGATCACTTCCTGGATTCCGGGGGCGGCACTAGAATAATGGAAGGAGGATGGAATCCAGGAAGTGATCACCTTCGTGGAATTCCCCAGCTCCTTTTGTGCCTCCCTCCCTCCCACCCTCCCAACCGTCCGACAGCTCCCTGGTGTTCACCTTCCTTCGCCGCCACTGGCACCCGGCTCCTCCTCCTCTTCTCAGCAGAAGACAGCCGGGAAGTGGCTTTCGCGGTGTTCGGCACGAATGCCGAACCAAAGCACGATTTTTTTAAAAAAAATCGGGTTTGGGTCCAGCATGCCGAACACCACAAAATTCAGTACGGACCCAAATTGTGCGGGTTCGGTTCGCCCAACACTAATCATAGGTTGAGCAAGTTTTTACAGCAGAGGTCTTCAAATTGGTGACTTGTGGACTTCAGTTGGCTTGGAGAATTCTGGGAGTTGAAGTCCACAAGTCTTAAAGTTGGCAAGTGACCTCTGTTTTAAGGTACCTTGGAACCCAGCTACCGGGGATGTCACTGAGGAAGGAGAAATCTTCTCTCTTGGATAATGGGTACCAGGCACACAACCTGTGCTATTTCTGGCTCAGAAGCTGCTACTGGTTTGCGCTGACTTTGTAAGCTACCTTAAGAGGATCTCAAAAGCTTTAAAGCTGGATGTAAATATTTGCAAAGATCTAATCCATTGGCTAACCTGAGCCTGGTTACCAACTGGTTGCTGCTTTGTGTGGGCTGCCTTTGAATACACAGCTTCTGCTTTGTGCTGTAATTGTGTCATAAGTTAGCTGTTTATGATGTTCAGGAACTCAAACCCTCCTGGAAACGTGGAGAACGTCAGCTTTAGGTGGGACTGTCTAGAACAGTGGTTCTTAACCTTTCTAATGGCGTGACTCCTTAATACAGTTCTTCATGTTGTGGTGACCCCCAACCATAAGTCTAGCGCCAATTCTCCTAACAGAGCTTTAAGCTGATTGGCAGGAAGGTCAGAGGGACACCCCCACTGTAAACGCCTGATTGGTTGGTTTGTAAAAATATGTTCCAGGGACCCAGAATAGAAACTTTAGTTCCTAACACCATAGGAAATTTGTCTTTCCCCGTGGTCTTAAGCGACCCCTGTAAAATGATCATTCGATCCCCAAAGGGGTCTCAACTCCTCAGGCCCCGAGCAGGAGGGGTGTAGGAGGGCGCGCTCTCTTACAGTGCCCTGCGCAGGGAAGAGGGAGATAACGAGTTGGCCGCTTGGCCGAGCGCAGCGGGGTGTACGGAGGTGCGGGAAGGAGGCGTGAGACAGAGCGGGAGAGAACCTTGAGCCACCTGTCGCGCCTTGGCCCTGGACTGGGAATCTCCGCATCGGAGGTGCTGGAGAGTCAACCGCTCCTCCTCCTCCTCTTCTTCCTCCTCCTGCCGCTGAAGCCCGTGCTTTATTTATTTATTTATTTTATTTATTTATTTATTGGATTTGTATGCCGCCCCTCTCCGTAGACTCGGGGCGGCTAACAACAATAATAAAAAACAACCTGTAAATCCAATACTAAAACAACTAAAAAACCCTTATTGTAAAACTAATGATACATACAAACAAACAAACAAACACACCATGCATAAATTGTAAAGGCCTAGGGGGAAAGAGTATCTCCGTTCCCCCATGCCTGACGGCAGAGGTGGGTTTTAAGGAGCTTACGAAAGGCGAGGAGGGTGGGGGCAGTTCTAATCTCCGGGGGGAGTTGGTTCCAGAGGGCCGGGGCCGCCGCAGAGAAGGCTCTTCCCCTGGGCCCCGCTAAACGACATTGTTTGGTTGACGGGACCCGGAGAAGGACCACTCTGTGGGACCTAACTGGTCGCTGGGATTCGTGCAGCAGAAGGCGGTCCCTGAGATAATCTGGTCCGGTGCCATGAAGGGCTTTGGCCCCTGCTGCTGCGGCGATGGGCTAGACGGGCGCTGCTGTTGCTGTCGGCATCAACGCTGTCACCGCCGCCACTCCACTTCCTGCTTGGCGGCTGCTGCAGTCGTGTAACCCCTGGCTGGCCCTTGCGAACCCTGGTTGAAAAACACCGAGTTAAACAAATGTGGCAAGAAAGGTCGTAAAATTGGACAACGTTCATTTAACGAATGTCTCACTTGGCACTTGGCTCAGTTCTGGTTATGGGTTGAGGATCACCTGTAGTACAATGATTACACCGCAATAATTGTTCTTGTGGCAGGAACCCAAACTGCTGGTTACTGTTTCATCCGAAGAAGCGATTGATTTAACGGTGTGTATGTGTGGGTGTGTTTCCGTTGTAGATGCTTTTTGGGAACCAGGAAGAGCCTTTTTCAAAACAAAACAGTAACACAGCATTGGAAAAATATCTGCTTCCTCTCTTTGTAAGTGCCTTTGTGGGGGTGGGCAGGGAGCTAGTTTAGAGAATAGGAAGGAGGAAATGGATTCATAATAGATCAGCGTATTTGCTCTAGAAAAAGCCTCTTGCAGGCGTAATTAACTGTAACATTTGAAATGTGGTAATTATGCATTAAAACCCACAAAAGGAAGGAAAAATAGGTGCTTAACTATTTGTTCCTATTAGTTAAATCTTCCATTTGTCTTCCAACACCCCCCCTTCCATTATTATTGCTACAGCGTTGAGCCTCCAAAATTAGATTAATTCAAACAAGTGATTTATTTCGTTATGTATACGGGGGAAAAACTAATTCTCCCCACCACGCACAATCCTTCCAAATGCAGGGGTTTTTTTTCCCTTCGAAAGTGAGTTTTTCTGCACTTCCCTTTACTGCCTGTTAAATTTTTAGCAAATGCCGTTTTTTATCATTCCCAATCTCCGTGTCCTTCTCTTCCCCCCTTTTTTTATCCTCATCTTTCACAAACCACTGAGCCCAAGACTTTGAGTAATGCTCAACTCTGCCCGGGGTGCTTTGCTACCCCTTGCCCCATGCAAATGATAAATCAGCAAACAAACTGCAGTGTGACAAGAGCATAATTGTGCGGAGTGTGTGGTTTACCTGTTGTTTGTTATTTCAAGATAGATTTTCGGTTGAGACATCCCAAAGATGAACGGCCGGGTGTGGGTTCTGGTACTATCAGAAATTAACTATACAGGGATACCTTGTCTTACAAACTTAATTGGTTCCGGGATGAGGTTCTTAAGGTGAAAAGTTTGTAAGATGAAACAATGTTTCCCATAGGAATCAATGGAAAAGCGATTAATGCGTGCAAGCCCAAAATTCACCCCTTTTGCCAGCCAAAGCGCCCGTTTTTGCGCTGCTGGGATTCCCCTGAGGCTCCCCTCCATGGGAAACCCCACCTCCGGACTTCTGTGTTTTTGCATGCTGCAGGGGAATCCCAGCACCACAAAACCGGGCGCTTCGCTGGCAATGAAAGTCTGGAGGTGGGTTTTCCCAGCGAAGGGAGCATCAGTGAAATCGCAGCATCGCAAAAACACCGAAGTCCTCGAAACCCCACCTCCGGACCTCTGTGTTTTTGTGATGCTGTGATTTCACTGACGCTCCCCTCACTGAGAAACCCCACCTCCAGACTTCCGTTGCCAGCGAAGCGCCCGGTTTTGCGCGGCTGGATTCCCCTGCAGGGATTCCCCTGCAGCATGCAAAAACACGGAAGTCCGGAGGTGGGGTTTCCCATGGAGGGGAGCCTCAGGGGAATCCCAGCAGCGCAAAAACGGGCGCTTCGCTGGCAACGGAAGTGCAGAGGCAGGGCATCCCAGTGGCGGCGGTGGGTTTGTAAGGTGAAAATAGTTTGTAAGAAGAGGCAAAAAAATCTTAAACTAAGGGTTTGTATCTCGAAAAGTTTGTATCACGAGGCGTTTGTAAGACGAGGTATCACTGTACTACAATTATTTATATCTGGGTGTCTTCTGCTGAGTCGGTAACTGATATACAAGCCAGGGGTGGGTTCTACTTACCTTTCCTGCAATGGAAACTGCAGTTTAATGTTTCCAAATGTAAAATAATGCACTTGGGGAAAAGGAATCCTCAATCTGTATGGAGCCGGGGTGGCGCAGCAGGTAGAGTGCTGTACTGCAGGCCACTGAAGCTGACTGTAGATCTGAAGGTCAGCGGTTCAAATCTCATCACCGGCTCAAGGTTGACTCAGCCTTCCATCCTTCCGATGTGGGTAAAATGAGGACCCGGATTAGAAACATAGAAACATAGGAGATTGACGGCAGAAAAAGACCTCATGGTCCATCTAGTCTTCCCTTATACTATTTCCTGTATTTTATCTTACAATGGATATATGTTTATCCCAGGCATGTTTAAATTCAGTTACTGTGGATTTACCAACCACGTCTGCTGGAAGTTTGTTCCAAGGATCTACTACTCTTTCAGTGAAATAATATTTTCTCATGTTGCTTTTGATCTTTCCCCCAACTAACTTCAGATTGTGTCCCCTTCCCTCCTTGTGGGGTTGTGTCCCCTTCCCTCCTTGTGGATTGTGGGGACAATAGGCTGGCTCTGTTGCTAACATGTTGTAAGCCGCCCCGAGGCTAAGGAGAAGGGCGGCATAAAAATTGAATGAATGAATGAATGAATTAATGAATGAATGAATAAATAAATAAATAAATAAATCTGAGTATTGTATTGGCAGCTCTGTGTTAGCAAAAACTTCAGAAGAGAAGGATTTAGGGGTAGGATGCTTGGCTGTATAGCTAGAGGTATAACAAGCAGGAAGAGGGAGATTGTGATCCCGCTATATAGAGCACCGGTGAGATTCCACATTTGGAATACTGTGTTCAGTTCTGGAGACCTCACCTACAAAAAGATATTGACAAAATTGAATGGGTCCAAAGACGGGCTACAAGAATGGTGGAAGGTCTTAAGCATAAAACGTATCAGGAAAGACTTCATGAACTCAATCTGTATAGTCTGGAGGACAGAAGGAAAAGGGGGGACATGATCGAAACATTTAAATATGTCAAAGGGTTAAATAAGGTCCAGGAGGGAAGTGTTTTTAATAGGAAAGTGAACACAAGAACAAGGGGACACAATCTGAAGTTAGTTGGGGGAAAGATCAAAAGCAACATGAGAAAATATTATTTGACTGAAAGACTCGTAGATCCTTGGAACAAACTTCCAGCAGACGTGGTTAGTAAATCCACAGGAACTGAATTTAAACATGCCTGGGATAAACATATATCCATCCTAAGATAAAATACAGGAAATCGTATAAGGGCAGACTAGATGGACCATGAGGTCTTTTTCTGCCGTCAATCTTCTATGTTTCTATGAGGTGGGCTTCCGCCCCCCTCCCACCCAATTCCTCACCTTTTTCAGAGTCTGTGAATTGCTCTGCGTTGGGTTCCAATGCTCGCGCCGATGCTTTCTCTCTGGTTCCTTTCTATTTTGACAAACTCTTTAAGAAAATGTCACTTCATGGCTTTGAAAGAAAAATCATACCTTTTCTTTCTTTTTTCTTTCTCTGTTTCTCTTCCCTCCCTCTCCTCTTGTTTTTTTTTGTTTTTGTGTGTCTTTTTTCCTCTTCTTCAATCAACACCAGCCTCCTTTTCTCCGGCTGTGGGACCTTTTACTCGACTCCATGCTACGCGTCCTCATCTTTTCAGGCCGACAACTCGTGCCACTCCCAGGGACCTAACCTAGAATAAATCTTGGCCCGGCCAGGGTTGGGGGGCGAGCCATGGGCAGTTCAGCCTCATCCCTGGCCGCCGAGACGGAGTCGGACCATGGCTTTACTAGCCCAACCTACCCTGGGCATCTGGCAACCAGCTGGTATAGAAGTAACCATGGTGGCCCCGTTTGGGACAGTGCCCTTATAACACGTCAACATCCGCACGTAAATCATCGGGCACGAAGGTAAGAAAGTTGGGGATGGAGCTTGGTCTGGTCTTTGCTCGGTTTGAATCCCGGGACTGTCGGGATTGGGAGGTGTTTTCCAGCTGCAGCCCCATTAGAGGCCCTGGAAAAACTGCCAACCAGGCTACGCAACTCAGCTGGATACATCTGGAAATGCGTTAGGTGTTCGTGTGCATGATACGTCAGAATTACCAATCCTCGGTGATGTTTCATTGTATTACCATATAAGGTAAAAGGCAGAATGTAAGCATGCTAGTGCTGAGTCACTGGGTGTACACCACAATCTGATTGGCCCAGGGCATTAGCAAATCAACTTCACTATGATTCTGTTTTTATCTGCTGTTGATGGTGGTGGTTGTTAGTTGGCTGGCTGGAGCAGTTTGAGCTTGAGCTAAATATTGAGTAGAGTAGTGATAGCGATACGAAGAAACCTGGTTTGGTTTAGTCTCTATTTGTAAGTAAGCTGAATATAGCTGGTGTAAAGTTCCTGTATATAGAAGACTGATGCTGAAGATTTTGCACTGAAGAGTAAAACTATTGTTTTCTACAAATGAGTCTTGGTCATTTATCTGGTTCATTAATATCTAGTCCTCCTGCGTTACTCTGCATACATATATCTGGGCAGTCCATTGCTTGCCTGGCTGTTTTGAACAAACTGTGGCCCAGCACAAGTGCCTTATGCTCAAGCACCCTTCACATGCACAAGCATGTATGCAAGGGCCCGCAGCTCATATATATATATATATATATGTCACTTTTTTTTTTTTTTTTTTTTTTTGCTGAATTTGAAAATTAAGGGAGACTAGGATAGATCTATTTCGGCTTTATTTTGGCCTCATCAGCTAGCCATCCCCTCACTGGGACTTGAACCTGCAACCTTTGCCTTGTAAGGCAGAGAATTATCCTCTAGGCTACAGTATCCAATCCCTTCAGCTCTGCACCAGGGAAGGGTTACATATTTTTGTGTCGAATCACCCTGGTGTATTGAAGGAACATCACAGCTCCTTTTTTGCCTC